>NC_057361.1:116710462-117082129 GCF_016509475.1 Prionailurus bengalensis
TTTTAGCCTTCTGCTTGGAATATCATAGACGCTGCTTTTGGGGTTTGCTGGAACTGAAGTTCTTAGCTGCATAAGGTTTGGGTTTTATGATCAAAGTGCATGGTTCTATAATAGAATGTATTAATGTTATTTGTAGATGGTATTAATGAAGGGTAGGCTACCTTCATAAACAAGGCCATTTATGAAATTTTCAGAGATGATAAAGGCTCATTACTGTCCCTGGAAAATGGGAACAAATATTTCCTGTAATTATTTGTTGTGATTGTCGCTGTTAGTCATATCCTTTTCCTTTTTGCAGGAGGAGATTGGATAATTGAGAGAGCCCTTGGAAGAGGGGAAGAGGGCTGCATGCCCAGTGCATATTTGCCATCTAGTGACCATAGTGAGTAAGTGCAGTGTTTGTGGATTGCTCAGAATATCCCTACAATTTCACCCATTGCAAGGTTGCATTACCGGCCTGGCAAATAAGCTGGTATACTTTAACTTATAGTGGTTTCTGCTATATTCAGAAATTAAAAATGACAACAAAATAAAAGAAATCTCTCTAAATTTCCTTTCCCCCACTTAGTTTTCCTCTGGGCTTCACTGAGACTGTGTTCTATAGCAGTGGTTTTCAAACTTTCCAAGTATAGGCCTGCTAAAATAATTTTGAGAAATCTCAACTCCATCATCCTTCTTGAAGCTGGCATCTGAAATTTCTTATCGCGTGTTTAATTATTTGTAGTTATTATTTCTATTCTAGCATATTATAAATACTTAGACTTTTAAATAAAGTGATTTAATCACATTTTTATATTCATTCAGTGAACTAAAACTACCATAATATCTTGATACTTGTCATTGTTGATTTAAAAGCAAACAAAGGGGAAAAAAACATGGTCAGAAACTTTCATGATATTATCTCCCTGAAATCCCCATTCTATGTAACTCCCCTCAATAATTTATCCTAATGTAATATATTTTTGTGTTTAAAAGCCTTTTACTGGTCATCCTACTGTACATCTCTATGTTTTACATATGGGTTGAAATAAATTTTCCTCTAATGCTAAGTTTATTAACTATTAAACTTTTTATCATTGAATTATTAGTAGTATACAGTTTCTCAAAACAATATGAAATTTTACATATATTTACAAGTACTTACTAAAAATGAAAACTCAAATTTGGTTGGAAATACATCCTTTGAGTGCCTATAGTTGTTATTTCCCCCAAATTAGTTCATGACTCTAAGGATGACTGTTACTTCTAATGAGACAGTACAGTATAAATTTTATTCCTATTTTTCACATATAGAACTCTAAGAACTCAGAAAACTTTGTTCCCATAAATAGGTAGAAGGGAATGGAATGAATGGCCAAGTCATAAGTCAAAAATCACAGTGATCTGTCACCAAAAATAATTTTTAGTGATTTAAATGTTTTAATTAAAATTTAAAAATCTTAACAGAGAACTTTTGATTAGGCCTATCCTTAGTTCCACGAAAGCAAAGAAGCCCCAATTTTACAAAAGGATTTGTTGCCGAATCATTTATTTCTGAGTTTTCTGGTAAGTTTACCAAAATGACTTTACCATGCTTTAGCAAATGACTATTATATCGGTCATACTTTCATTTTGAGGCATTATTTTTAATCCAATGTGCTTACAAAAGGTTGGAAAAATCAAAATACTTAGATGAATATGCCTTAGCCGATACAATAATTTTGACAAAGTGCCTTGAATTTGTTATACCCTTTAAATATAAAACTTGGAGGCTGTAACTTCGGGTCATGATTTCATAGAAAATATTTATAATATAACTTAATTGGCAAAGGCAATGTCCATATCAAAATAATCAGCCATATCAGCTGTACCTTCAGAAAAAGTGTTCTACTTCATTTCGCAGTGGAAAAAAGGAACTGATATGCACTTTGAGGAGTAAATAGATTAAATATTAGTAGATTAAATAGACTAAAATTATAATGACATTTTTATCTACTTCAAAATAAATTAAGAAATTAATAATTTTGTTTCTCATGTGATTTTAAATTAGAGAATGTAATATGTAGCTAACATAATTCATGTATGAAACAAGAAATCCGATGGCAGACGTAGTTTCCTTTGGTAAACACTTATGCATATGTTTTTACAACTCTGGTGTCGGGTTTCTGGAATAATTAACTAGGAATCATGTACAAAAATTTTAAAATTCCATTAATTTTATTAGACCACAGAATCAAACGTTTCAACCATATTTTATTAGGAGAAAAGTATACATAGGTAAAGAATAATTGGTCTGGAAAATACCATATTTTGTTTTTGAAAATGGGAGGTAGAAAATACTTATAAAATGAAATGAGGGTTGACTTTGATTGGAAAAGATATTTCAAGATTCAACCTGAGAAAACAGGTTTTCACTCATTTAATTGAATGACGGACCTTCTAAGAAAGAAATCACATACAATTTCTATGCATCGGTTTTTAAAGTGTCACCATTTTGCAATATAGGAAAACACTCTAGTTATATTTGCAGAATCAGCATCAGCAGTCTATCTTGCTGTCAGTCAAGACGTGCATTTCTTTCCAGTTAATGATGCATTTAAGCAAGCGGTATTGAGAATAGTTGCAGACTAATGCTTAATTTTAAGCACGCGGGGAAAAAAAAGTTGTTATTAGGCAGATAAATTTTAGTAGAGAAGATCCACGGGAGCTGAGAATCTGAGAGCGGATCCCATGCAAACTATCCCTGCTCGCATACTTCTGGAAAAGATTTCATGTACCAGTAGCCTAGTTTGAAGACCACTGCCCTAGACTGTTTTCAGCGAATTGCTCTAGAGCATATATTGTTGTCATCATTGAGGTACTCAGTTCATTGTAATTGACATTCACCAGAGTGCCGTGGAAATAGCTGCCACTGTTGAATTTCTGCTGAATGTTCTGGAAGGGATTATGTTATTTTGCCGATAAACGTATGTGTTGATTTGACCTGCATTGTCCCATACAGGAGCCACATGTGGCTATTGAGCGTTTGAAATGTGGCTGGTGCGAACTATGATATATTATAAGTGCAGAATACAGTCTACGCCAGATTTCAAAGACAGGGCAAAGAGAAACACAATATTTCATATATATTTTTATACTGATCACATGTTGAAATGGCAATCTTCTGGATATATTGAGTTCAATAACACATATTATTAAAATGAATCTTACCTACTTTGTAAACTTTTAAAAACGTTGCGCATGAAATTTAAAATTTTATCTGTAGCTTGCATCATATGTATTGTACGTGATGGTGCTGCTCTAGACCTTACGTTGGTGTTCTCGAACTTCCTCTAAAAGCATGACCACAGGAACAACTGATCTGTCCACGAATCTGGTTCGGTATATTGGTAACTCTTGTGAAGCTAGTCCCTTTTACCAGTGTTTGGGTTTTCAGGTTGGGGGGTTTCTAGTTGTAAGCAGGAGAAAGTAAAAAAACCCTCAATATTCCACCAAGGATATTTAAAAAGTAGTCTTTTATAGCACCTAGGAATTTTCCCAGTACGAACTTTGGGTGGCTTCTCAGCGAGTGCATGGGCAGCTTTTCAAACTCTTCCAAAATGCCAGTGGCAGATATGGCATTCTATTGAAGATATGAAGTATTTCATCACATTTGAGATGCTTTTTTATGGAATTAAGTTTTTATGTAACACCAAGAAAGAAAACAAACACCCCTAAATAAACTATGATGTAATGCTTTCATATCCATAGAATTTTAATTTTATATTTACCGAGAGAGCTCTTTTTGGCTTGTTTGGATACATGTTTATCATATGTCATGATACTACAATAGCCATGACCAGATTTCAGTATATACACAGGCAATGACAGCTCCCTTTCAACTGCCTCCTGGCTGACAGCGATGGTAAAATGCCATTGATTATAAGGTGCATTCTGATTTCAGAGATGTATAAAGGCAAGAAAAAATACATGTTGGAATCGGGTAAATATGGTAAGTCATTTCTTCAGAAAAAAGGACCGTGGAGGACAGAAAGCAAACCCTAAGACATCCCCCTAGCGAAAACACCTGTGCTGTGTTTGCAGAAAACAAAATGTGGCTCTTATCTAAAAATTTATCCCAGCACACTTAAATGACATTGCATTATGCATTTCATCTTAGTTGTCGTTTCCTGGTTTTCTTAGCATTCTTTTATTTGTTTCCTGGCTCGGGAGTGGGAATCGTGGTAGGTGGAGTATGGCTGGGGAGACTGGATCTCTCCAGACTGAAAAGGTCTAGCATCTCTGTTGTGAGAACCACTTAGCACAGTCTTGTGTGAGGCTGTGCCTTCAATGGCACTGTTTGTTCTTCGTAAGTGGGCTAACAGAGGGGGCCTTTCTCCTTGTGGTAGTTTAGTTTAATTTTAACATATTCATTGTATCCTTTCTTGACTGAAGGGCTTGAGAAGAGGGACGAATGGAGATCGAGCGGCTTTTTGAGTTTTTGTTTTATATAGTATTCAAGAGGGTCAGCAAGATGAATCAGAACTCCACAGGAAGTACATTATCTCAAGAATCAATGAAAACAACCCTAGATTTGCTATCCAGGAATTGTGACACATCTCTGATTCTAATGATACTCTTGACAATAGAAGAGATTTACAAGAGGTAACAGAAACAAAAGTTATCATGAAATGAGAAGAATAAGAGAACCAATAGCATGTTTCCTTCATTGCCCCTACAGTGAAGCATTATTCTAAGATTTACATATCTCTTAAGGGTTCAGAAGCAGGGCCAGCTTCACGGACTTGTGACTTGTGTGTCTCATAGGGCTCCATGCTTGGTTTAAGGCTCTGCTGTCCTGGTCTTGACATTCTTATTAATAAGTTTGGTAAAAGGGGCCCCACGTTTTCATTTTGCACTGGGCCCCACCAATTACGTAGTTGATCCTGTTCAAAAGGAGACACTTGCGAGAGAGAGAATAATGAACTCAAGTTGCGAAGTTAAATTAGAAGTGTTGCTTCTCTAATGTTATGCACCGAAACTGAATTCTTTATGTCAGTACTCATAAACATAGTATTCATAACCTACCGTTGCTGTTGTTGTTGTTGTTAGGTGTAATAGTTGTCAAAGTAGTAACAGGAATAGTATTACTCAACAGTCCCTTATTTTGACTCCCTCATTTATGCATGTGACCTGGGGCATCTTCTGCGTCTCTACTTTCTTTCTTTAAATTTTAAAGTTTTTATTTTATTTCATTTTATTTTAATTCCAGTACAGTGGACATACAATGTAATATTAGTTGCAGGTGTACAAAATAGTGATTGAACACCTCCATACAACACCTGGGGCTCCTCATGACAAGTGCCCTCCTTAGTCCCTGTCACCTATTTCACCCATCCCCCACCCCACTCCCCTCTGGCTACCATCAGTTTATTCTCTGTAGGCAAGAGTCTGTTTCTTGCTTTGTCTCTCTCTCTCCCTCTCTCTCTTTTTTCCTTTGCTCATTTGTTCTGTTTCTTAAATTCCGCATATGAGTGGATCGTATGGTATTTGTCTTTCTCTGAATGAGTTACTTTTTAATGTATTTTTAAAATTCTATTTACTTTAAAAAAATTTTTTTAGTCTTTATTTATTTTTGAGAGAGAGAGAGAGAGAGAGCAAGTAGGGGAGGAACAGAGAGAGAGGGAGACACAGAATCCAAGGCAGGCTCCAGGCTCTGAGCTGTCAGCACAGAGCCCGACGCGAGGCTTGAACTCACGAACCACGAGATCATGACCTGAGCTGAAGTTGGACTCTTAACTGACTGAGCCACCCAGATGCCCCATATTTTATTTTTTAATTTACATCCACGTTAGCATAATGACTTATTTTGCTTAGCATTATACCCTCTAGCTCCATCCATGTTGTTGCAAATGTTGCATCCTTTTTATTGCTGAGTAATATTCCCTTCTGTATATCTATATCTATCTATATATCTCTATCTACCCCTCTCTCTCTCTCTCTCTCTATATATATATATATATATATGCCCCCTCTTCTTTATCCATTCATCTGTGGATGGACACTTCCATAATTTGGCTATTGTAAATAACGCTGCCATAAACACAGGGGTGCATGTAGCCCTTTGAATTCGTGTTTTTGTATTTTCGGGGTAAATACCCAATAATGTGATTACTGGATCATAGAGTAGATCTATTTTTAAATTTGGGGGGAAACTCCATACTGTTTTCCACAGTGGCTGCCCCAGTTTGCATTCCCACCAACAGTGTGACGGGGTTCCTTTTTTCCCACATCCTCACCATCACTTGTTTCTTGCGTTTTTGATTTTGGCCATTTGACAGGAATGAGGTGATATCTCATTGTAGTCGAGATGGGATTACACCTGATGATGAGTGATGTTGAGCATATTTTCATGTGTCTGTTGGCCATCTGGATGTCTTCTTTGGAGAAATGTCTGTTCATGTCTTCTGCCCATTTTTTAATTAGATGATTTGGTTTGGGGGTGTTGAGTTGTCTAAGTTCTTTATATATTTTAGATAATAACCCTTTGTTGGGTATGTCATTTGCATATTCTTCTCCCGTTCAGTAGGTTGCCTTTTAGTTTTGTTGATTATTTCCTTCGCTCTAGAGAAGATTTTTATTTTGATGTAGTCCCAGTAGTTTATTTTTGCTTTAATTTCCTTTGCCTCGGGAACATATCTTCAAAAATGTTGCTATGGCCAATGTTAGACATTACTGCCTGTGCCCTCTTCTAGGATTTTGGTGGTTTCCTGTCTCACGTTTAAATCTTCGATCCATTTTGAGTTTATTTTTGTGTACAGTATAAGAAAGTGGTCCAGTTTCATTCTTTTGCATGTAGCTGACCCGTTTTCTCAGTACAACTTGCTGAAGAGACTGTCTTTTTCCCACTGCATAAACTTTCTTGTTTTGTCAAAGGTTAACTGACCATGTTAACTGTAAGTTTATTTCTGGGTTTTCTATCCTGTTCTGTAGATCTGTGTGTCTGCTTTTGTGCCAGTACCATAATCTTTTGATGACTACAGCTTTGTAGTATAACTTGAAGTCGGAAATTGTGATGCCTCCAGCCTTGCTTTACTTTTTCGAGATTGCTTTGGCTATTTGGGGTCTTTTGTGGTTCCATACAAATTTTAGGGCTATTTGTTCTATGCGTCTCTATTTTTCTTACCTATAAAATGGCATTGCCATTACACATACCCTCCTTAACCCTAGATGAGGCTAATTTAGAATCAGATTGAAATGCCCAGGGAAGGACTTGTGAACTGTAAAGGCTAAAACAGATGTAAGAGCATAGAGTCTGGGCAGCAGCCACCTGCCTAGGGGTCCTGGGGGCCTGAGTTGGGCTCACCGGTGAGGTTGCTCTGGCCCATGACTGTAGAACCCAGAGGGTTCTAAAGCCAGAAAATCAGTGCCTCTGAAATTTCAAGAGCCCAAGCAGTGCATCTCCTTACTGTCGAAAGGGCTGGGTCGAGGCACCTGGATGGAAATCACAAATACGCCACACGGTTAGAGGGTTGAGTAAAGAGAGGAAGGGTAGCTGGGAAAGCGCCTCTGAGCCCCCGCGGCAATGCCGCAGGGCTTTTGCTAGGGCACCTGCAGCTACATCCAGGGTTGGGGAGGAAATGGCCAAGGATGCCAGCCACCTCAGACTACCACAGTTTTCTTATTGCCTAGAATGGAAGTGTATTTAGAGTTGCCGTTACTTGCGTAAGAAAAGGAAACTTTTGTCCCCATTGTGGGAAGGAACTCATTTTCTCAGAAGTAAAGAGGGAAAGTGGCACAACAGAGACCTTGAGGAGGTCAGGACGCAAGAAAGCCTGCCAGTGATTTCCACGGTGAGTCCTCCCGGCCTTTGTTAAAAGCTTTTGCTTTTAACAGTACAACGGAGAGATGAACGTAGCACTTCAAATGAGGTCACAGGAGATGCCATTCAAAATATCTTGGCAATGTCTCCTTGTCGCTGATGGGACATGGAGATCGATGGTTTGCATCGTTTCATACATCAGAGATCTCTGAAGACTTTGTCTCTCGTGGGTGACGCAAGCAAGGGTAGGGATGTAGCTTTTTAGGACTGAGTGTCCAGGAGAGGACCGTTTTCTGGCCAGGACGATGCAGCGTATTTGGTCGCATGTCTCTGTTGGGAAATAAGGGGTGGCTGCGTTGTGCCAGAATGAAGGGGTGGAACGGCTTGTATGTGTTTGCACTATTTTGATTTTTTTTTTTTTGCACCTGAGTTTGCCCACTAGGCCCAGTCAGTGCAAGGGCTGAGGACCTGGTAAGCCAATAGCAAAGGGCCAGTATCTGGTCTGTGAGTGGTTCAGATCTGAGACTTACAGCTACCTAGCACCTTGACTTGAGGAGGATGCATGAGAGACCAGATCGGGAATGGAGACAAGGGGCAAGTGTGCTGATTGGGCGACTGCGTGAGCGCGTCATTGAGCGGGTTCATTCTGAGAGGTTTTCCTCACGAGAGGACCTGCAAAAGGGAGTTGGCTGTAGCACATAGAGATCTGGGTGCAGGCAGAGAGATCCGTGCATGTGAGGGGGTAAGGAGCTGGGAGGGTGCCGTTGGGGGGCTTCGTGAACGAGTTGGATGGGGAGTTGACTGTGCGGGTATCTGTAACTGACTTAGTTAAGCTCCGCTCGGGTCGGGATAGGAGCTGTTTTGAGCTACGTGTGGCTCTGCCTGAAATCCCTACCGTGTTCCCAGACCAGCAGAGAGAGGCCGTGCCCATTGGTGAAGGTAGGTTGCGAGTTCGGTAAAGTTCTCATTTGTAATATAGGAAGATTTCCAGTGTTTCTCTTAGGACCCCAGTTGAGGCTGAGGACCAGAGAAGAGAAGATGATAACATAGTCTCAAGTTGCAAAGAACCCTTAAAGACCATTTAGTGCAGTCTCTGTATCTGCATTTTGAAACCTGCAATAAGTAGTTTCTTCTACCTTGGTGTGAACATCTCCGTGTCTTCTGAGGTGGCCCATTCAGTCTCTGGCCTCTCGTCGGACTGAAATCTGTCTCCCTGGGATGCACATTCTGAACCTGGGGCAAGTCACTTCCTGCTGACACATGACCCTTTTCAAAAAAATTTTTTTAATGTTTATTTATTTTTAAGAGAGAGAGAGAGCACGAGTGGTGAGAGGCAGAGAGAGGGAAAGATACAATCCGAAGCAGGCTCCAGGCTCCGAGCTGTCAGCCCAGAGCCCGACGCGGGGCTCAAACCCACGAACCCTGAGGTTGTGACCTGAGCCGAAGTCAGACGCTTAACCGACTGAGCCACTCAGGCGCCCCGACACATGACCCTTTTGATCATTGAAGACAGTTCCTGTCTCATTGAACTCTTCTCTTTGCCTAGCTTAGCCTCTCTCTGCCATTCCCCATTTGACAATTTTGGCCCCTGTTCCCCTTGTTTTCTCCTTCTCGACAGGGTACAAAAGTCAGGTACCCTCTCACCAGGGTACTAGAGTCTTACACAGTCTGACCGCCTGTTCCTTAAGCCGAATATCATCTCTCTACTGAGCGCATGGCATTTACGGTCAGATTGTTGACTCTCTCAGAGTTTCCAGAAGTCTAAACTGAGCTTGAAGATGCCTGAAACATGCCTCGGTAAGAACAAAGGGGTAGCCGACGCTTCTGACCAAAAGTAGTTTCCCCACTGAAAGTTAGGTCATGGTGGTACAGGGAGGAACGAAATGGAGGGTAGAAAGTTATGTGGCATGTTGTCTTTTGTTAAGAGCTTTACTATCTGTTTTTCCTCAACGTATCCCTAATTTATTTACATATCATTTCATATGGAGTCTGGGAGCCCGAGAAAACATGGAAAAATAAACCTTAAATGGGGTTGAGGAGCTGTATTAATCACACACATCGCTCATGATGCAGCAGGAGTGAGCTTGGAACTTCCTTTCTCTCTTTATGTCCCCCTCCCCTGACACAGTCTTAGGAATGAACAACATTACCTGCGAGTAGAGGGAAAGAGGGCTCAGTCACTAAAGAATACAGCGAGGCGATTTTTTTTCTTCCTCTAGAATTTCGCTAGTAAGTTTGCTCACTAGATGGGCTGAAAAGTGTGCTATGTCCTGTATCTAAATAACTCAACACTAATCCCCAGTAGAAGGTAAAGAACATGTTATATGGTGGATTCACGCTTCAGACAAATGAGGGGGAGCAGGATCCAGTGTGATACTCCTTCTTGAGAATGTTCCCATTCCTGGCTCATTTACATAGCGCACATCATAGTAATCACTCGCTTAAGATCATGTAATTAACACTCTATGCAAGGGTTATTTTACAACAAGAGAGGTGATAGCTACACATGTATTTATGCACAGAGCGGACCACACTATTTAGTACTGGGAGTGTTCCGGAAAGAAGAGCCATATGGATGCAGACTTTGCTTGCATCGTACCATATTCACAATTACATATTCTGCCCCCCCCCCCCTCCTTGCCATCTACTCCACTGACTGCTCTTTCCACCTTCGATCTTGGGGCTGGAGTTTTCCTAGTTTCGAACCTCGTTCCTCGCCTCTGCCCCACCCGAAGTGTCCTGAGGAAAACAGTGTGTAAGCTTCAAATACAAAACTGAGTTCATTTAGAAAAGGAAAGAGAAATACATTTTTCCTGCATGGGAGTTTTCTTAGTAAGAGAAATGATAAATACAATAAGCAGGCTTTACTTAGGTCAAGGGTGCGCTGAGCTGGGATATTGTCTTTTTTCAAAGTTTGGACATCTCTGGACCAGTGAACGAAGAATTACGTCGGAATGTGTTGGATCTTGGCCTGACTTGTCACGCACAGCAGCACGGGCCCTGTGAGCCTGTGAAACCGGGTGTACTGGCTTTGACTGGAGTCGTCTCAGCTGGCGGTGGGAAGGGACAGCCATGCCCAGCTGCCTTCACTGGGAGCAGACCTTTTGGAAGGGGCAGGATGGGGCACAGGCAGCAAAGTTCCTCTGGTGCCCTGGCCCATCCCTGCCCTGGATTCTTCCTCCCCTTCTGTGGCCAATAGCCTGTCAGTAGGGAGACAGTATAGACAGGTGTCAATGCCTCATGTGGTTAAAGGGCCACTCCATGCTCCTTCCCAGATAGAAAGCCGAGATAGAAGAATGAAAAGTAGAACTTCCAGTCCTAAAGATACTACCTGACTTTTCATTTGAATGAAACTTTTTTAAAGTTATGAGCTTCAGGTTTAATTTAAATATTCAGGAAACTATATTTTCTTATTTATTTATTTATTTATTTATTTATTTTGCGGGAGAGAGAGCGTGTGCGAGTGAGCCATCAGGGGAGAGGCAGAGAAAGAGGGAGAGAGAGAATCCCAAGCAAGTCAGCGTGAGAGCCCCATGCAGGGCTCGGACCCACAAAACTCGAGATCATGACCCAAGCCGAAATCAACAGCCGGACGCTCAACCTGCCGAACCACCCAGGTGCCCCCAGGAAACGATGTTTCTTGTGTAGAGGAAGTGAAGCCATGAGGCGGCAAAAGTATTTCATTTCGCTGCCATTTAATGGCAGCAGGTAGGTGAGCCTTTGATCTGGGAGTTCCTCAGTTCTCTTCCCTCAGCCTGTCCGTTCAAGGTCAGTTCTCTGATGTAATCCCTTCTGGTTTATCCAGACAATGGACGTCTTTGGTATCGAATGCCAGAAAGTTATAGTTTACCCCAGTTGAACATGTTGAACAGGAAGGCAGAAAACACGGATTCGTCATGTCACTGCACTACTGACTAGTTGGGTAAAATCTTTACCTCATCACCAGTTTCCTCATCTTTAAAATGGGAAGAACAATAATAGTTGCTCTGCTTATTATATCACAGGGTTATTGTGAAGACAAGTGAGAAAATACGTATGAACACATAAAATTTAATGTGATACACAGTTGTGAAGTATTGTTAATTGTAATAATAAGCCTAAGTAACTTTTCAGATGTGGGAAACAATACCTAACATATTGAACATGGGCGGCTTTTGCTGCCCCAGTAAAGTTATGAATGCTGGAGATTTTAGCGTGTACTTCTGTTTCTTAGAATTTGCAGACATCTTTTGATGTATTTTATAAAGGTAAAGATAATTCAGCTGAGTTAGATCCCAACCTTTTTCGTAGAACTGGTCGGTTTTCATGGATATGTGAAAAGGGGTGGTTTCCACAATTTGGAAATTGCTTTTATTTTTTTTTAATTTTTTTAATTTTTTAAAAAATTTTTTTAATGTTTTATTTATTTTTGAGAGAGACAGAGACAAGATGCAAGCGGGTTAGGGGCAGAGACAGAGGGAGACACAGAATCCAAAGCAGGCTCCAGGCTCTGAGCGGTCAGCACAGAGCCCAACACGGGGCTTGAACTCACAAGCTGTGAGATCATGACCCGAACCGAAGTCGGATGCTCAACTGACTGAGCCACCCAGGCGCCCCTGGAAATTGCTTTTAGATGACGACTCTGTAACCTATCAAACATGAGGCAGTGCTCCGCGTGATACATCCCAAGTAGACCTACTGCCTTCACTGAGAGCAGGAATAGAAAACTTTGGGGTCATTGAGCGTTTTCTAAAATTCTCTAATTATCTTGGGTCACAGGGGGATGGGAGAGTTTTTGTGACGCATTTTATTTACCCCCAGCCCCAAGAGAAGCAAATTGGCACACTTTGTAAAATAATGAAAACTAGGGAAGGAGGTATTGCAGCTCGCAGAGGAAAATGGGTTGATTCTCAGCACACAGGTACCAGTCCCTGGAGTTTGAGATCAGTTCCCCTAGGGAAGGCTTCCGGAACCAGAGTACAAGCGCAATTTGAGGCCGAGTGAATGACCCAGACACAAGAGTGTTCAGCTTGTGCCCCGGCGGACCAGAAGCGGACCCCGAGTGTCTGTAAATTACAGGAAGGCTTAGGAAAGGAGGAACGGGGGTGACTGGACAAGGCAGAGAGATAATATCTGTGGGTAACGACTTGGAAAATATTTTAATCTTTGCATCTTAGAAACTGCAAAGCTACAAAACTTAAAAATGACTATTGACAGAGGACTGTTTAATCTGCAACACAATCACTGTGAGTCCAAACCACAGAATACATTCTGGAGAGGCTTGTTTCTTTCCGTGGCGGGATGAACAATTTGCTGAGGTGGAGTTTCAGAGGAAACAAGAAGATTAGCTTTGTATTTGATGCAGAGTATTAGAGGGCTTCCTAAAGAGATTAAATCAAAACCTGATTACGGTCCACTAAGGCTTTATTAATGTAGCAGACATTTTTTTTTTCTTTTCAAGTTTTTCATTTAAACTTGTGTTTGTGAATATTATTAAACTTCTTGGGATTAAGGACTCTTAAAGTCCCTCGTTTGCAAAGCCCTATTATTCGGCTCTCTGCAGGGGCTCAGAAAGCCCTCTTGGAGTTTACCCCCCACACCCAGTCATTATTGCCCCGGAGGTGGCGGGGGGGGGGGGGGGGGGGGGGGGGGGGGGAGGGGGGTGATGCTTAGGAAAGCCAAAGGGGAGCTGGAACAGCTTTGGCAGAGGAACTTGGCCAGGGGAAGAGAGACCTTTACGGTTGTTCCTTCACCTTCCCCATCCCATCCTCTCATCCCCTCTCGGATTCCTGGCTGATGATTATTCTAGGGACAGGGCATGGTGTTTAGCCCCGAAGGAGAAGTGTGGCTCGGCCTCTCGAGCGAGTCTGCCCCCCCACCCGGGGTCCTGAAGCTTCTCTCCTGCCCTCCCTTTGCATGTCACTGCCTTCGCCTAAGAAGGCTCCTCTTCCTTCACTTGGCTGTTCAAACTCATCCCATCCTTCAAGGCTCATCTCAAATGCACCCTTACCGTCCCTCCCAGCATAGTCAAGAAACAAAATCTTCAGCGGTCTCTGGTGTCCCCAGCTCTGCCCACTCAGCGGCAAAACTTAAAAATCTCAGTTCCAAGAGGAGGAGGAAGCGGAGAGCGAAGGTGCCAGACTTTCTTGTGGGGAAAGGCTTCTCTGCCCCTAACATCCACAGCCCCTCAGTGTCATCTGTGTGTGTCGCCTTCAGATGGCTCATGAATCCTGCCAGAGGAATGGGACCCCGGCCAAGCCCCATAA
The DNA here is from genome assembly GCF_016509475.1 of Prionailurus bengalensis. NCBI lineage: Eukaryota > Metazoa > Chordata > Mammalia > Carnivora > Felidae > Prionailurus > Prionailurus bengalensis. Next base: position 116,724,488 of record NC_057361.1, read on the forward strand.
TGAGGATTTTCTTGCTTACTCTGTGCAGATATTTGAATGTCTTGTAAACGTACGATGGACTGGCAAGGAAGGCTGCCTTTCGCATTTTTTGGTCAAAATTCACGCCCAACTCTCAGAGGGTACCGTAAAATTGGACAAGCAAGAATGCATTACTCTTCAGGGTAAATGGGGATTTTGTTACCACTCTGTAACGCGAAAGAAAGGAAAACAACCCCTGGCTGTGGAAGCTAAAGCCATAGCTCTCCTCCTTAAGCCCCGATTTCAAGTGTTGGAGTTTATCCAAACGGCCTGTCCCTTCATCCCACCCCATCTGTGTGTCCTTTTCTCATTTTCAGTCGAAATGATCTAAAAAATTATTAAGATATATATCTATAAAAAGATGTGTCTCCCATAATATTGCATATGCATGCCCTTGAACACGTAGAGTTTTCAGATAGTTCAGCCATTTGTATATTCCTTTCCCATACATGGAAGCATGTTGAAAGTAGCAGTTATATTTCCTTTACGTCTGTGTCCTTTGCAGGGCCTGGCACAGTGCCTTGTATACGGGTGCTCAGTGAATGATTGAATGCATGAAGGACAGAACCAGCGTGTATGTGGCTGTTTGTATCTCCGTGTCGGCTCTTTGCTCAGTTATGTGATGTAATGCTGACAAGCCACAGAAAAGCCAGTACTGAGTGGGGCAGAACTGTCTCCAGGTTAACCCTGATGGAAACCACTGAAGACGATAAGTAAAGGAACAAAAAAGGACCCAAACACATTGGCCCATAACTTTCTCTAGTACACAACTGCATATTAGGGAAACACATGTTGATAGTTACTTAGGCATCTTTTTTGCGGGGAGGAAACACTTTTTTTTTTTTTTAATTCTCAAGTTAGTTGACATACAGTGTAGTCTTGGCCTACAGGGACAGAACCCAGTGATTCATCTCTTACATATGACACCCAGTTGTTATCCAACAAGTGCTCTCCTTAATGCCCGTCGCCCATTTAGCCCATCACACCCCCACCTCCCCTCTAGCAACCCCCTAGTCTGTTCTCTGTATTAAGAGTCTCTTGTGGTTTGCCTCCTTCTCTGTTTTTATCCCATTTTTCCTTCCCTCAGGGAAACACTTTTTAGTTACCACACACTCCTGAGTATTGGGCAGTTTGCAATTAGTATCTAAGTAACCCTTACCGTTTTGTCCGTTTCGTTCAAAAACAGATGAAAGAGGGCCGCCTAGGTGGCTCAGTCGGCTGAGCGTCCGACTTCGGCTCAGGTCATGATCTCACAGCTCGTGAGTTCGAGCCCCGTGTCAGGCTCTGTGCTGACCGCTCAGAGCCTGGAGCCCGCTTGGGATTCTGTGTCTCCCTCTCTCTCTGCCCCTCCCCAACTTGTGCCACATCTCTGTCTCTCAAAAATAAATAAACATTAAAAATCTTAAAAAAAAAAAAACAGATGAAAGACTAAAGAGATCTGTGTAACCAACCAGTGGTCCTTAACAGCCTTGATAAACCTTTTGTTTAATTCAGGTCTGTTAATGAAGCTTCTGATTACTCCAGCCAGATGTGTGGATTGTTCCAGAAATCACTCTGTTCAGTTGGGGATCTCTTGAGTGAATTTGGCCCTGTATGCGCTGAAATTGACAGTTGACGAGGCATCAGATAAGGTGTCCAAAGCCTGCTGTGCTAAAATAAAAAATCCCAACAAAGTGGAAATTTGGTATTTTAATTTCTAACATAAAACGAATAGCCTTTTAATCAATTTCTGTTTTTATTCAGCATTACAGAAAATACTTCTTTGCTAATCAAGAAAAGGGAGACTTAGCACAGACACCACCTTTTCAATGACGGTCTTTTTCAGGATAGAGAGAACGACCTAAGATTCCAAAGCCTTTGCGCTGTAGCTAATCATGAGCACAATCTGGTACAAGCCTTCCCCCCTTGGGCCTTGATCGCTGTTCATAGGTGATGGAGTTGGACCAAATATCGACTGGCTCTTCCAGCTCTGGCCCTTTCAGTGACTCTGCAGATGAAATTACTTAATTACTTTCCAGAGCACCATTCTGGAGTGGCAGCCCATAGGGAGGTAAAAGCCATACCCATTTGGCGGGTATTCACTCAGACATACAGCTGTGCTGTCCGGTGCAGAGTATATATTGTATGCGTAAAATACACATCACACTTCGAAGACTTAGAATGGAAAAGATCATTCCATGAGTTTTTATATTGATTACACGTTGAAATGATAATGTCTTGGATATATTTGGTGATATACAATATGTTATCATATTGATTTACCTGGTACTTTCTATTTTCTTCTTTGGATTATGTAAACAATTTAAAATTATATCCATGACTCATACTATTACATTTCTCTTGGGCAGCTCTGGCCTAGAGGGTTCCTCCTTCTCCATGTGACCTGAGTTCCAGTTACTTAGAAACCTCCCAAGGTTGAAACCATCTAAACCTGTGGTCCTCAGCCTGGATGCAGTTTAGAATCACATGGGGATCTTTTAAAAAATACAGAGCCCCCCTCTCCTTATGGTTCTGATTCACCTGATAAGAGCTCATAGTGATCTCTCTCCTGTGCTCAGAATTTCTTCCGTAAGGCTGTAGGTGGCGTCATCATAAAGAGATTGAGTCTGTTAGTTGAAAGCCAGAAGCACGTCCTGGGCTGGACAGCTGCCGGATGCCGGGGGACAGAACACTCAAACAGGCTTAGCCCCTCGGACCCTCAGCTAGTTCTTAAGAGCAAAAGAGCCTTCTCCTTAGCTCTTCAGTTGCAAAACATCAAGCAAACAGACACAAAACAGTAACTTGAATTAATTCTGTCTTAGCCGCTGCCGCTTATTTGAGTTTCTGAAAATCAGCTTACGGCATTCCAGCCGGCCTCCCAGGGAGATGCTTGGCGTTGCTTGGTCTGTTTTCAGAGAGGAAAACGGGGCCCAAGGAGTAGGACCATGAATTCCTTCTGCCACATTCTTGTCATTTTGTTTTACTTTTGTTTTAGTGGGGAGACTTTTTTTTTTTTTTGACTCTTAAGGGGTCTGAGGAAGGGAACATACAAAAGGCAGTTTCACTGGACTCAGACTGCCCTGTCAAATGGGGCAAACAGCCATCAAGTTCATGTTGAGTCCTAGTGGCATAGGCTGCATTTTCTAGCCTGACCCTCAAACTCGGGGAGCTGCCCTCCCTGGTCTGCCAGCCCCGAGTACTCATCAGAGTCACCGTTGTTTGTGGCTAGACCCTGGCATGGGCCCTAGGTGAGGAGGAAGCTGTTCCCCCTTCTTCATAGTCGTCCTGAATGGCCACATTCGGTGTCACCTGCAGTGATGGTGACACCGCGTCAGAACACTGGAGAGTTAGTAAAAGTTCCAGTAAATAATCCTGGGTGTCCATAGTGCCCCGAGGCTTCACCAGTCCTCTCTCTGCCTAGGATTTTGGATTAAATGCCACTTCCCTACGATTAAGTTAAAGGTGTCTCTGTCGTCTGAGTTATTTTGGAGTGACTCTGCCACTTTACTAGCTATGTGATGTTGGGCAAATGACTTCTCTAAGCTGCACTTGGAAAATAGGAATCATAACAGTACCTACCTCATATTCTTGTGGAGATTTAACGAGTTGCTCTACGTGTCTCCAGCACCCTGCATGGTGACATGCCCAGAACAGCAGCTGAGGAAAGGTTTGTGGAGTGAATAGATGAATGAATTCACAAATACTAATATAGCAGTGGAACCACATGCTTACAGAGATGCCCTCTGTTTGGATCCGTCTACGAGTACCAGGGTTTCGTATGCTAAACTAATTGCTGAAGTGTAATTAGTTTCTCTCTCAAGTATTTAGACCCCATGTATCTCCATTCCTCTGGTATTTGCATACAATAGATGCTAGACATAGTTGCAGAGCTAAACATCTTCTACTATTGGCTTTGAGGCTCACACTGGCCAGAGTACACGTTTTATGTTGCAGAGATATTTTAGGGGATCACATTGTTCTCACATGTGAACAATGATAAATATACTTTATAGCCACATATAAGTAAATTCTACCGAATAAGGAGCTGTGAAAATGGACAAGCACGAGTTAGATTAGTAATTATATATTATATTGAAATATGTACATTTTAGTGCTTGAAGAAAATAGTAGGATTCTCTGAACTACCCATATAACCTCTCCCCCCACCCAAGTAGAGCAGATGGGTAACTAGTAACCCAAATTTTTCTTCTCTCTTTAATTTTTTTAACGTTTATTTGTTTTTGAGAGAGGTGGGGTGGGGGGGGGGCGGGCAGAGAGAGAGGGAGACACAGGATCCGAAGCAGGCTCCGGGCTCTGAGCTGTCAGCACAGAGCCCGACACGGGGCTTGAACTCATGAACCATGAGATCATGACCTGAGCCAAAGTCGGACGCTTAACTGAGCCACCCAGGCGCCCCTCCCAACTTTTTCAAGAACAGCTGTAAGAGGATAGTGATATTAACGAAGAGATATTACATGGAGCCATGCACTTAAATTTTTTAAATGTCAGGTGTGGTTTGAAAAGATAACACCATGTTTTTTTCTGTTTTCTTGTTTTTACTGAGGACAGGTTTTCTGAACGTTCATCTTCGTGCTATAGTCATAATGCAAATTAACTTTGGAAACCTTTTGGATTAAGACACGGTTGTGGCTACAGTGAATAAAAGTGACATGCTTTGAAGTTAGGTCCAGTTTAGGGAACGTCAACCCAGATGCAGTTCATCAGAACTCCAATTTTAAAGCCAGATCACCTCCGTGGCTTCGTTTTAATTTTTCTTAATCCCATGGATCATTTTCTTTCGGCATCTCCACCACAGATGGGGGACAAGAGCAGAGAATATGAAGACCTGTCACGTGGGCAGGGACAAAGCGAGAAAGAGGAAAAAAAAAAAAAGGCACAACTAGAGTAAGGGAGGCTGGATGTGTAGCCGGCTGAGGAAGGACGACAGGGAGCTGGGTCACAAAGGGAGCTGGGGCTGTGCCCTAGCCCGTGTGCCTGGGCGAACAGAAGGAAGTATGCATTTACCATGCCATTACTTTATTTTCAATCTTGTAACAGCTTTTTAAGTCAACATGATATTTTATAGCAATTAACTGTAATTACAAATCTTAAAAACATTTTTGTGGATAATTACATGCTTAATTGTTGTTCCTTCATTTTCATTTAATTCTAAAAGAAATTAACTGTGCCATTTTGACAAGTGCTTAGTGTTTTTTTTAAGACTGATCATGAATACTCTACTACTTAAGTTTGTTGTTACACGGTCTCACAAACTTTTCCCTAGTCTGAAAGTGTCTATGGATGTTTGCAATAAGTCCCCTGTCTGCAAGCCAGTTGCATACTCCTCTCACACATACGATTGCTTGGAAGGGACTGTCACCACCGCCAAGGAAAGATGACCCACTTAATTAATCGGCGGCAGACTAGAGAAGGATTGGGCTCCATATTTTCTGATGGCGATTGGCCACTTGGTGGCAGGCTACCAAGTGAGTTGTTGATCCATTGGAACTCAGCCCATTTGGATTGCCAGGATTGGCTTTCTGTCGTCAGGCTACTAAAACTGTGTGTTTGGGGAAGATGAAAAAAATTAAAAAGACTAGTAGTCTGTGTAACTCACCAGGTTTAAACTCTCTAAAGGAAAAATACAGGCATCGACGATAGGGTAGATGAATGGGAGAAATACCCTATCGACGATAGGGTAGATGAATGGGAGAAATCCTGACCACTTGGACTTAGATGTGTTGAATGAATCTCTGAGAAATTCTGTTAACTGGCCCAGATAGCATCTGAAATGGTGTTTGTGGTGGGGAGGGATAAAGGTAAATGGTACTGATGGGGAGTTTCAGTAAGTGTTATATTTGCAGTAAATTCTTAATAGGAGGGGCAGAATAAAGGTAAGCATACAGAAGACATGTGACCAAGTTCCAATCTGGATGCTTACGAGCCCTGTAACCTTCCATGATTTCTTCAGACCGATAAATTAGATAATGTGGGTAAAAGCACGGAAGATAGTATTTGACACGTGGTAGATTCTCAGCCAGTGTCCTTATTCTTCCTTCTCTTAAATCTTACGAGTCGGGTTATTCTATAAAGAACTCAGTTTTTTTAATTTTTTTTTCAACGTTTATTTATTTTTGGGACAGGGAGAGACAGAGCATGAATGGGGGAGGGGCAGAGAGAGAGGGAGACACAGAATCGGAAACAGGCTCCAGGCTCCGAGCCATCAGCCCAGAGCCCGACGCGGGGCTCGAACTCCCGGACCGCGAGATCGTGACCTGGCTGAAGTCGGACGCTTCACCGACTGCGCCACCCAGGCGCTCCAATAAAGAACTCAGTTTTGAAGATTACTTCATTCCAAGATATTTTATTTTTACTTCTTTGATTTATCAGTTGATGGCATAAGAATGTCCCATTATTAACCTGGAGACCCATATATTTTTATGATATTTTAAAGCTTTCCTGCCATTGCATTATAATACAAGCTTTTTAGTTTATTATTTGTCTTGTGGTGCTAAGATAATGTTTTGAATAATGTGAAAGGAAGGCTAGGACTGGGATATTATCACACTGACAAACGGATGCATCGTGTTTTCCCAGAATGTATATATACCTATTGTATGAACCTGAAAATAAGTTTTCTTTATGGGTTTTCATCACTTTGTCCTATTCTCTTGGAGGATGTTGATGTTTGTTTTCCTAATATCTCCAGTAGCAAAGCAAAGAATAATGAATTGCCTCTCATGTCAGTACTGACAGTGACAAATGATGGCTGCCTGTGTGTGTAGGTGTGAGTGACAGGCCCCATAGCTCACAGCTTTTCCACCACACACAGCTCACCTCAGCCTTCATGGCTGATTCCCACCCAGTTCAGCCTTCTTCCATTTATTCCTTGAGACCACTGGTGAGCCCATCATTAAGGGGCTCCATTCCTTGTGATGAATCATTCATTCAGAAAATATTTAGTGTGCCTGGGTGGCTCAGTCGGTTGAGCGTCCAGCTCTTGGTTTCAGCTCAGGGATGAGCGTCCAACTCTCGGTTTCAGCTCAGGTCACGATCCCAGGGTCGTGGGATTGAGCCCCGCGTCGGGTTCTGTGCTGAGTGCGAGTGCGGAACCTGTTTAAGATTCTCTTTCCCTCTGGCCCTCTCCCCCAGTTGCACATGCTCTCTCTCATATAAAAACATTTATCGAGCCCATTTACTAGACCAGGAATTCTGCTAGGTAATGGAACCATGGAGATGCCTAAGGCATAGCTCCAACCTTAAGATGCTTATAGTCTAACAAGGAGATAAGACCTGCCCATGGATAACGCTAACAAAGATTAAAAAAAAAAAAAAAGGCACATGGAAGAACAAGGAGCTATTGGTGTTCGGAGAAGGGAGTGATTACTTCTAGTGGGGGAGATTCAGGAAGGGCTTCCCTCCTTCATTCATTCAATAAGCAAATGAGCAGGAGATTGTGCTAGGCTGAAGATACAGAGACAAGCGAAACACCGTCTGCCTGGGCGCCTGGGTGGCTCAGCCGGTTAAGCGTGTGGCTCTTGGTTTTGGCTCGGGTATGATCCCACTGTTCATAGGTCCGAGCCCAGTGTCGGGCTCTGCGTTGGCATTGTGGGGCATGCTTGAGAATCTCTCTCTCCCTCTCTCTCTCTCTTCCCCTCCTCTGCTCACATGCGTGCACGCACACACTCTCTCAAAATAAATAAACTTTATAAACATACACACACACACACACACACACATATGACCACTGTCCCCCTCATGGAGTTTACCTTCTTGGGTAAGGCACATACCCAGACTAATGACTGCACCCTGCAGTAAGGTTAAGTATTATACACAAGGTAAGAACAAAGTGCCAAGGGAACCTGTGAGTTAATACATTTGGGGAACCAAGGAGCCATGGTTGAGGCAGGGGTTGTGCTGGGTTTTCTATAGTGAGGTTATAGTCTGGTGAGTGTGACTGACTGGTACGCATGTAAATAATTCCAATTTCAGGTAGAAGGTACTCAGCACCCTAGGAGAAGCTCAGGCAGAGGGCAGTGAGCGAGGGTAGAAGGGTGAGTGTGTTTGGTTCCAGCTGGGGCCCCAGGTAAATATTCACCAAAGAGGTTGAATCGCAGCTGGGCCTTAATGGATGAGAAGTTCAACAGGGAAAGGGGTGAGGGAGGGGATAATATAGAAGGAACAACGTGAATCCAGGGTTGGCCTGTTACTGGTAAGCCCTTTGCAGCGGCCACAGCGGACTAGGCTGGAAGTGGCCCAGGGCGAGGGAAATGTGAGATGCAGCTAGACCACGGAAGGTCGTGAAGGGCAAGCTGGTCACTGGACTTCATTGCGTTGGTGATGCGTCCTTTCTTCTTCCGACTGTGCTTTGGGCTTGAGGCCATATTAATTAGAAGCTAGGGCTCTGGAATCGGACTGCTTTGATTCTGTCATTGCCGCACCGTGCGCGTTCAGGCTCACTACTGAGATTGGGCGAGTCTCTTCGCCTCTCTGGGCCTTGGTGTGAACATCGCACAGGTACAGTCCGTGAGGATTGGTTTAGTTCATGCATATGCAGCCCCTACAACAGTGTCTAACAAGAGGGAACCCCGTACGGTGTGCGTCGTCGTCAGTAGCAGCAGTGTGGTCAGTAGTAATAATAATGATAATAGTTGTGATATAAATAGGAGCAACTTTAGGGAGTTCTCGTGCTGTGAACTTGTAGGGACGTACCTAGGATGACCTGATGGGCTTGAAAAAACCAGTAGTGAACCTCAGGGGCTATTTCAGAATGTTCGATTCTACCCTCTCGGCATAACTGTTAAGGTACACCGGGGTTCAGCCACGTACTAGCCCCATAAATAACCAGGCCTCTGTAGCTTAAAATGGCCCAAGTGGAACGTTGGCTTCCGGGCCGATGGGGACAGCCAGTAAAATGGTTCCAGGCTCACGTCCGAGCCAGAGTTGGAGAGCGCCTCTATCTACAAATCACACTACCCGCAAAGCTCGCAAACGGTAGGGACTGCCGGTGGTTAAACTGAAGGTGGCGTGGAAAGTCTAGCGATACGAGAATTTAATTCCTATGTCCCAGGGGCCTTAGTTTTCATACTCCTACCCGAAGCCGAAAGTTCAGTATGAAGGGGTGGCTATTTGCAAGTAATCCTAAAGTGTTCGCACTGGGGCAGGCTCACCAGAAACAGGCAGGGCCTGAGAACAGTGATCTGCAAAGTTGCGGAAACTGTTCTTTCTTGGGTTGATGCTTTGGGCATTTTTGGACACACTCAACACGTACAGCTGCGTGTACCAGGCGGCCCATGATTCCGTCCATTCGCACTGTGTGCCCAGCTGTAGACCCAGCAGATGGGTGTCATCGCAAACGTGACTCTTTCTTACGGGTTGCCCTGACCTCTGGTGATTTAATCTGGTTCTTGGTCATCACTAAGCACACAGGCTGCTGTTCTAAGACAGAGGCACTTTAGTAGCTCCTGGAAGAGCCCACAAATCTCCCTTCTTACACTCTCAAAGCCATATGCAAACAACATTCTGTAGACCTAAAAGTAAGGGGATCGTATTGCACTGAAAGCGTTATTATTATTATATACCTTATATCTTAGTTATTATTATATAATAATCTTCTATATCTTATGTATCTTAATATATATTATATATCTTATATGTTATACATATTAATGTCTTAAGGATTTAAAGGGGGCCAGTGTCTTCTGCCCACTTTTGGCACCTTCCATTTTCCATTAGAAAATGGATCTTAACTCATACCCTGTTTTTGATAAATACTAATTACAAATTTGCCTGAAAAAAATTGCATTGGCCTTCTTTGAATTTTTTTTTTTCTTGAGAAGGGATATTTTGGATGGGTCATGTTCGTTTTAAAAAACTATCCGTGGAAGTCTCCTAAAATATATGTACTTGTGGCAAATAGAGACTTTCAAAACCATTCATAGAGTAGAGCTAGAAATGTAGAAACAAAGGAACTTAAATTCGGAAGGGTTAGGCTTAGCAAAAAGAATGTGGCACTTGGGTTGGAGCCCACCTGTATGACCCTGTATAAGCTAATGTTCAGACTCAGTTTTTTCATCTGAAAGATAGGGCAAAGAAGGTCTGCTTATAACACAGCACTTGTTCCGAGGGAGGATTAATTAAAATACTCTACGGGGAAATGCTTTGTAAATGGCAAACTGCTATTCAAATGTAAGGAATTGCTCTTATCATCACCATTCAAGGTCCTAGAGGTTATATAGCTAGCCAGTCCGTTTGTCTAAATCAATCAATCAGTCAATCAATCAATCAATCAATCATAATTCACTTACGTCTTCCCCCACTAGATGGCAGGCGAGCCACTTGGTAAAATACTGTCCAGGTTCGGGATCTAGGAACCGCAGCAATATTCGGATTTGCGAGGCAGTGAAGCAATGGACAAAGGGTGAATTAGACATTGTGAAAAGCGGAGACAGCCTATATTGTTAAAACAAATCTCATTCCAACGCCATTGGTTTTCAGTTCACCAAAATTGTGATCTATGGAAATAGGGTCCTTTTCTTTTCACTACGAGAAAAAGGACAGCTAAGCAAATAATTTCTACAAATAGGGAAATGTTTAGCCTGCTCAGAGTTGTAGCTAACAGACTTAATGATTATTTATAACACCGCTTTACAGGTAATGGTTTCATCCATATCAGGAGTTGACAAAGTGCTTCTCTAAGAGGGCCGGATAGTAAAAATTTCCGGCTTTGCAGGTCCATCCATTTCTGTTCATTGACTTGACTTTGCTCTTACAGGCTACAAGCGTGAAGACAGACTGAGACAGTAAGAAAATTAGGGGGCGTGACTGGGTTACAATAAGCTTTAATTATGGATACTGAATTTTGAAATTCTTGTAACTTTTACTTACCACAAAATATTGTTCTTCTTTTGATTCTTTTTGACCATTTAAAAATGTAAAGCTCAAAGACCATTACAAAACATGGCAACAGGCCTGATTTATTCCCCGGGGAGTAGTTTGTAGCCCCTTAATAATCTGAACTATCAGATTGACAGTCTCCTTGGTTAACGTAAATAAACTTTTTACTGTTTTCATAATAAATGTTTCAATGTGGCTTTTTTTTTTGCGTGTACAAATTACTAAGAAAACTTGTGATTTTTTTTTTTTTTTTTTTTTTTTTGCCTACTTCTCAATATAGGCTTGTGTCTTGTTTGTTAGACTGACTATAAAAAAAGGACTTCAAGTAGCTGATGCATTGTTATCAGACTTGCCAGGAAAAAAACCCAAACAAACAGGACACCTAGTTAACTTGAAGTTCACTTCTTTGAATTTCACTTAAAAACAATGAATAGCTTTTAACATCCAAGTTTTGTATATTGCATAGGACATAGTTACATTAACAAAGTATTTGTTGTTTACCTGAGATTTAGTTTTAACTGGGTGACTTGTGTTTTTATTGGTAAATCTGGCATTTGTCCTTGTACTTACGGACTTTGCCCATCACTTATATACTAAGGCCTTAAAAATAGCCAAACATCTGAAGGCAGGACTCCGGAAGTGAAGTACGTCTTTAGGGATCTGGGGGAAATGTGCATTTCCACCCTCCTGGTTGTTTTGAGTGTAATTTACCACACTAAAACAACCGTGTGGCATACCCATTTTTCGCATCCTTTTTCCAGGAGTATTTGTTTCCATTCTAGCCGCCGGTCTCACTTGAACAAGCCATGTTAATTGCTTCGGAAGAAACCCGAAGTAACCTGGTGAACTGACACTTGCTAAATCCTACCCCAAATCTGAAGTTCTTTTGGATTTGCCGCTTGCCCCAACGATCAGGCGGACCAGCGACTTTGACCGCTAAGGAATAACCCTGCGGAGTGTCATCACTGGCCTCGAGATGGTTAATCCAGAGTGCGTCTGGGCCGCCGCCGCTGTTGCTGGGACGGAGCGGACGGACTGGGACGCGGGGAAGGGGATGGGAGCGGATTGAACCGCGTAACCGAGGAAACGTCCGGAGCCAGCGACCAGGTGGGAAGTGACGGCACGCAGTCTTCCCATCCCCGCGGGGGATGAGCCCACCCAGCGCGGAGCGAGAGGACCTCCGGCGGCGACCAGCGACGAGCGACCGGCGCGGCGGGCGGCCGGCCGCGGGGGAGGGCAGGTTTCTCCTGGGAGCAGCAGGTGGACAAAGGCTGCGCCGCAGGGCACTGCTTCGGTCGGCACTGCTGCGAGGACCCGGCGCTCCGTCCCCACCGGGGAGCAGATCGGATCTTGGCCGTTAGGAGAGGAGGTGGCGGGGCCGAAGCAGCCAGAGCAGGTATAGCAGCGGCCTTCCGGCCTTCCGCTTTAACCTAGCCGATTCCCCGGGGGGGGGGGGGGGGGGGGGGGGGGGGGGCCGGGGGGGGGGGGGGCCCCGCCACGACGTGCCCGAGCCCGGGCCTCGGCTTCCAGCCCCACCTCCGCCCCTCCCCCACGCCCAAACTGCAGGGGCCCAGGCTTCCGTTCCCACCCCCTGCTCGGGGCGGCCCTTTACCTCTTCCCCAGCTGCGACTAAGGCCATCTCGTATCCCGCACTCCAGTCACCAGGCCCGGGCCAAGGGCAAAGCCGGGGAGGCACCTCGGGCGCGAAATTTAAGGCGGGGGGGGGGGGGCACCAAGACACACGGTAATTAAGATAAAAATTTTAATGCGACATCTTTAAAAATTCAAAGTTAATGCAAAAAGAAAAATCCATGATGAACAAAACATCAACATGTGAAATAAAGACACGATCTGACCCCGACTCGGCACGACTTAGCCACGCTGGCCTCATCCGAATCCTGGGCTTTGCGAATCAACTCCGAAGTGATCCCCCCCCCCCCCGTGGTCCCCAATTCTGGACCTCGGTCCTACTTCTCATTTGCTTTCTTTGCAGTGAGTTCGGTTTGGAGACACTGCGGCTTCATCACCTCGTGCCTCAAGGAGCAAAGCCCAGTTCTTGGCTCACCGAGGCCATTGGGGCGGTGCGACGTTTGGAGGAGACTGAAGGCCAGAGCTTATGCGAGACCCCCAGGTCGCAAAGCTCTGCCTTCCAATCGCCAAAACACTGCAGAAGTAGGAACCCATGCGGAATTGGGTCGAATATATGTGTTTTGAAGGAACCACGAGTAACTGGGAAGCGCTTTTGAAATTAATTTGCAGAAAGAGGGATGCTTCTATGCTCCGGGCCGCCTTGTTCGGCTCAAGCCTGCCAGGAGCCTTTCCTGGTATTGCGATTCAGTCTGAATTTGCAATGATGCAGGCACCTTGAATGACGATGACACTCCATAATTTACAGTGCATCTCCCTTGTCATACCTCATATAACTCTTCTCAGCCGGGAACCAGACACAGTGCTGGGCGCTGGCTCAAAGTGGCTTTCAGTTGTCATTATCCCTTAGAACCAGTTTCTGCCGAGCTCGTGTGGTTTGCGGTCGTTATGGCTGAGAGACAAATGGCACGCGTAGCCCAGGCCTAGGGGACGGCCCAGTTGTATTTCAGGTTGGGACGTGGCTGGCCACTAGGTCGGTGACTGCCGGATTCCTTGCTGGGTTCCCGAACTAAATGCTCCCTTTCGTCTCACGCAGGCCGGTGAAAATGAGGTAAAGGGGAAGAGCGAATGAAAGAGATCAGGAAACCGTTGTTCACATTTATGTGCCTTTTCCTAAAAAACAAGAAAAAGAAAAGAAATTTTTCGAAGCTTTGGGTGTGTCCAGCCCCTCAAAAGATCAGGGAAAAGGGGGAATTTGTCCCATCACTTGCCAGATTCCTGGCCTGTTAAGACGAGTTTGCTTACTTTGAGGAGCTATTAAGTCAACATTCTGCTTAATACAAAAGGGGAAGAAATTGAGAAAGGGCAGGCATGGGGGGAACCTTGTCCCGCGGGGGCGCACCGCAGATGGGTGTTGGCGTTTCTTCCCTGTCTCGGTGTAGCTGTTCCACGCTGTAGCCGGCAGAGGGCACTGTTGCCACATGGACTCCATTTGATTTTTTTGGGGTGGGGAGAATTTTCAGAGCTATAAAAAATACTTGGATCCAGTAAGAAATATGCGTGATTTTCCATGGAATATTAATGTGAAAAATAGATTATTATTAATAACTTGTGGATGTCTATTTGATTAATGACCCATCAAGCCATGGAAGGAAAGTGAAGATGTTTCCTAACTGTCGTTATCAAACATTAAAATAGCGAGAACAAAATAGCAACGTGATAATAAATATCAGCACGGTGCACATAAATTATTTAGGACACAAATAGGTCTTTTTCTTGTGGGAATGTGTGTGCTGGGACATAGTAACAAAGAACAGGTCTGCTTCATCCTAAACATCTCCTTAATTTTTTATTTATTGCAAACAGAGCCTTTCGTTAATACCGAGACAGTTAAATGTAACTCCATCTCACAAAAGAAACCTGCCATCTGAGGCCCTCCATGACTTGCCTCAACAGACTTTCAACCCTGTTTTACCATCCACTTCAGCTACCCTGTCTTTCAACCTCGTCTAATTTTCCCCAGCGTTTTTCCTGCCTCTTACTTCCCACTCGCTTGCTCTCTTCTCCACATGCTGGAGATCCTACCCATTCTTCAAAGTCCGATTCAAATACTGACTTTTGCGTGCGTTGCAAGGCATCCACAGATGATGACACACACAGGGAACCAGATGGCAGCACGGTGCAATGTCATCAGTGCTGCAATCGGAGTAAATTTGGGAAGGAGGCTCTGAGAGCTCCGATCCCTACTTCAGAGCCAGCCGGTGCTTCAGACACAGCCGGAGAGATCAGGGAAAGCTTCCTGGGAGAGGTGGTTCTTGACCTAGCGTTGAAGGTTAAGGGAATCCGGGTGATTGAAATAGCCCCTTAATGGCTACCGCGGAGATTACAGAGGCAGAAACGGAGAGGCAGTGAAAGATGAGCCTGGGAAAGTAGGCAGACAGCACCACACACAGGGAGGTTGGACTTTATTCCATACGCCATGGAGACTCACGGAATGATTTCAAGTGGCGGCAGCACTGGCTTAGACACTTATTTTAGAAACGTTGCTCTCTGGGGCGCCTGGGTGGCTCAGTCAGTTAGGCACCCAACTCTCGGTCTCAGCTCAGGGCGCAATCTCGTGGTTCACGTGTTCGAGCCTCGCATCGGGCTCTGTGCTGACAGTGTGGAGCCTGCCTGGGATTCTCTCTCTCTCTCCCTCTCTCTCTCTGCTCCTCCCCTCAAAATAAAGAAACTTCAAAAAAAAAAAAAAAAAAAAGGAAAGGTTACTCTGGAGGCAGTGCGGTCAGTAGGTTTGAATGGCAGGCGGATGACTTAGGAAGTCACATCTTTCTTCAGATGAGGAAAGAGAAGGGCCCGAAGCAGGGTACATAAAGTAGAAATGGACAAAACAGGATTAGGCCTCAATAACACATTGTTTGTAACTCTTAGGGAATGTGTGACTTTCTACCTCATCGCGCGTTATCTTCACCTTCCCCGGAACACTTAAGTTTCTTGAGATCAAGGTTTTTTCTCCGTTCATTTCTGGATTCTTCATACCACGTGGCCCTGGTACGTGACAAGCACGAGCTGTCTGAGGAGAATGCATGTCAGAAACTTGTTATCATAAGGGTTTACTTTTGAAACGCTCTCTTAGGGTTCTTCGGTCTCAAAAGTCAGTTGCATGACAGCTTGGTTTATCCCCCTGGTAAACATGTTGTGGGTAGTTTATCAATTTTGGAAGAAAATAAGATTTCTCATGGAAATCTCCCCATCGGTTGCCATTTATGGGTATTAAAAGGTGAAATGCTTCCGGGGCTCTGTACTTTTTGAGTTCACCACTTGAGTGTGTGTGTTTTAAGATTTTTGAAGGGGGAAGATGATAGTTCTGCACAGCTTGTTTGAAAGCAGCCCCCCCCCCCCCCCCCCCCCCCCCCCCCCCCCCCCCCCCCCCCCCCCCCGCCACCGAGACCAAATGTCCCTTCATAACAGAAGCTTCAAAGGAGCTCAATCCTGTTTGGCTGTTCAAATCCTCACAGGGTGTGGCACTTTTAGAAATCCTTTATTCTTCCCCGTTGTTGAAATGCTGACAGAATCAACATCCTGAGACGCTCCTGCCCTTTCGGGCACTTGAACGTCGTGAGCCTCAACTCAAAGCTCAATCGGGCTTTATTTCTCGTTCGACAGCATATCAGGCCTCCTTGGACTCACAGGGGCCGGAAGCATGATGGTAAGCTCTCAACCCTTTAGATAAATGTACTCTGGAATAATACCTTGAGAAGAGGAACACTTGGTTATACCGTTATTTGATAGCGTCCTAACCGCCTCGAAGCTCTGCACAACTCGCAGAACTGAAAGGTGACGGAGGACGTTTATTTCAGACGCTTTATTCTTCACACTGGCCTGGTGCCAGCGTCTTACAAAAGTGACATGTCCCTTAGCCAAAGGTCAAAGGACACAGGGTGAAAGGCTGACCCGAAGTGAATTTTGTGGGTAGAAATGTATTTTCTCATTTGAAAGTTGGTCGAATGAAGTTTTACCCAGTGATTCGGTTACGCACATAAGTAGTCAGTCTCCCTACCCTGGGTTATCAGTTTTTATCCTCTTGTTTGCTCCTGATTTCCTTTCATAAATCTCCATCTCTTGTACGGTGTGGAAAAGAGTTGCTATTAGTATTATGAAGCTGAGCTGTCCCCAGGTTCAGATAATCTCCTTTTGGATAAAATTGCCATAAATCTTCTGTTCCAGTTTGGTAGGGAAAAAGGAGACCTGGAAATTGGTCTCATACCTTTAAATTGATACTGGGATTCAGGCTGTGTGATGCCTTAGTATTTAATCTATTGATTTAACGGGGGGAAAATACTTCATTAAAGTGATTCCCCTCCAGTGATCAGTTGTTCTTTAGTTGTATTTTTTTTTTAATTTTTTTTTCAACGTTTATTTATTTTGGGGACAGAGAGAGACAGAGCATGAACGGGGGAGGGGCAGAGAGAGAGGGAGACACAGAATGGGAAACAGGCTCCAGGCCCCGAGCCATCAGCCCAGAGCCCGACGCGGGGCTCGAACTCCCGGACCGCGAGATCGTGACCTGGCCGAAGTCGGACGCTTAACCGACTGCGCCACCCAGGCGCCCCAGTTGTATTTTTTAAAAAGTTTATTTAATTTTGAGAGAGAGTACGAGTGGTGGAGAGAGGGAGAGAATCCCAAGCAGGCTCCGTGCTGTCAATGCAGAGCCTGACGCGGGGCTTGATCCCACGACCATGAGATCGTGACCTGAGCTGAAATCAGGAGTCGGACGCTTAACCTGAGCCACCCAGGCGCTTCTCTTTAGTTGTAATTCTTAATCTTATATTTAACCTGAAAAGTCACTGACAGAGACGTGATGGTACCTAAAATGTAGCCATGAAATACGAGATTATTACCTCATGCACACACGTGCATGCACACACACACACTTTTTATTATGAGAGTGTTCAAATCTACAGAGAAATAAAGTAGTGAAGTGAATGCCCACTTGCCAAGCACGTGGATTTAACAATTGTTAACATTTTTGATAAAATGAGTGACTAGTTTATATGTGTATTTGCTTCAGTTCTCCACCCTCAAAAGTGAGTATTGGCCTATCTTACCGCGGTTCCGTTATTATACCTAATAAAGTCAACGGCAGTCACCTATTCTGCCTGACAGCCTACTCATATCCAGATTCCTCCAGTCGTGCCCAAACTGTGATTGACTGTGAATTATGAGTGACGCGATTATTGGCAGATCAGAGATCTGAGAACTTGGTACTGTCCCTCAGCTGACAGAAGTCAGGAGTATAGACCGGTAGCAGAACAGAACTTAAGCCAGAAAAATATAGAGTAATTAATTATTCATTACTCTCCCCTCCTTGAGCTATAGTGACCTCCGGAGAAAGCTGAGCCATCAACTGGGAATCAGCGTGGGGCTCGGAGTCTACCAGAACTCCTGTCTCCCGTACAGAGGGGAAGTGCCATCGAGAGAGGCCTGACACTCTTGTAGCTGGATGGTCAGTCATTCCGCCATCATTCGTCAAGGAGTCCTTCCTTTCCTCAATACCTTGAAATGATACCACAGAACTATAAAAATATTGGAAGAAAATACGTGAACATATTTTTATCATCTTAGGGAGGCAAAGGCTTTTCAAAGCAAGGCATGAAACGTTTGATTACATAAATATCTGAACGTCTTTATGGCAAAAGACAAAATTAAAAAGTAAATGGCAGGCTTAAAGAAAATGTTTGCAGCATAGACTTTAAAATAAGAGTTCTGTAGGGGCGCCTGGGTGGCTCAGTCGGTTAAGCATCTGACTCTTGATTTTGGCTCAGGTCATGACCTCATGGTTCATGGGTTTGAGCCCTGTGTCAGGCTGAGTACTGACGGTCTGGAGCCTGCTGGAGCTTCTCCCTCTCTCTCTCTCTCTCTCTCTCTCTCTCTCTGCCCCTCCCCTGCTCACACACACACACACACACACACACATCCTCTCTCTCTCTCAAAATAAATAAACTTTTAAAAAAACGAAAAAGAAAAGGAGAGTTCTCTAATATGCTAATAGTGCCTACAAATCAGTAGGAGAAAAATTTTTGAGTGGGCAAAGGATATAAACGGACAATTTAAAGATGGAGTAGAAAGGGCTCACCATATGGAAAGATGATTAAAGAAATGAAAATTAAAACCAAACTGAGATACCTTGCTATTCACCTTCTGTTTGGTGCAAATGACAAAGATTGGTAATATTTCATGTTGGTGAACATATGGGAGAAGAGGGCTCTCCTCCACTGTTGGTAAGCATACAAATTGGTCCAGCCTCTGTAAGGGCAGGTTGGCGTATATTATTATTACCCCAAGTTCATGTTCTCCTCGCTAATGTAAAAGCTACTTAGGCAATCTGCCTCTGTTCCTGACTTCATTTCCTATTTTTGTGTCTGCTCTCTTCTAGCTGGTGCTATATGTGCTTCTCATCCCAGCCAGGCAGACTTGACCTTCACTCCTGACTTCCGCGATCCCTTCACAACTGCAAGTCATTTTCCTGCAAAACTGGAGTTTGTCTACTCTGCGCCTTTGAGAGTTTTGGAACAGCATGCAAGTTCACGTCGCCATCACGTTATCCTGCTGACTGTCTCATGTGACGAGACCGACACCCGGGTCGCTTGCTTCTGCCCTTGTTCTTCTGCCTGTTGTCCCCTCTGCAGCCATTGAGCACACGCACGTGTTGTCACGCAAAAGCCGTTTTGCTGTTTTTATTTGTCTTGTGAATGTTGTCATTTGCTTCGTGCGTATCACGAATTAGTGTCGTGTACTGCTCAGTCATCTAAAACTGTCACTAATTAGAAATTTGCGTTGAGTCTGGGTAGGAATGGCACCCAAGCAGAAAAGCAAGAGTGCAGATGCTAGAAGAGCAAAGAGGGCAAGAAAAGTGATGTTTGCAGCAAACGAAATGAAAGTTCTCGAAATGCTCAATAATGGTGAAACCAAGACCTCTCTGGGGCCCTTTTTTTCCTTTTTTTGGCATGAATAAATCTATGATTTGCACAATAAAAATAAGAAGCTATTAGGGCCAATCAATCGAGGGGCACACTAGAATCATCAAGAACATCATACGTAACGTGAAATGCCAACACAGAGACCATGGAAAAGATGTGCACGTGTGGCTTCTAACCCAGAGAGAGCTGCATAGGCCTCCTCCTGTATGCGTAATCTGCCAGCGAGCATCACAAAAACGCAAGTTTCAATTTTCATCTGGACAAAAGGTTACAACATTCACTGTGAGTAAAGGGTGGTTGGCTAGGTTTAAGAAATGCTGTGGTCTGTCTGAAAAGAAATGGTCGGCAGAGGAAGCAGATCGTGAGGCTGCTGCTGGCTACCCTGAATACCTGAGGGAATGGATCGAGGGAAATGGCTATTTCTTCAGTGCTGACGAAATGGCCCTGTTCAGGAAGTACATGCCTACTTGCACACCTTTTGCAGAGGATGAGAAAAAGACCAGAGGCTTCAAGCCTGGAAAGGACAAGCTCAAAGTTCTGTTTTGTTCCAACGGTTCTGGTGATTGATTAAACCCACATTGCTTCACAGATTGCGAAGTCCTTGCCCTCTTAAAAGAGAATGCTAGAAGCACTTTTCTGTTTACATGAAGGGAAACCATAAAGTAGGGATCACTGAGAAACTCTTTTTGGGCCAGTTTTTGAAGTCTTCATTCCTGAGGTTAGACAATATTTAAACCAAAAAAACAAAAACAAAAACAAAAAACCTTGAACTCAAAGTTGCTGCTTTTGGACACCTGCTCCTACTGCCAAAAGTGCGATAGTAAATGCTGATCCTTGTGTTCCAGTCACCTCTACCCCCCAGTACAACTCCACTCCTTCAACCCAAGCATCTGGGAGTGCTGAAAATTGTTTGTGAGGTACTGTACTTGGCGTATATTTGATTACCTTGCAGATCGTATGAGAGAGACGCCAGAACTGACTGTGAAAGTAGCTTGACAAAATTTCCCCATTTGTAATGCTTTAACAATAGTGGAAGGATCAATGTGAGAAATAACACAGGCGACCCTTAATGGAGCCTGGCACAAACTTGGGAATGAGGTTGTAATGGACTCTGAAAGTTTTCTCCCAGTGGTAGACGAAATTGAAAAGGTTGTAGCATCTGCAAAACATTTGGGTGGTGAAGGATTTGAAGACATTGATTTAAGTGACATTTTGCTGAAGTGTTAGATTCTCACCCTCAGAAGATAGTTGAGAACTTTTTCAGAGATGGGATCACATCAAAAGTTGATACCGCAGGTCAGCATAGGTTAACATCCAGAACTCAAAGAATGTAGGAGCAGCTGTTCCACAAGTCAAATTGCTGTGATGATTCAGAGGAGAGAGATCTTTCGATGGAATATTTATTGACCTGAAGGCAAGATTTAAACGATTACCCACAACCCTATAAAGCAGTAATAAGAAACCTTCAAACGAAGGCCAATAAGTCTTTCTCTCTGTTTGCTTCAACAGGGAAGAAGAGGCTGGACCTTCGGGCCATGTCATTCAAACCCATTCTACAAACAGCAGGCAGAAAGGCCACACACAGATAGTTGACCCTTGGGATTCAGACTCCAACAGCTCTGATGATGTGGTGATCCAAGTGCTGGAAGAGGAAAGTAGAACGGAAGGTTGAGCTTACTTCTCTCCAGACAAAACCCAATTGTCTTGATTCTTTCCCTATCACTACTCTGATGACCAGCATTTTCACTGACGCATGATTGTCCTGACTTTGAGATCAGAGAGAAACAGAAATCGGTTGCCCAGTCATCACTGTTACTGATGTGAAATTAGTAAAATACCAACAAGATTCACTTTACTTAGTGTCTTACTTCAGCGAACAGACCAAGTGTCTGGGCTGTCATAACACCCACTTCCCTGCTGCAATCCCCCCCCCGCCGAGGCTCATAAGTCCCCCCAACACAGATTCCTCTACAGTGAGGGTTCCAGGAAGTCAACTCTAATACGTAGGGAGGGGGGTTACTCTATGTGGGTGGACAACTTGATTTTGTACTCTTGATACTGACATTTATTTTAATCTTACTTAAGCCTAACTTGCCATTTTGACAGAAAGAATCTAGACTCATTCGTTTGGTATCAGTTAATTTGTTTTCCAGCAGTTGTAGATGTAGCCATTGGTCAGTCTTTAAGGCAGTGCGTTTAAAATGCATTCTGGGATTTACTCTTGGTATCTACTCAAGGAGTGAAAGCTGCCAGAGTTCATCTCCATTGATCCTCTCTGTTGTCCTATCTGGTCTTCCCAGCGATTTGCATATTTAAATACCCTCTGGGAAAGGGATATCGAAACTTCTTCCCGAAAGGTGGTAGAAATCCAATGATCCACACCACCCTCGGCGGCTGAAGGTTTGAATGATAGCTTACCTATATCTGAGTTTGAAGTGGTCAGAGGAAAGGGAAGAAAATCCAAGAGTTAAAAGGGCTTGCTTGCATAGGTACAGTTGAGATAGCAGGCATTCCCCAACAGGTTCAAAAGACGCAGATGAGAGTTGAAAACTCATTTTCAGGTGCTGTGGGTCTAGCGGCCCGCCACAGTGCCAGAGGAGCTCACTCCCTTGCCTTACAGTAGTTCTCGACACATCAAAATCACGTTGGGGGGCTTTGAAAAACACAGATTTCTGGGACCTGCCCCTGGATGTACTGAATCAGGGACGGGGTCAGCACCTGTATATTTTGAAAGCTCCGCAACCGATGTTTTATACAGCCATGGTTGTTAACTGCTGCTCTCAGTCTGAACAGAATTCTAGTAGAAAATGTAATACAAATGCTAGTGGGCCCAGCAGCTAGGAAACCCTGATTCTAAATTTCGGCTCCACCACTAACTCAGTGGATGGTCTTATTCAAATCACCCTACTTTTCCCTTATCTGTCGTGAAAGAATAGGACCACTTGGTCTCTAAGGTCCCTCTCTCTCTGCACCTTGAAAGAAAGGTGCATCAACCTCATTGGTTGATTGTGAGTGTGCCTGAGCCCTTTCATAGAGACCAAGGTAAGTAGCAGCATCACTGTACTGTGTTCCTGTTATTTTAAAAATCGTGCTTCTGGTTCAACTTTTACCATGTTTTAGTGCCTTCCAGAAAAGAGAGTTAGGCATAGAAAAACGAGAAACTAACATGGCATCAACTTCCTGAAAAGAAAGAGAGGACCTCCTATGAGTTTCTTATTTGTGTTAATGGCGATTTTTCTTCTTGAGTTACAGGGCTTGGGGAAAATAATAATGCATAGATATTATGAGTAAAACATCTTAACATGTTGTATCTATTGTTTTCATAAACCAAAGCAGAGAACTCTGTATGGTTACTGTTTCAAGGTTCCATGGATAATTGGTACATTCTTAGTCATATCTAGAGGTAAATATTTTTAAGTCGATGACTATTTTACCCGTATAATCAGTGGTTCCATATGCCTTTAGAGAATGTGGTTTCCTGAGAATTTTACCATTTCTTGAGATTACTGCCTTGCCATTTTATTTCTCTTAAATTTGACCAGAGTTAGAGAAATCAAATTTAAGTTGAACAGCATCAACCAGGAACCATTAATATAAAAATAATGCAATGGGAAACCAACTATTATATCATTTTAGTTGTCACAGAAATGCCTAGACTTTGGCTTGAGAGGTGCAAATGTTTGTCTAGGGACCAGGCCATTTGAAATAAAATAATTGAGATAAATCTAATTCTTGTTTAATGCAATATCCAGTTAAAATAATCTAAGAAGTTTCATTGATGACGATAAAATCTAGAACATTTCAATATGGCTGAGTTTAACAAGTCAGCAGAACTTACAGGTGGATTTGAAAGTTGGTATAGACCTAGGCGGTAGAAATAGAAATGAATGACAACATTGCCATGCAAATGGGTGTTTCTTTTTTCTTTTTTTTTTTTTCAACGTTTTTTATTTATTTTTGGGACAGAGAGAGACAGAGCATGAACGGGGGAGGGGCAGAGAGAGAGGGAAACACAGAATCAGAAACAGGCTCCAGGCTCTGAGCCATCAGCCCAGAGCCCGACGCGGGGCTCGAACTCACGGACCGCGAGATCGTGACCTGGCTGAAGTCGGACGCTTAACCGACTGCGCCACCCAGGCGCCCCTCTTTTTTCTTTTTAAAATTAAGAATAGTCCCCAAAATTGACAAGCTGAAATTTCTTTTAGAAGGTTGTATGCACAGTTTGGGTGAAAAGAATCTTCCTCTTGTCAAATGGTTCAGGTAAATTGTTGTGTTCACTATTATGAAATGCATGGAGTTTTCCTTCTTTACAGACATATTTAACCACTGGAAAAAGAAAAGAAAAGGAAAAGGAGGTGGGGAGAAAGGGCAGCCCAGGTTGATGAAACTTGTAGAGAATATTAGAAAACTGGTATTACATTTAAAAAGAGCCCTTTGTTTGTTTAAAATCTTTTCCGTTCAAAATGCAGACAAGGCTCTTTAAACCACACATTTGGATTACACAGCTGCCACCACCTGAATGCTAATAAAGGGCTTCTACGGCGTGTATAGCCGAAGAGTGTGCGAACCACGTTTGTGCTATGGAATATATTGATCACTGAACTTTACATAGAGTTACCTTTTAATGGTCTTGATGTCAATGTGCTATGGTTGTTTATCTAAGAATTCAGAAATAAATTGTGGCATGAACAGAGTGTATATGTTCTTGGGAGCCATAAAATCACATAGAAAATAGATGAAAGCCCAGATAGGACATTTCACTAGCGCGAACAACAAACGTTGGGAAATTAAATAGGAATCTAGTGTGCTTGAGACATTGCACTTCATCTTTCTTGCATTACTGCATAAAGCCCGTGATATAATTAACCCATTTTTGCCAACACCTAGAATTAACTCCTGATTTCCTGGCAGGGGCATGAGGAAGGCCGTGATGAGAAGAACACGGGACATAGATAAATGAGGGCCTTGCCATTGGCTTCTTGTCTGCCTGGGGTGGGGACTCCCTCTCTTTGCGTGAGTGGCACTTGGTCCCCGCAGGATCACCCTTGAGCTATTGGGGTGCGGCAAGCCAGCGTGGGGCCTAGGTTTGGGGATCAGAGTTGCTTTCAATCCTGTCCCTGCCAATTACCAGCTACGTGACTGTGGGCATGCTTTTTAACCATTTCAGACTTGAGTTTCTAATCTGTAAAACGGGGTCGAAAAATACCTGCCATTATAGGATTGCTATGAGATTATATGAAATGCCTAGTACAGTGCCTGGCACATAGTAAGCGCTCAATAAATTGTTGCTATTATTATTATAACAAGCATTATAGAACTAAAGATGCTGGTTTACTCATGTTTTTGCAGGATTTTAATATTTTGATATTTTATCTAATTTCCTTCAAAAAATGGTATGCATGATGGTTTTAAGAAGAGAGAAGGAATAAAAATTGATTTTCAATATTTTTCTTTGCTTGTGAAAGATACCTGAAATGATAATTCCTTTGCCCCTGTGGTACTCCTTGACTGCAGCTCCATTTATATGTGCTTTATTTATCAAGTGGTTACCCTTGCATATTTATTCATATACGGATGACTCTTAATGACTTTTTTCACATGGATATATTCCTATTCTCTAGAAAATAATCCATCCACTTGGTTCCACTTTTAAGATAATTAAGTCACTCTGTGTTAATAGGAGCTAACAATAAAGCTCTATAGGACCTACTTTGCTTAAACCACCAAATTATTAGCTCAGCTGCCTTTGAGAGAAAATTGGATATCTAAGTACTCTTACGAGGGGACGACAATTCCGCATAACTCGCTTCTGAACATCTTTGCTATTTCATGCATTCTGTGATGGCATTCAAGAAACTTAGCATCATGCTTTCCAGAATGCTGAGTATTCATCATCATCCAAATGCTGGATCTGTTGGGTAACAGAGCTGTCACTGCCTCAGTTCAAGCCCCCGTTACCACTTAGCCTGGATGATTATAGTGGCTTCATAACTCACATCCCAACTCTTTTAGTGTTTGAACCTGGGAGTCTTTGATGTTCTAGTATATTATGTCTGGTAGTCTTCGGCACTTGGCTGCTTGACAAATTTTCCTCGTGTACAATTCGGATGCTGGTACTTCCTTGTCCAAAAATCTTCAGTGGCTGCCCATTGTCTCTATATTCCACTACTTAACCTTTAAATCATGACCTGGTCCCAGCGTATTGTAACCAGTTTTGCCGGCCAGTGTTCTCTTTCCTACAGTGTCTGTGATCACCCGTGTCTTCCTCAGCCCTGCCTAAGTACTAAAGATCTTCAGCTTTACAACTCAACCCTGATCTCTTACGTTT
The DNA here is from genome assembly GCF_016509475.1 of Prionailurus bengalensis. NCBI lineage: Eukaryota > Metazoa > Chordata > Mammalia > Carnivora > Felidae > Prionailurus > Prionailurus bengalensis. The sequence goes on from NC_057361.1 coordinate 116,750,273, forward strand.
GTTGCTTAAGCTCTGGTGGGTAAGAGCAGAAATTAGACTTATTACCTGAAGCCAGAGTGCCTGAGATGAGACTTCAAAGCTGTAGTCTCCTTCCTCTTCTCCTCCATTATTACGAACACCTAGACTTGGCTCTTGATTAATTGGCGGTGGCATGATGAGTGTCCTAATGAGAAGAATATGGGACACAGAGTGAAGGCTTTGCCACTTATTCTCTGCCCTGGGCTGGGGGCTCCCTCTCTTTGGATGAACGGTGCTTAGTCCTGGAAGGATAACCCCGGTGTGTAAAAGTGACGTTCTTCTTTAATATTCTTTTTAAGCTTCCAGCCTATCGAGTTAGGGTATCCTCACTGAACCCCAGCCCCGTTTGCCTGGGGTCCTGAATGCTACCCATTCAATTTTGGCTCTAAATACAAATATTCTTGTTGTGCCCCTGGAATAATTAAGTGGAGATCTAAACTCCATTCTCAGGTTCTTGCTAGCCGCCTATCCTGAGCATCATCACATACATGGTATCTTTATTTACCACCGGGCTTCAAATTGCTCTACACACTCTTTTGCATGTGAATGCTAGCCTGGGATGTACTTAATATACTTACTATACCCTAGATTTGGCATCTAGAGCAGGAACTGGCAAACTAAGGCCTTTGGGTCAAAACTGGCCCAACTTTTTTTAAATAAAAGTTTTATTGCAACACAACCATGCCCACTCATTTATGTATCGCCTATGGCTACATTATAATGATAGAAATGAGTAGTTGCAATAGAAACCATATGGCCCACAAAATCTTAACTATTTACAGAAAACATTGGCTGGCTGACTCCTATTTAAAGTCAAGTAGTTCTCCAAGCTGGATATTCCTTCATCTTTGATAATTCCTCATTCACATCCTGTCAAACAATACAAGGCTAGTTCACTGGGACTATGAAAATAGGTTCCAACCCATTCAAACTACTCGCTTTCGCTTGAATTTCCCTGCTTCCTCTTTGTCATCTTCCTAAGATGTCCTTTCTCTGTGTTTTGCTTTTTAGTGAGAGATGCCATAGTTATAAAGACTACTAGAGTAGCCTTATCATATGTCTTTAAATGTCACATCAGGTCCATATGTGAAAGTCTTTCAACGTTGCCAATATCTTTCAACATGACCTTCTAGTATCTCTAAGAGTAGGCCTTTTGATTCGTTAGTATCTCTAACATCAGGTTTTCTGAGCTTCACAGCTTCCAACATCTCCAATTGCCAGATCTTCTAAATGTTACAATGCCCACATCTTCCACTCTCTGGCCTGAAGCATCTCCAATGCCGGGGTTTTCTAATCTCCTCATCATCGGGGACATTAAAACTCTAGGTCTTCTCCTTTCTCCAATAATCAATCATCAAGTTCCAGGTCTTGTCTCAGGGTCCAGAGTTCTAAGTTCCAATTTCTCTATGTTCCCAATCCTCCAGTGTCCCATATATGCACGTCTTCTAGAGTCCACGTTTTATTGTGTCCTAGTGCAGCTCTTCTAATATCTTCTAGCTCTCACATCATTTGGTTCCTACAATTTTTAGTGTCTCCTAAATTCCGATTCTACAATGTCTCATTGTCACCAGTTCTTCCACTGCCCAAGTCTTTCAATATCTCTTAAGAACCAGGTTTTCCAATGGTTAGGTGTTCCAACATCCCCAATGTCTGGATGACTTGGTCTTTTGACATCCTGACATCTTACTGTCCAAGTCTCTTAATGTCTAGGGCTGCCAACGTCCTTGACTTCCAGCATCATGAAAATTATAGCTTCCAAATTCTGTGTCTTAACATGAATGTGTCAATATCCAGGTTTCCCAAATATCTCCCGATACCCAGGGCTTCCAATTTTAGGATTTCTAAATGTCTAGATCTTCCATTGTCTGTATCTTCCAATGTTTAGGGCTTCCAAGGTGCAGGACTTACAATGCCTCTAAGTATTCAGGGCTTCCAATACCCATGAGTTCCAAACATTTAGGGTCTCCAAAGTCTCCAACGTCCAGAATAACCAATGTCCACAAAATCTAAGGTTTCCAATGTCTCCAATATCCTGTGCTTCCAATGTCTCCAATGTCCAGGGTTTCCAATGGTGCCAGTGTCAAGGTCTTCCAACAACTCCAGGTCTTCCAGCAACTCCAAGTCTTCCAACAAATTCTAAGTCTTCCAACAACATCAAGGTCTTCCAGATAATCCATGTCTTCCAGATAATCCACGTCTTCCAGTAATTATAGGTCTTCCATAAAACCCGTATCTTCCAGGAAAATCCACGTCTTCCAGGAAAATCCACGTCTTCCAGAAAATCCATGTCTTCCAATGGTTTCAAGGTCTTCCAGACAATCCACATCTTCCAGCAATTTCAAGGTCTTCCAGCCAATCCATGTCTTCCAGAAAAAAAACTGTCTTCCACCAAATCCAAGTCTTCCAATCAATCCAAGTCTTCCAGCTGACTTATGTCTAACGGAAAATCCAGGTCTTCCAGTCAATTGATGTCTTCCAGAAAGAAATCCAGGTCTTCCACTCACTCCATGTCTTCCAGAAAAATATACGTCTTCCACCAAATCCGTATCTTCCAGAAAAGTCCAGATCTTCCAACCAATCCATGTCTTCCACCAAATCCAGTCTTCTAGTCAATCGACGTCTTCCAAACAAAATTTATGTCTTCCGCTAAATAAATCCAGGTCTTCTAATAAAGCCACGTCTTCCAGAAAATTTATGTCTTCCACTAGATCCAGGTCTTCCAACAAATATATGTCTTCCTAGAGATCCACGTCTTCCGGAAAAAAATCCATGTCTTCCAGGAACCTCCAGGTCTTCCAGCAAATCTACGTCTTCCAAACAATCCAGGTCTTCCAGACAACTCGGGTCTTCCTGAAAATCCATGTCTTCCAGGAAATCCACGTCTTCCAATGACCTCCAGGTCTTCCAGAAAATCGACGTCTTCCAGAAAATCGATGTCTTCCAGCAAATCCACGTCTTCCAACAAGGCTGTGTCTTCCATCAAATTCATGTCTTCCGGCCTACCCACGTCTTCCAACAAATTTGTCTTCCAGAAAATCCACGTCTTCCAACTAAGCCGCGTCTTCCAGAAAATCCACGTCTTCCTGCATCTCCAGGGCTTCCAGCATCTCCAGGGCTTCCAGCATCTGCTCGTCTTCCAGCATCTCTGCGTCTTCCAGCAACTCCACGTCTTCCAGCATCTCCACGTCTTCCGACAACTACCCAGTCTTCCAACAGGGGGCTCAATATCCACATCTTCCAACGTCTCCAGAGTGCCGGTCTTCTAACATTGGGTCTTCCAGTGTCTACAATATCCAGGTATTCTAACATGTTCCATAGTCCAGGTCTTCTGACCTTTCCCCAGGTCCAGACCTTTTTAAAATTAATCTTCCCAAGTCCAAGCCTTTCTGTGTTCAGATCTTTCTACAGACAGGCCCTCCAACACAAGTAATCCTGCCTACAGTAGATTTAGCCTCAAAAAATGTAATAAGGTGTTCCTTCTTACAGACCAGATTTTATGGATTAACTGTATTGCAGCTTAATAGTGTTTTCTGCTATTAGTAAATATGTATTTATGCTTTACAACTTTTTAAGATAGTGTTCATAAAACAGCCTCTGGAAAATAAACACACTGATGGGATTGCTGTGAGAAATTTTGCTACTTCCCTAATGCTTATAGGTTTCATATAGCCAACTATGTTTAGGTGCAAGTGAAATTCTTATTTAATGAAAAAAAATCCTGTTTAGAGACTGTTTATTAGAGTTAACATACAGCGTATTTATCCATTTCTTTTAACACCAGTTTTTGTTTGGTCTTATGTGACCAATTAATAATAATAGTAATCATAATAATAACACTTGACATAGCATTTGCTACGTCCAGGCACTGTTCTAAGGTTGTAACATGCATCAACTCATTTAATCTTCCCAAGAACCCATTGAGGTAGGTGCTGTCATCTCCGTTTTACAGATGAGGAAACTGACACACAGAAGTGAAGTAACTTGTCCAAAGGACACAACTAATAAGTGAAATGAGAAAGCTGGGATTTGGACTCAGCTAGCTTGTGACCAGAGCCCATGATCCTAACCGCTATGCTATAATATCTGCTGCTGAAAGTCAAGATGAGAATTATGGGATCCAAAGCGTGATTGCTTCCGTTTTATGTGCAGACTATTATCAGATCTTATGTCCAAATGGTCTCACTTTTTCCTGTCACTATCAGAACATATTTGTATCCACAGATCTCATTCCTCAACTATTTACTATTATTCCCTTGCCCATGTGTATGGAACTAGGCACAAACACTTCCTGATACCGTTTTCAATTTGGGCAGAAATAAGGAAGCACTGAGTTCAAGAGCCGTTTGCTTTAGAATCATATTCATAAGTCCATGCTTTGACTCCTGGTGCTTGGAATTTGGCCCTCCCATCAACTTCAATCTCTTACCACTGACCATTCTCCAGTTTTACCTTACTATATAGACCACTTATCATTAGTTTGTTTCTGACCTCCAGGATTTACCTGTTTCTTCACATATCATTGACCTCCTGGATTCCTGACTACTGTCTTGTGTTCAACTAATGGTAACTACAACTCCCTAACCCCCAGCATGCTGACCTAGAGAACTAACTACTTGGTTCTCCAAGTCTCACCTCCTAACAGGTGCTTCCAGCAATATTGCTACCATGCCTCTGGGTGGCATGACAAGCATTAAAGCTACATAATGAAATTATGGTTGGTCAAGGGATCCCTAAAGATCTAGAATTGTCTACATGGTAATACAAATGAATAATAATTATTATTAAAATTGAAATACCTTCCAAATGTCTAATGATTTATTTTGCAAAGTGCTATCATTTCATCCATCATCCATGTCTTCATTCGTTCAACAAATGTTTATTGAGCGTCAACTGTGTGCCAGGAATAGTTTAATGGAGCTCAAAATCACCTAGGGGAAACTGACAGCGTACAAATAATTGAACAATTATCTATCAGTTGTTGCAAGACCATGAAGGAAAAGTAAGTATAGGATGTTGTGAGAGTCTGGAAAGTTAAGGAAAGCATTCCTGAGGAAGTAACACTTATGGTGACTGAAGGATCTATTTTCTCATTTGATTAGTAAGATGGATGTTTTATATCAGTTTTCCCTAATCAGGTTAAACAGCAAGTACTAAAGATGGGCATGGGATCCATGTAGTTTGGCTTCTTTTTTCCCCTACTACTCCATGCTGCCTTAAAAAATGTATGTATAGTAAGTATAGTTTTGGCACTATATATCAAGGGATATAAAAATGTTGGTACTCTTTGACTTCATATTCTCATCTCAGTGAATCTATTCAAGATTTCATTTAAAATTATTTCATTGAAATGCGGATAATTCATGCACAAAGATGTTCCTCACGTAGTACTTGGCATAGTGAAAAACAGAAAAACCTAAGGGTCTCACTTTAAGGGCATGATTAGGTAAATGTGCTATTTCCATGTGATGGAATATTCTTTCATTAAAATATTTGTGGTATGTTGATATTATATAATGTTAAGTGAAAAATCAGCACACAAGATTATATAAAGTGTGACTGCATTTATCTTGAGTATATATAATCAGAGACAAATGACTAGAAATAAACATATTGGAGATTGTGAACTAATTATCTCTAGGTGGGTACGTTTATGTGTGACTTGTGTGTACTTCTTGGTGTTCTTTTTTTTTTTTTCTCCCAAAGTTCTTACAGTGTGAAAGTATTTTATATTCAGGAAAAATATTTAAATGATTGTGCATAAACGTTCATTATTTATTCATCTTATTATACATGTAATCAAGTTTTACTGTTGAAAACACTTCAAAATGAAAGAGACCAAATTGAAAAAAATTAAGATCTCAAATAAACTCAATACTTAGAGATAATTTCTATAAGGTTTTTGGTGTATATTTTTCCACCCTCTTTCACAGGTATGTTTATTCTCTTTTACAAAATGGAATCATACTTATATTTAACCCAGTTTTCCCCTTAACAATAAATTATAAACGTCTTCCCATGTCAGTGACTGTGAGTCTATGTTCTAATTTTAATATGTAACTTTAATATCTCCTATTGGCGGGCATCAGGTTCTTTCTAGTTGTTTTGTATTCTAAAAACTGCTGTGATGAGCACATACATTACACAAGTTGTGCAGAACACAAACTGTGTCATCTTCCATGGTGGCCCTGTACATGCTTGTGTGCAAATTTGTTCAGGTATCACTTAGGATAAATTCTTAAAGGAGAGTTGCCGAGTTAAGGGATATGTACATCATAATGTTTATCAGAGCAAAAAACCCATAAGCAGTCAAGATGTCCAAGAATCGGGGGTGGTTAAATAAAATTATATGGTAACTCTATGACGGAGTACTATGCAGCCATTTAAGTTTCTACCACAGAAGAATATTCACTGAAATAGGAATATGTTGACAAGATCTCATTAGTGAGAGGAACAGGTCACATGGAAGTATGTATAACAGTCAAATGTTTAGAAAGCAAACTATATAAATGTCCTCTGAAAAATGACCAGAAGAATATACACTACTATGTCGGTGGTAAAAGTCCCAAAAGGAAAATGGGTAAATTGTGGTATATTTACACAGTGTAATATTATACAGCAGAGAAATGAACTACTGCTGAACATAATAATATGGGTAGATTGTACTTCTATAATGTTAAGGTATCAAGTCCCGGAAGAGCACATATAATCGGATGTCCTTCCTATATTATTCAAAAACAAGTGAAACTAAACACTGTGTTATTTAGGTACACATATATATTTGGGATTTAAAATATTTTATTAAAAAGCAAAGGAGAATCAATAAAAACTTCGGGATAATGGTCATTGGGACTGAGGAAAGGGGCTGGAATAGCAGAAGATCATAGAAGTGGATTGAAGTTATCGTCCGTACTCTAGCACTCAGGTTCAATGGGTGGGTGGGTGTTCCTTATATAATTAAAAGCATACCATTGACTAAGAATTGTACGATTATGAAAATTAAATCCAATAAGTTAATGGATAAAAATAAAAGCGGGCCATGCATAGATCGATGAGACACTGTGCGTTGATTACTCATAATACAATTCGGTGAATTCAAATTGCATGGTATTTCTTAAGCAGTTATCTCTGGGTGGCTGGAATACATGGGCTTTTTATTCTCTTGTAGTTCTTTATTCTCTAAATTTCCTATAGGGAAAATACAATTTAACAATAATTGAAAGACAAGCCCCAAACTACATAGAGGAAGATCTCAGATATGTTTAATGTGCATACCAGAGACTGAAAAAGTGTTGACGGGTTAATAATAATTGCCTTTGTCTAGTGACATTTCGCATCATTTTTTTCTGTTTCCTTACAGTTGTTTTTTTAACCCAAATGTTACAGAGTGAGCTTATTTTTTTGTTGCTACAAAAGTAATATATGCTTACTGTAAATGCAGTAGTATATAGAGTAACAAGTGACAGTTCCACTGTCCAGAGACAGCCATGATTACTTTTTCTCTGTATGTGCATGTGTTCTTGATGTTTCACAAAATGAAGTCATCCTGTACGTATTATTCTACAACTTGCCCTCCCCAGCCGCGCTCAATAGAAAGTCATTAAAATATTTTTTTAATGTTTATTTATTTTTGAGAGAGAGAGAGAGAGAGAGACAGAGGGTGAGCAGGGGTGGGGGAGGGGCACAGCGAGGGAGACCCAGAGCTCAAAGCCCACTCCAGGCTCCACGCTGTCAGCACAGAGCCCGATGCAGGGCTCGAACTCATGAACTGTGAGATCATGACCTGAGCCGAAGTCAGAACCCCAACCGACTGAGCCACCCATGCGCCCCAATAGAAGTCATTTTGTTGTAATAGCTGAGGGAATTCCATAGTAAGGTATACTATATAATTTATTCAACTCTTCCCACATATGTCTTGAGATTGTTAACAGTTGTTTTTTTTTTCTTTACCATTACAGATAATGCTATAAAAACATTCTTTTTAATCTATCTTTTGCACATTTACAAGTATTTTTACAGGCTGGTACCTTAGAAGTATGATGGCTAGATCAAAGGGTGTGAGCTAACTTGACCCCTGGCATGCTGGACCCTGTCATTCTTTTTAATTTTTGTCAGCATTTTGGATGAAAAATCCAATCTCATTCCATTAAGTTATTTTCCCCTGATCACTAGTAAAGTTAAGCACTTTTTAATATTTTTATTAGTTATTTGTATTTCTCCTGTTGGAGATTGCTCGTTCATATCCTTTGCCTTATTTTTCTGTTGAATCATTTGTCTTTTTCCTTGTTGATTTGTACGAGGTCTCTGGATATCAGAGCTGGTATCCTTTTGTCTGCCGTGTACCACAAATGTCTTTCATTTGTCTTTTTCAACGTTTATTTATGGTGGTATTGCCCTAACAATCTCACTATAGAAATGGGCAAACATATTAATCTTTCTTTTATAGTTTCTTGGTTTTGTCTCATACTTAGGTAAGTGTCTGTATCTCAACATTATAAAAGTATTATCTTATGTTTTCTTCTAATACGTTATTTATTTTTTATTATGTAGTGCCTTAATCCATATGTTCATATGGAATTGATTTTGTGTGTGTGTATGGTGGAAAGTAAGGGACCTATGTTTATTTTTTCCTATGTTATTTATGGAATTACGTCTGCACTAATTTGGAATTCTTTTTTTTTTATCAGGAAGTATATGGGTATACTTATGCTTCTTTTCTGTCCAGTTTTGTCTTTTACTGAGCTGGTTCCTTTCTGCTTTAATTACTATAGCACTATAATATGTTTTGAAAACTGATGGGGCTGCTTTTCTTCCTCCATTATTCTGTTTGATTTTTCAGGATTTACTTAGCTATTCTTGTACATTTTCTTCAGATGAATTTTAGAATCAGCTCATCAACTTCTGTTAAGAAAAAAAAAATCCCTTGAATTGCCTCAGGCCTTTTGAGTAATGTGTCAAGAACTGATACCTTTATGACACCAAGTTTTGCATTTATCCTGTATCCAGGCATCATATTAAACTCTGTTCTTAGCCCTATGTTATTTTTCCAGTTAATTATCTTGAATTCCTAGGTACAGGAGCACGTCAGTTGTAAACAATGGCACGTTTGTCTTTTCTTTGCTAACGTTTGTATCTCATTTTTTTCCCCTTGTACAACATCGATAAAGATCTTATGACTTCTAGGACAATGCAGATTTATACTGATTCATAAAGAGCAAGCATCCTTCTCTTGTTTTTGACTTGAACACAAATACCTTTTTTCACTTTAAAACATGATGGTTGCCGTTGTTTCTGATAGATAACCTTTTTTCCAGTTATGGGAATACTCTTCTAGTCTTGATTCCTGATTGACTTCTAGTTCTGTCAGGAACAGACAAAGAAGGGTATAAAGTCTCTTCTGCATCTGCCAGGGCGATAATATGGTTGTTCTCTTTAATCCCTTAATGTAGTTAATTACACTGATAGGTTTCCTAATGTTGAGATATTCTTGCATTCTTGGAATCCAATTGACTTAGTAGTGGTGTTTTGGTTCTGTCAGTATTTGATTTCGGATGTAAAGCTCGATATTAACAAGTGCCTGCAGCGCAGCCTCCTTACCTTTTTCACATGTTGGCACACTGGGGCAGATGGACAGGACTGCTCACGGCGGAGGCAGCTGGCTCCTCAGGCTCTGCCTGTTTGCCCCCAAGGCCTTAGAAGGTAAATTACACACACGCTTGTTGGGAAACTCTCATTTATTGTTTTCCTTTGTGTGATGTCCTTTTCCTGCTTTAATATCATGATTGTGTGTACTTGTGAATGAACTGGAATTTTTTTCTTATTTTGCAGTGTGCCTTAGACACAAGCTGTTCCCTTGAAAAGTTGCTAATACCCACAAAACCATTTCGTCCTGGTGCTTATATGGGAAGTGGGAGGGTAGAAATGCAAATCTCTCAGTTTCTTCCTTATGTGTGTGAATTTTTAGTTTTAAAAATTCATTTATATTTTTTTATTGAATTAACATGCGGTTTATATTAGTTTCAGGTGGACAATAGAAGGATTCAACAATTCTATACATTTCTCAGTGCTCATTGAGATAAGTGTATTCTTAATTTCCTTTATTTCACCCATCCCCCCACCCCCCACCCATCTGGCAACCGATCTGTTCTCTGTATTTAGAAGTCTTTTTCCTGCTCTGAGGATCAGTTTATGCAAGTTTTCCACTTCTCCTTGGGGCAATTTGTGAAACTCTCCCATTTCATTTAGATTTTCAGATGTATTGATTAGAAGTTGTACATAATCGTCTAATGTGTCTTAACTTGCATATATGTGGCGATATCCTTTTTTTCTTTAATAGAACTGTTCATAGATTTGTGTATTTTATTTTCAGTTTAACTATTTTTAAAAGTGGTTCCTTAATATCACTTTCTGCTTTTGTTAATACTTCTTTCTATATTCTTTGGTTCTGTTTGGTCTCTTTCTAGAATAATTAAGTGAATGCTTAGTTTATTTTTCAGTCTTTCTTATTTTATACTTAATGCATTTAAATGAGAAATTTTCCTCTGGATGTCTTTGACCGTGCCCCCAGTTTCCACATAAACAGTGTTACCATAAACAGCAGTAGCCAAAACGGTGTGACCTTTTTTTGGGGGGGGGGGTCACTTCATCTGTAGTTAGTTTTGTTTTCCTTTTTAGTCCAAGAGTTATTTAGAAGTATTCATCTATTTCAGCATGGTTACATTTTAGTTGACATTTTGTTTTTCTACCCTTTTTCCCCTCTTATTACTAATCCTACTGTCTCATGGATGGAGAATGTTTCCTGTGTGGATTATACGTTTTGGAAATTTTTTGTGTCCTAATGTAATAAACTTTTATAAATATTCCATGGGCAATTGAAGCAAATGTATGTTTCCTTTTTGTTTGGGTAATATTATATCATATTTCTACATATTAAATTGAATTGTTACTCAGATTTTCCCTTTTGATGTGCTCAATCTAAATTTTTGATGAGAGTATGTAAAATCTCCCACTTATTTTATCATAGTCTTCTATTTCTAGCCTTTTCTGCTTTGCAAATTTGAAATTCTTTTTCAGTGCATTAAATTTCATGATTATCTTCATTGGATTGTGTTAGTTCACAACATAAAGGTACCTTCTTTGACCCATTTGATGCTTTTTGCCGTGATGTTTCTTGGCCACCTTTACTTGATTTTTGTTAGCACTTGTCCAGTGTAACTTTATCCATTTCAGGATCTGCAGTTGTTCTGCACTGTTTTGTTTTAGGTGTGTCTTTATCTTTTCAAAACGGTACATGATGATTTTTTCTTTGACTCCATCTGGAATGTTTGCCTTTTAATTCATAATTAAAATTTTCACATTTATTACAATTATGTAACCTTTATTTATAATTCTGTCATTATTTGAATTTGTTTCTCTTTTTGCTAAGCTTGTCAAGGCGCATGTCCTCCTTTCCTATAGTGGCTTAGGAGTTAGAAATATCACTTCTAATAGTGGTTGCATATATACATATATGTGCGTATATGTATTCTTTTTACCTCGTGTACTTTTGTATCATTAAAACTTCTAAAGTGAGCACGTAATACCTTTGTAATGAAAAAATAAAACAACACTGCTTTTAAGTGTGCCTAGAATATATTTGTTCATTCTTTACCGGTCTCCCGTCCCTTGCTCAGGCTGTCATCATCGAGATTATATATATCCTTCCACTGACCTCACGACCCCTCACTACTCCTGTCCATCCTGTTAATTGCTGCCAGATTATTGACTTAAAATACCATTTCCTTCCTAGAACTCAATTCCTAATGAAAGCTGAACCTCTGCGCCATGACTCCCCCATGGAGCCATTCCCGTTCTCCACTTGCCCGTGGACCTACTACAGCCACACTGCTTCCCTCGCCCCCTCATTTGTCAGCATTGGTTCCTTCTTTTGCTTTTGCTTATTTTGTCCTCGACTTTCCCTCTATATGTTCAGAGTCCTGCCCAACCACAAAGAGTCTAGATAACCTGTCTCAGAAGATAGGTTATTCTTCTGTCCTAATAGTTTTCCATTATGGGAAGACATGCCTCTTCAGGGAGCAGGAATATTCTGGTCACAGAACTGTGGGAAAAGACTTCATTTTTGACCATGAAGCCTTAAAGCATTTGATGTTTATTGAAAAGGGACATTTGGACCATGTCCTAAAATGACTTAACTTTGAGACTGATATTAACCCCTCACCCCAAACCAAAGGTTTCTTTACGCTGTTTCCTCAATGACGATGCCGGTTAACATCACCTCGATTCAAACCTTTCCCCGGTTTCTGAATCCTCTCTAGCAGAGGATAGTCAATCTTCTATTTCCTTGAGAATTGTTTGGGGCCTATCAGAATTTAGTCGGTGACTTGAGCTTCTCTGGAAGTTTCCATGAACTGCTCTGGGCCTGATGCCTCAGCAGAACCTGTGCTTGCATTTCAGTCAGTGTGGCCCTTCCTACCCTAGAGTGGAAGCTAAGAATGGGATGTAAGAATTCTAGGCACTGAGGAAGTATATTTTCGCCTCGATGCCAAAAAATAATCAGTTCTCTATTGCACTCCTACCCCAACAAGACAAGGTCTTTAGCATACTTTTTACTTTTATTTCCCCTACCATTTCTTCCAGATAACTCTGCCCCCAGAGTGCCTAGAAGGGAGTACAGCTGCAAGCAATATTTGCCTCATGAGATAGAGTTCCGTTGGATCAACAAAGCTGAATTCTTGACGAACCCCTGCCCCTTGTCTAGACTTCAAAATATTTTTGGTTGCTTACACTATGCCTATATTTCTATTTTTAGGACATAAGCACATTACCAGTAATTATGGAGACAATATGTTTTTCTGGTTTCATGGCACCAAGTCTTCTCCTTTCCTGTATGCATTTCTTATTTTTACTGAATAAAACATGTTTTCTCCTCCTAAAATGAGGAATAGAGTTCTTTTCCATATCTCAGCACAGCTTCTCTTGCATATGTAGGGTCCTTGGGAACATGTAACTGCAAAAATCCACTACAGGATGGGGTCCTGGCGCATCTGAACTCGTGGTACCACCAGGAGTACCACGGCACCCTATTTAGATATGGGTGTTACGTCATTCCGGAAAAACTCACCAAAACACATGCCTCTCTTTTGAGCCAAACTCAGCCTCAAAAAGGTCCTGTCCTCGTCAGCAAGGGTGAAACCAGATGCTCATGCAATATCTGCGCCCAAGTTCCTAGGTGAGAAAACTCACAGATCTAACACCCAGACTCAGGTGGTCCTGCTCCAGAGTTTGTCTCAGGATGGGAGTCACGCGTGCGTTTTACACAACTTGTATCTTGCTCACTTCATGTTGTCCCTCTGAGCATCATCACAGACATTTGGCCTTTCATAGACTCTACTGGTTCTAGGGAACCATGATCACTTTTTTTTTTAACTTAAAATAGTTTTGAGGTAAAAGTGACACACAATTGCACATATTGAAGGTGTACAATTTTGATATGTTTTGATGTAACCACTTTTTTAATGTTCAAATTTTCACGGACCGTTAGGAATGATTTTACGCCAACTCTTATGTCACAGCCCAGGCGGCTTCCTCCCAAAAACAGAAGGTTCCAGGCTGATTTTAAAGTATGCTACTCTGTAAGGACCCCAATTTCTTTTTAGTGAAAAGTTGAGAGAGCCATCCCAGGAAGCTGCAAGTGGAAATGATTTCACATGAGTGCTTGAGGTGAAGCAGGTTAACACGGTGGTTGCTATATCCACTTTCATGAAGAATCAAAAGGATTCCTCTTTTCAAAACATACTGCAAGTTCACATTATTGCTTTTAAGTCACTGTTTCTTTTTACCTGGTTTAATGAGGGCTTTATTAATCCAATTTTTCTTTTGTGTTTTTGTGCAGCCAATTTTTTTCTCCTTTTCTAATGACTTTATTAAACCATGTTATGTGTTATGAAACCATATCCTAGTCTCCCAATTGAGCAGCCTTTGTTTTTCTATTAGCATATATTTCTTAAAATGGCTGCAAACTGTATAGCTCCAATCTCCATCACTATTCCTCAAAGCCCAGCTATCTGCAAAGAAAACTCTCCATCCATGGAATTCAAAAGTGCAGGACATAAGTAGTTCGAATAGAATATTGGGAAGTTATCTCAAAATTACCATGAATGCTTTATTGTTATGGGAGCTAGTGTTTTTTTCCTACTGTTGAGGACAACTTTAATGTTGAATCCCAGTTTATTAAAGACCTTTACATAAATATGGATATTTATTATCTTAGTACTATGCCAGTTTACCTTTGGAAATAGCAATTAAGAATATCAGAAAGTGTAGCCAGTGTCAAAAATCGTCAGACTTAAATTTTTATTCAGGAAGTTCAGTGGGTTTATTTCTGTACACATGTATAATTAATATATTTTTTTTACCATAGGCATCAACACAAAACACCAGAAAACTAAGATAACAAACTTCAATTGCAATTTTATGTTCAAGTTACACTTATTTACTGTTCTTTTTCTCACCCTCCTTCCTGCTCTCCCACTCTCATCCAGGGGCTGACATTATTTGCATGTTTTCTTATTTAAAAAAGCCATTTAAAATTTTAAGTCAAAGATCAACATGGATTAAGATGTCCCATCTCTGGAAGACCAATTTTGAATTTCATAGTAATTTAATGCCTGCCCAGAAAAGATACACAAAAGTCACTTCCTTCCAGGTTACTTTGTTGATAGGGTCTGTGCTGCTTCCCTATTGTGCTGTATCAAACCGCTTCAAAATTCACTGGTCTAAGTCAATAACCTTTCATTTTCGTGAGCCTATGAGTTAGCTGGACATTTCTTCTCATTTTTTGCTAGACTCCCTTATGTGTCTGTGGTCAGCAGTGGGTAAATTAGAAAGCTCTGTTGATCTTGGCAGGGCTCTCTCACATATTTGGGGGGTTGCTGGGATAAACTGGCTCCCAATCACATGGCCTTTCATCTTCCATCAGACTAGCCCAGGCACGTTCTCATTGCATGGCAGAGTTCCAAGAGGGAGAGAAGTGTGCAAAGCCACTCAAGGCCTATCGATGGTGGATTCAAGACGTGGGGGGAAAAAGCCCTTCATCTTTTAATGGGAAGAGCTACAAAGGTACATTGCAACAGGTATGGAGATAGGGCATCCATTAATGGTGGCCATTAGCTGTGGGTCACGCACATAACTGTGCTGCTCTTGACTGTGATCTCTCACATATTTGGGGGACACTAGCACTATGCTGCCCTTGGACAGCCCCAGCTGGGACAAGTGGGGTCTGTTCCACATGTTCTCTTGCTTCCCAGCAGCCTTATTCTTCCCACACAGCAGGAATTGAAGAGAAGATTTAGAAAGGACCATGATCTTGCAGCCTAGAGATGGAGCTGGCACATCATCACTTCCGCCACATTCTGTTGGCCAAAGTTATAGCGTGTAAGGAATGAAACTTTCCCCCAAAAGTCCTATGTTGAAACCAGATCCCCAGTGTGAGGGTATTCGGAGGTGGGGCATTTAGGAAGTGATTAGGTCATGAGGGTGGAGCCCTCATGAATATTTCCATTCCTTCTATTTTCAATAGTCTCTAAGTTAATGATAATTGTCTCTATTCTCATGTTAGCAAGATGGCAAAGTAGGAAGTCCCAATGCTCATCTCTCCCACAAAACCAACAAAAACAATGAATAAACATCTATATGGCAGTAAGACTAGCTCTAAGAGAGCTCCAGTGTACAATAGAGAAGTGCAATAAAGAAGCTGAAAAAGAGGAAGAAAACAACTACAAGACAAACAAAGCAGTGAACAAAATGGCAGCAGTAAGTTCTCACTTCTCACTAATTACTTTGAATGTAAACACATTAAACTTACCAATTAAAAGGCATAGAATGGATAAATAAACATGGTCTAGTGATATGCTATCTGCAAGAGAATCTGTATTTATTTTTATTTTTTATTTTTAGAGGGATAGGGAGCACGAGTGTGGGACAGGGTCAGAGGGAGAGAGAGACAGAGTCCCAAGTAGGCTCTGTGCTCAGCACAGAGCCCGACATGGAGCTCGATCCCATGACTCTGGGACCATGACCTGAGCCCAAACCAAGAGTCAGATGCCCAAATGACTGAGCCACCCAGGTACCCCCGACAAATTTTTAAAATATCCATTTGGGGGCACCTGGGTGGCTCAGTCAGTTAAGCCTCTGACTTTGGCTCAGGTCATGATCTCATGGTTCATGAGTTTGAGCCCTGCATCAGGCTCGGTGCTGACAGCTCAGAGCCTGGAGCCTGCTACGGATTCTGTGTCTCCCTCTCTCTCTGCTCTCTCTGCTCCTCCCCTCCTCACACACACTCTCTCACTCTCTCTCAAAAATAAACAATAAGAAAATAAATAAAATATCCATTTGATTCTTTTAAAAAAGCAACAACATAAATATACATGTTTAAATAAACATGTTTTCAAACTTATTTTTATAAATAGTAAGTATAAATTCCAAGACAAAAAAAATAGAGTGGCATTGTCTCACATTTTTGTGAACGTATTTGTAAAAAGTTTCAACTAAGAGAGACTCACTTTAGAATTAAACATACATAGGCTAAGAGAACAAGTCCTTTCATGCAAATGGTAACCATGAGAAAGCAGAGGTGGCTAGATTTATGTTATACAAAATAGACTTTAAGTCCCAAACGGTCGGTCTCTAGAGACAAAGAAGGTCATTATATAATGATAAAAGTGTCAATTCAAAAGGAAGATGTAACAATTATAAATATATAAACACCCAACATCAGAGCACCTGAATTAATTAATTAGTTAATTATCCATATAAATATGCAAAACACAGCTGAAGGCAGAAATTGACAGCAATAAATAATAGTAAAGGACTTCAATACCCGCACTTAGAAAACCCAGACAGAAAGCCAATAGAGAAACAGCTGGCTTGGACAACACTGTATACCACATGGCGGGGGCGGGGAGGGGGTGGCTAGGTGTTGTGTTGATGATGAGTGTGACGGGTCTCAATCCAGCAGAATAACCTGGACCTGCGTGGCAGTCAGGGGTTTCAGGAATAGCAAGAGAGCAAGCCTTGATGTGCAAGTGCTTTTCAAGCCTCTGCTAATATTTGCTGACGTCCCATTGGTCAAAGCAAACAACATGGCCAACCCGGATGCAAGGAGTGGAAGGACAGAGTCCACTTCTTGATGGGAGGGTCTGTGGTATCCCACTGCAAGAGCAAGCATGCAGAAAGGGAAATGAGATGTGGTCACATTTGTACAATCGCCACACTCCTCTCATTTCATCCCCTATCCCTCTCCCTTCATCGCTTACTCTACTCCAGACAAACCAACCTCTTCCCCTTTCCTCAGAAATGGCAGACATGCTCTCACCTCAGGACCTTTGCATATGCTGATCTTACCCAAAATATCCTTCCATCAGATATCCATATAGCTAGTTCCTTTGGCTCCTTCAGGCTACTGGGTTGGCAATTTGGCCTGGACCCAGCCGGGCAATTTTTCTGTTCTTGGCTGAGATCCCTCATGTGTCTGTGATGATCTGGTAGGTCAGCAGGGTGCTAGGAAGCCTTCAGCTCTAATGGCTTGGGTCTGCTCTGCATTACTTCTCACCCACCAGCAAACAAGACTGGGCTTGTTCACATATTAATCATAGGGTTGGTTCCATGACAGTGTAGAAGCACCGTCAAGGCCTCTAGAGACTTAGCTTGGAACTAACACAATGTTACTTCCATCGCATTCTGTTGGCCAAAGCAAGTCAGAAGGCCACATTATCAGACTCAAGAGTTGAGGAAATAGATTCCACTCCTTAACGGGAGGAGCTTCAGAGTCACATTGCAAAGGGGCAGGAATGCAGGGAGGGGAATAAATGTAGCCATTCTGGCAAGCAGTGCACCGTAATGTGCCATTTTCTGTATTTTTCTTCAAAACAATAGTCTCCAGCTTAAAGGAGTGTATCTTTCATTACTCCCGCAATTATGTTTGCCCATGTCTCCTTTCTCTTCTCTATCATTTGGAAGTTCTATCAGACAGACATTGACTCGCCTTTATGTGTTCTCCATACCTCACAACGTTTCTTTCCTAGCTTTGCTCTCTCTCCCAACACCCATCCCCAGTACGTTCTGAAAGTGTACTTTGTCATCTTCCAGACCTCTAATTTGCTTTCCTGCTGTGTTCCTTCTGCTACTTAGACTTTCGTTTGAGGGAATATTTTCTTTTTTAATCTGGCAATTATATTTATAATGTTCACAAACTGTTTCCTTTCCAATATACTTTTTTTTTTTCATGGTCGCTTGTTCTATTCCTTTACGGATACAAATCCCCCCCCCACTTTTTTTTTTTTTGGTTTTGAAGTTTGTATTTAAACTCCAGTTTGTTAACATACAGTATAATATTAGTTTCGGGTGTAGAGTTTAGTGATTCACCACTTAGGTACAACAGCCGGTGCTCATCACAAGTGCCCTTCCTAGTACCCATCAGCCGTACAGCCCATCCCTTGCCCGCCTCCCCTCCAGCAACGCTCAGTTTGTTCTCTACAGTTATGAGTGTGTTTTATGATTTGTCTCTCTCTTTTTTCCCCTATGTTCATTTGTTTTCTTTTTTAATGTTTATTTATTTTTGAGAGAGACAGAGAGAGAGAGAGAGAGAGAGAGAGAGCAGGGGAAGGGCAGAGAGAGAGGGAGATACTGAATACGAAGGAGGCTCCAGGCTCCGAGCTGTCAGTACGGAGCCCAATGCAGGGCTCAAACCCACAAAGTACAAGATCTTGACCTGAGCCAAAGTTGGACGCTTAACTGACTGAGCCAGCCAGGGGCCCCACATTTGTTTTGTTTCTTAAATTCCACATATGAGTGAAATCATACGGTATTTGTCTTTCTCTGACTTATTTTACTTAGCATAATACACTCTAGCTCCACCCATGCCATTGCAAATAGCAAGATTTCATTCTTTTTGGTGGCTGAATACTATTCCATCATATATATATATGATGGAATACCACATCTTTATCCATTCATCAGCCGATGAACATTTGGGCTCTTTATTTAGCTATTGTTGATAATGCTGCTATAGGTGCATGTATCCCTTTGAATCAGTATGTTTGTATCCTTTGGGTAAACACCAAATAGTGCAATTGCTGGATCACAGGGTAGATTTTGTTTGTTTGTTTTTGTTTCTTTACCTTTTTTTGAGGAACCTCCATACTGTTTTCCAGAGTGGCTGCACCAATTTGCATTCCCACCAACAGTGTAAGTAAGAGGGTTCTCCTTTCTCTGTATCCTGGCCAATATCCGTTGTTTCCTGTGTTGTTCGTTTTCAAAATCCTCTTGAATCTGTCTCTTGAGGACATTTTCCAAAGTTTTCTTCTGTTTCCTGCGTTCAGCCTCTGGAGTCAGTTCCTCTGTTCAGCCTTGCATCACTTTTTCATGCTGTTCATCATCTTCAGGTAATGGGCAATTATTTTTCAGCGGCCCTCTTCTGAGCTGTTCAAGTTAATTATTAATGATCCTAATGTGAATACTGTCTCTGTTGTTACTCTGGATCACATAATGTTGAGTTATCTATTAGAGAAACAATTCAGTAGAAAATCCGTTATTGTAATTTGGAGTATCTGCTCTTGTGACTTTCAGAAAGGGGTTTCTGCTCAAGCGCTGTGTGATTTGTGTCTCCTTGGCATCTTAATGCATATGGGAGGGCTTTCCTGATTAGCAGTCTTAAAGGGCTCTCACTGAACCCCTGCTACAGTGCTTTGAAGCAGATTTTTGTGAAGGTTTCCCTCCTGGTCCCCAAAGTGAAGCTCCTGTATTTCAAAAAGACCACTTTTTTTTTTTTGAGCCAGACTATTGTAAACACACCTTACAAATTCGGTGAAAATTCATTCAGCCATTTTCATGTGATAGTGATATGTGTTGATAAATACTCGGCACTGCATTGGTTATAACTGCAAGTAATTGAAAACCTATTTGAAAATCATTTGGCTATATGGTGCACCATTACACTGTTTGAATTTTCTAACCATGTATAAGGTTTTAAAAAATGTCATCTGGAGTTAACCGGTAGTAGGGTTACATGGAATTTTTGTTTCCTTCCTTATACATTCAAAAAAATTTTTTTAATGTTTATTTTTGACAGAGAGAGAGAGCATGAGGGGGGAAGGGCAGAGAGAGAGGGAGACACAGAATCGGAAGCCGGCTCCAGGATTCCAGCCGTCAACACAGAGCTCCTTCCTTATACATTTTAAACTAAGAGGAAAAAATTACTTAAAAAGCAAATTATGCAATATTAGCTCAACAATGTAAAAATGCATAGAAAAAAATAGCAGAAAAGAATGCCAAAATGTTATTGGTGGTTATCCTGAGGTTATGGATGGTTTTTAAAGTATTTTCTGTATTCTTCAAATTTCTTTACTGAATATGTAGTGTTTCTTAAGCAGAAAACAGTTGAACAAAAGTAAATTTCACTAGATGAACAAACACATAGGATTTATGTATTATGATTATACAACGTAAGTCATGAGTTTTTATCACTATAATGTTGGTGCCTAAAATCATTTAAATAAGGAATGGCTGGTGTATTTCTGGTATCGTTAGGGAAGACAACTGTGGCTTTGCTAAAACATATTGAGGCTTCAATGGAGACAATATATAGGTCCACACTCTGGCCCCAGGTCTCTCTTCTGAACTCTCGGAAGGTTTATTGAGCATATTACTCACTATGCACATGTCCTTTACTTCAGTATTCCCACGTAAGTGGTTTCCTGAAAGAAGGTTCATGTCTTAAAAGTCACTGTATTGTCTAGAATGCCTAGCACAAAGCTGTCCTTAAGTAAGTGTTTACTGATATACACTATGTCAAACAGCTTGACAGATTCAGCAGGTAAAAAAACAATTAGCCCAGACAGATGTGAACAGTGTATTACTTACATAGACAGCAAAAGCAAGATCTTTATCCTGTCAGCTACCCATGTCACTTGTCCCACAGGGGGACCCTGAAATAAAAAGGGCCAGATAACAGACAATATGAGTAGTGGGGTACCTTGTTGCTGAGCGGCCAACACAACACCATAGCCAGGACGTGTTTATAGCCTGCGGCTAATCTCTACTCTCTAGATAAAACCTGGTGAGTGGGCGAGTCAAGCTCATTAGAGTAAGTGGGAGATGTAAGCGAAGAAATAGCAACAACTTCAGGTTTAGCTGGTAAGGCTAAGAGGCAAAATGCCCTGATGATGTGGGTGAGGAGTTTGGTCTCAGTTTATGGAGCATCATGTAAAGTTTTAAGGAAGCATTATGTCAGAATAGCTTTTGAGCCCAAATCAGAGAAAAAGTTTAAATGGTTATTATAGGATTATATTATCTGCTTTTGAGGGTTTAGGAGGATATATTGTAGCAATGGGCATCTATGAAGTCACTAAAAAGACCCACGCCTTTATTGCTTTGAAATTCCATTTCGAGGGGCGCCTGGGTGGCGCAGTCGGTTAAGCGTCCGACTTCAGCCAGGTCACGATCTCGCGGTCCGTGAGTTCGAGCCCCGCGTCGGGCTCTGGGCTGATGGCACAGAGCCTGGAGCCTGTTTCCGATTCTGTGTCTCCCTCTCTCTCTGCCCCTCCCCCATTCATGCTCTGTCTCTCTCTGTCCCAAAAATAAATAAACGTTGAAAAAAAAAAATTAAAAAAAAAAAAAGAAATTCCATTTCGAGATGATTTCTCCATTTACCTAGTTTCTTAGTTTGCCTAAAATAAATTAACTGGTCCAATTATCTTTAGAACGCAAGAATGAGTCTATAGATAATTTCTTAATATATAATATTGTAATATAAATCTAAGAAGCCACATGTGAAAAATTAAGTTTATAAATCATGGAAAATGCCTATCACGTGGAAGTTCTCCCTGATTGTATTTTTCTTGCAAATATGAATGTCATGGCTGAAGACCTAACATAAGTTAATATTCATAAGTGGGAAATTCTTGCAATGAAACCTGGTTAGATTATGATTTGCTTCAGAGAAAAGCCTTGGAATTAACCGACCTCAAACAGGGACAGTATATACTGAAGTGTGTGCGCGCACGCACGCACACACACAAAATCCTAACCTTAGAAGAGTACTAGACAAGGATCCAGAAGCCTCCTGACTCTAAGACTAACTCACTGACCTGAACCATTTCCTTGCCTTTGTGGGGGTTCAACTACTCGGTTTCTAACACATTTTCCAATTCTGACACACTGAATCTAAGACTTACATAATGTACCATGGTTCATTAACTTGTTTTTTTCTAATAATTCTTTAGAACAGTAACATATTCATTACATAATGTCCTACTGATATCTCCTTGTTGAACTGTAGTTGTTTATTGTTCTAATAGTGTCAAATATTGAGGATTACAAGACCCATAGAAGGAAATGCACGATTTGTGCAATTCACATGCTTGGGTAAATCTCAGTCACTGCTTCCTAGGAAGCAATAATGGCTGTGACAAACTAATAGGACTTTAGTCCAGAGAATCACGGTCTGTAATGAAATTATGTAAAGACTCCAATTAATGAGTTTGTTATTAAACATTTCATGTTTACAGATGTTAGCTCCCTGGGTTTTTATCAGTGATAAATATAAAAGTAAATGTGAATTTGAAAAGTGCTAGGTTTTCACTTTAGGAGGCATCTCCAAATCTCTGCTTTGCTTTTCAACAAATGAGTCTTGTAAGAGCTCTCTGGGTATTAGGAATACAGTATATGGATTCAAAATCCTGACTTTTAAGCAATGTCTTTTTAAAAACTGTAAGGCCAAGCTCTTCACTTATTTTTATTTTGTTTTAATTGACAAAGGAATTAAGAAGCAATTTCTGGTTTTATACTTCATTGCCTCTGAGCTGGCTTTCCTGTTTAATTCCTGTGCTGTATACATTCTTAATAATTTAATATTTGAAGTATAATAAAGCTAAAAAGATGCAGACATCCTGATATGGGGAATCAAAATTGCAATTAAACTATCGTCTGAGTCACTCATTAGGGAGAGATCTTTTGAAGTGTTATTGTAAGTAATAAAATTGCCTTAGGGGTTTTCTTGCAACAGGTTCGGTTTATTTGACTACAAAGGCATTGGTTTGGAATGTGTAATTGCTTTTAACTGAATATTTGTGTCCCCTCAAAGCTCCCATGTTGAAACCTAATCCCCGATGTGAAGGTATTTGGAGGTGGGGTCTTTGGGAGGTGATGAGGTCGTGAGGGTGTAGCCCTCCTGCATGGTAGTAATGCCCCAGAGAGCTCCCTTGCCTCTTCTGCCAT
Organism: Prionailurus bengalensis; assembly: GCF_016509475.1. Taxonomy (NCBI): domain Eukaryota; kingdom Metazoa; phylum Chordata; class Mammalia; order Carnivora; family Felidae; genus Prionailurus; species Prionailurus bengalensis. Next base: position 116,773,559 of record NC_057361.1, read on the forward strand.
GTGAGGATACCTTGAAAAGATCGCAGTCCACGAACCAGGAAGTGAGTGACCCTGAATCTGCTGGTACCCTGACCTTGGACCTCTGGGCCTCCAAAACTGTGAGAAATCAATGTCTGTTGTTTATAAGTTACCTAGTCTATGGCATTTCGTTACAGCAGCCTGAACGGATTAAGGCAGTAACAGAAGGAAATATTAATCTTGGTACTTAATTTAGTCACATGACAGAGAGAACCATATTGGGAAAAGATTTGTGAAATAAGCAATATCAATGACGCTGAGAACCACAGTGTCACACATAACGTGTGACTCTTGTATGGCAAGCACACAATTTATTTTGAATGTTACTGCAAATACCATCTTTACTAGTATTATTATTTTGATCAATAATAAGTATCTCTCAGAAGATCTATTTGAAACTCAACCTTAGGAAGGCAGAGAGGCAGCTGGTAAGAACAGCAGTGACTTGGCTTCCATTTCTAACTCTGCCACATTTTCAGAATTGTTCCTTTGGTCAAATGCTATCCCTGCCGTGGTCCTTCATTACCTCATTTGTAACATGAGTAGGTTAGACTGGAGGCCCTTAAAGGATTCTCAAAATATGGTCCCAGACTTACTGCTGGGCAATAAGTTTTCACCTGATGGGTTATAAATGAATCTAAAAGTATGAGTCCTTTCCCTGCATATTGCTGACAATAGGCACATAGTTCCAGAGACTACCATTTTATGTTCAATGAGAACTTTCTTGTTTAATACTCACAGAGCTTCCTCTGTATCTGGCACTGCCCTAAGACATTTTTTAAAATTTATTTTTGAAAGAGAGAGAGACAGAGAGAGAACACGTGAGTGGGGAGGGGCAGAGAGAGAGGGAGACAGAATTCCAAGCAGGTTCCTTGCTGACACAGCTCAGAGCCCAACACGGGTCTGGAACCCACGAACTGTGAGATCATGACCTGAGCCGAAATCAAGAGTCAGATCCTCAACCGACTGAGCCACGCAGGTGCCCCTGTTTTAAGAAATTTTTAAATACTGGTTAAGTGTGTTTAATCCTCATAACAACACTGTGGGTTGATGATGCTTTTATTGTCCCCAATTTATGGGTGGAAAACTGAGGTGCAAAAAAGTTGGGTAATTTGCTCAAGGACATGCTGCTAGTAAGTTGCAGGGTTGGGATTCAAATCTAGACAATCTGGCTCCAGAGTCCATACTCTCGAACATTATCATGTACAACTAACTCATGAAGAGAGTGATTAAAGGTTTGTAAAGCTTGATATTCATAAGCTAAAATCAGCACACTGCTTAAGTTAATGAAAACTCAAATTTAGGATTCTAAGTCTCCCACAGTGCATGCTCACACAACAGCTTGCTGCTGGAGTCCTCGTGGTTGCTGGAAGGATATTTAAACAGCAGCCCATTTTCAAAGCTGTCTTGAGTGGTTTGTATTTACCAGGGCCGTTTCTTTGCATTTTAATTTTAAATTACCATTGGTGTTTTGCGGTAAATATTTTCATAAGGAGTGTGCCTTCCTCCGTTCTTAGCTTTCATATTATTCCTCTTTAGGCTTTACCAACAGGAAGAAAGAGGCCCACTACTGAGCCATATAGGTCTTGATGACCTCTCTCTCAGCTATCGAAGACTGTTAAAGCTTTGAGGTTACTCACTTCTTGTAAGGGCTCAGTTTAGTGCTCTCATTCCCGTGAGGTCCTGTATTGGCAGAGTTAGGAGGATGGGGGAGGTGTAATTTTTCCAGCTTCAATTTATTCCTCCAGTGACTTGTAGGCAATTTTAGGAAGACCCCGTGGAGCGTAAGGTAGGCTGAGGAGGTAAACTACTATACGGTGCCATATTTTTACTGCTCAAGAAACAGTGCGGGTTGCTATTTGAAAATTCAGGTTCTCATTTTAGTGATAGAAAAAGAAATACGGTTCAGTTTATGCTTTTGGGGTCTCTAGCCATTATAAAGGTCTTCACCAAATCTATGACTTTCTACAACAAAATTTGTAGCTCCTATGAAGCCACATGTCTTAGATTTAGGGACATGTGGCAGGTACAGAAATGAAATATTGATGTATCTAGTAAGTCTCAAATTAGAACAATTGCCATGACAACTTATTCAGTCTTCTTTAATAAAACATTTGCACAGTTCAAATACAGAATCAACATTCTGTTGTTTGGCTCCCAGTGTATTATTTTGTGTATGAGATGTCATATGTTTCAATTATGGTATCACATGCTGGTATTTTTAGATATAACAAAACACTGCTATTGCTTGACCATAAAATAACTGTTGCGTGCCCGTCTCAGCCTATTGGTAACCAGTGTCGTGGCTGGACCGGCCTTTGTGACATCCTCAGCAATAACCATTATGAAACTTTGAAGAAAAAAGACTAATTACAAGTCCTAGAAATTACATGGCACAGTGGGGGCCACATGATGATGCTGAGGGGTGTTGAGAATTGGGGAGTGGAATTCTACTTTATCGGGGTTGAGGGTGGGGGCTAGGATTTTGCTGTTTCATTCTTTATTGGTGAATTTAAAACATAAGAGCAGGAATTTAAATTTGGGGAGAGAAAGCACAAGAGACCCAAATGGTCAGCCACTGAAATCAACCAAGTTCTCTAAAACAAAGGAGCCTGCGGGGAAATGGGAGGACTGGCTCTTCATCTAGTCCTGTGGCTGTCAATGTGTTTTATTCAGGACAGTCATCTTGTTATTTATTTATTTATTTGAATCCAAGTTAGTTAACACACAGTTTAGTATTGGTTTCAGTAGTAGAACCGAGTGATTCATCACTTGCGCATAATACCCAGTACTCATCCCAACAAGTGCCCTCCTTAATGCCCATCACCCATTTAGCCCATCCCCCCACCCACGTCCCCTCTAGCAACCCCCTAGTCTGTTCTCTGTATTTAAGAGTCTCTTATGGTTTGCCTCCCTCTCTGTTTTTATCTTATTTTTCCTTCCCTTCCCCTATGTTCATCTGTGGTGTTTCTTAAATTCCACACATGAATGAAATCATGTGATATCTTTCTCTGACTGACTTATTTCACTTAGCATAATACACTCTAGTGCCATCCACATTGCTGCAAATGGCAAGATTTCATTCTTTTTGATTGCCGAGTAGTATTCTATTATATATGTGCACACACACACACACACACACACCACATCTTCTTTATCCTTTAATTAGTGCTTGGATGGGAGATAGCCATCTTTGAAGTGGATGCCTCGGCAGTTAAGCTTAAGTCAGGCACTTGCATTACAAAAAAGAAAAACATAATTGTCAGGGCTTACACTCTAGTAACTCATAAGGAAATTAGGTCATTGGTCTTATCACTAACAAAAATATACCCATAGATTAATTTGCTTATGTATGCCCCTACTGTAGGCAGTCATACCTACAGTATGCCACATCAGCCCTTGAGGGCCAAGGAGGTGCCATCCAGTTGGGAAAAGAGGATATATATATGAAGCAAGTCCGAGATACCAGGGGTCCAGAGCAGTGACGCAAGCAGTAAGTGATAAAGGAATTCAGAGGAGTGACTGGTTGTTGGGGATGGGGTGCTTGACAATGATCATGAGGAGGAGGTAACCCTTGAACCAGATGCAGAATTTTTCCTGCTTCTCCTACCTAAACCTATGGAAAGTGCCATATTAGGGTAGGAGTTCTGCTAGTAGGATCCCCAGACCAACACTGGGCCATAAGGATCCTTCTCATAGGATCTGAATGAATTCTCATTACAAATCCTCCCTTTGGTTGCTATAGACAAATGATAGCAAATTCCAAAACTTTCATTTTATGTATAACCAGAGGCAACCTATGCTAACTTCCTAAGTGAGATGTTAAAAGATTATCAAAGCTTGATATTCATAAACTAAAATGAGTGCATTGCTGATGTGTCCTGAGGACTTAACTTTGGGATTCTACCAAGAAGTCTGGTAGGTGTTGAGCAACACTGTAGAGCCCCCACTGGGCATGCTCACAAGAAGATGTTGGAGTGCCCTCGGCTCTCAGGAGTATGCCTGGTCGGCAAACCATCTGCATTTTCATTATTGTCTGAGTTGATTCTAGTTTTCTATGGTTGTTTTCTTGCTTTTTAATTTTAAAATGCTATTGGTTTAGCCCCATTATTATCTATTTAATTTGTTGTGCATGTTTTTGTTAATCTTTGAAGTATTAATGGTACATGGTTGCATTAAGTGTTTGTGCCAACGTTTTGCAATAACTAGGCTTTAAAATATGCATGTGATACAATCCAAATATGATTACTCATACTCTAAGGGTTATAGTAGGTATGTACGTAACTTCCTCCCAAATGTGTTTATATAATAAAGCTTCATTATTAAAATATTTAATCTTTCATCCTGTAAATATTTACTGAAACCCTACTATTGATCCCCTCACCACAAATGCACCCCAACAAGGCTTTTCATCCTACAAAATGACTTCACAATCTACTCAATTGCTCAGGCTAAAAACTTAGGAATCAGCCTTGAATTCCCCTTTTCTCCTTATATATCACATTCAACCCATCTATATAAGTCTTGTGACTTCTCTCTATCTGCAAAATATATTCTAAATTCAATTGCTTCTCATTATCTTCACTCTCACTCCCATAGTCCAAGCCATCAGGTCTCTTGCCTGAGTTATTGCAATAGCCTCAAAATTAGTGTCCTTGTCTCCTCACATGACCTTCCCTCCCATGAAGTTCATCCTACACATAGCAAAATGAATGTCTTAAAACATAAATCAGATATACCACTCTACCACTTAAAATCTTTTAAGCATATCTCATTCACAACCAAAGGAGTGTCCATTCTCTCTTTCTGGCCTTTCTTCCAAAGGCTCTCCATGGTCCGACCTCTGCCTAACATGCTCACCTCATCTTCTGCTGCCCCCCCCCCCCATTTGCTTTGTTCCAGCCACACTAGCTTTCTCCTTCACTGTCCAACATGCCAATATTTCTACCTCAGGGCCTTTCAACTTGCTGTTCTTTCTACTTGGTATGCATTATTCTTCATTTTTTCATATGGGTGACTCCTCATCATTCACGTCTCAAGACAAGCATTTCCCCCTCCTTAGACAAGCCTTCCCTGACCACGTAAGTTAAAGCAGCCCTTCCAGTCACTCTCCACAGCACCCCATTTTTGTTTTCCTCAGAGCATGCATCAATACCCGAATTTGTCTAATCTCTTCATGTACACATGTGTATTCCTGTCTCTCCTCAATGGAGTCTAAGCAGCAACTGTCCTTTTCACGGCTCTATAAGTTAGGAGGCTTTTAAATCAAGCAACAGAAGGCCTGATTCGAACTACCTTAAACCATAAGGAGATATATTTTTTTAATAATTTTTTTAATGTTTATTTATTTTTGAGACAGATAGAGAGAGAGAGAAAAAAACACAGCACAAGCAGGGGAGGGGCAGAGAGAGAGGGAGACACAGAATCTGAAGCAGGCTCCAGGCTCTGAGCCACCAGCACAAAGCCTGAAGCGAGGCTCGAACTCATGAACTGCAAGATCATGACCTGAGCCGAAGTTGGATGCTTAACCGACTGAGCCACCCAGGCACCCCATAAGGAGATTTCTTATTGCATATTACACAGGGTCCAGAAGCAGAGTGGTTATAGCATTGGTTAAATCAGTGATTTAGCAATACTGTCAAGGACCCGGGTTCTTTCCACTTATGTACATTTGACCATCGTCAGCCTCAGACTTACCTTCTCATGGTGGAAAGGTGGCTTCAGTGGCTCTACAAAAAGCAGCCTCACAAGGCACTACCCAAAAGTCTGAGGAGACAACTTCCCTTTCTTGTGTCTCTTTTCAAGGGCGAGGAAGTCTTTCTCAGAAGCCTCCCAGAACCTTTCCCCTCGCATTTCACTGGCCAATAAACTTATTGACTGACCTACTCTGCTAGATACACATAGCTGAGAAAACAAGCAAAATCCTTAGTCTTATGTAGTGGTGTTTACTGGAATTACTGAGGGGACACCCTTCTTCCCAACCAGGTTTGGAACAACTCGAGAAAGCAAAGAAATGACATGTGGACTCAGATCATCATCTTTTGAACCTTTAGAGGCTTGGAGCATGTGGCCTTAGGTCTGTTAGCTAACTGGGCTTGCTAATACAGAACCCTGAAGTAGGCAAGTCTGCTCACCCAGTCGCAGCAACACAAAGCTGGAAAAGCTCCCCTAAGGCTCTCATAGAGGCAGACTTCCTGGAGTAGCAGACAGAAGATAGAAGCAAAGAGAAGGAGGCCAGAGCTATGTTTGATCTTTCCAAATTGACCAATTGGATAAATCACTCTTCCTCTCCAAGGTAGACTGAGTAAAGGAATGGAAAAAGACCAGGTGACCAGGAATGTACTTAGGGAAAATCCTTCCACACTGAAATCAGAAGTGGGGAAAAACTATTCCCCATTTAACAGAGCTTGCTTAATTATTATTGAATTTCTCTTCCATTGGAAAAGCAGAATAAGTAAGGTTGGCAGGCCACAGTGTTCTTTGTTCATCCTAAGAAGGCTTTGGAAAATAATGTTTTGGTATTGCTTTCTAGCAAACGTTCTTTGTTACATAAAGCCACACTGTAATAGAGTGTGAGCCAATGCATGATACAAGTGTATTTTGTTCGCACAAATGTATGCATGTTACATACAAATTGTCCACTTTTTCTTGGCCCTCAGTGTTTGTTGTCTCTCCCATGTTTCACTTGTGGGGCTTCCACATGTGACAGTTTGGGCCAAGATAAACCAGGTTGGTACCCAGAGCTTCTGAAGTAGAATCAGAGGGTATAGCCAAATCATAGCTGAGAAAAGCACAACCAAGACTTCAGTGATGGAAAAACAGTATGAAGTTTTAGGTCCAAGATGTGAGGTGAGGCTGTAAATAGCATAACAAGTCATAAGGGTCAATGTTAGGATGAAAAGGATTGCTTAGGACACTGAATAAAAGGTAGGTTGTGAAGCATATCAGAACAGAGATTGAAGATAAAAGTAAGGGTGCCCCTACATTGTGGGTGAAGGTGGAGGTGGCCTGAATCCATGCTGTGGATGTGATTTTCAAAGGAGCTTTGCAGGGCTAGATGTCAACTGTATTCAACGCATGCTCTATGAAATCTTGGGAAGGATTGGATCCATCATCCTTCCACACTCCCTTGTATTGTCTGTTTAAGCCAGGTGTGTGTAGAGTTGGGTAGCAAATGGATTGCTTACATGCTACAGCGGTTAGAGCAAACTTGTAAGCAGCTTTCACAACCACGTTGGGAGCTATGGAACAGTAGTGTTGCCCTGGAGGTTCCTAGGTTAACTATGTTAGCATCTTGTTCAGACTGGGCTCTAGAATTGTGGGGTAAGGTATAAGGGGATTCTGTCAGTTTCTCTTCATGACGAGGGCTTGGAAATAAGGCTCCTGCGTTTTTTTAAATGTTTATTATTATTATTATTATTTATTTTTGAGAGAGAAACAGAGCATGAGCAGGGGAGGGACAGAGAGAGAGGGAGAGACAGAATCCAAGCAGGCTCCAGGCTCTGAGCTGTCAGCACAGAGCCTTACATGGGGTTTGAACCCACAAACTATGAGATCATGACCTGAGCTGAAGGGGGACACTCAACCGACTGAGCCATCTATGCCCCACCCCCTTTTTAATTTGAGTATAATTGACACACACTGTTACATTAGTTGCAGGTATAGTTATCCAACAACTCTATACAGGTTCATGTATTTTTTACCGTCATTACATACCATATCAAAAAAAGCACTTAGGTGAGTTTGCAACAAGTGCCCATTACTTCTACCCTAGTGAGTTTCTGTTAAAAATATTCACTCAGATTTATGTGCAACTACATACAGGAATGTTCACTCCCCTCCAAATGTTTCTGTTGAAGTCTCCAATAAGAATTACCTTTCAGAAATGTCACGCAATAAGTTTTTGATTAAGATTGTGATTTTCTTTAGGTGCAATCAAATTAATTTGTTATTTAGAACTGGCCATCCAAAGGGACATTTTTTGATCAAAAGTTTGATAGATAGCTGAATTGGGAGAGTTAAATGGTTAAGACCTACATGTGTTTCACTTCCTGCAAATTTTATTTTTTATTTTCATTGATGAGAAATTAGGCAAAATTATTGAAGTGCTAGCATTTTAATTTTAATTCCTTTGTTAAATAAATAATACATTAGCTATCCTGCCCCACAGGGAAGAATATAATTGAAATACCGAACTCATTTCTTTGATACAGAAATAGTAAGAGGTAATGGCATACATACTCTGACACTTTAGCCACTTTTTGGAATCCCTGGGAGACTGGGTGGGTTGATGTAACAATGTCACATTTTTGGTAGAAACAAACAGCTTCCTCCAGTTATTTCTGTACCAAAATCTATTCATTTCCACGGTAGTTTGTTTCAGAAGTTTCTATATCTAGCTAATGTAAGAGTAGCTTTGAAGTCTCTTGTGAAGCTTTGTATTACATGTGGAGATTTAAAAATTAATATTATATATTACATATGGATATTTAAAAATTAATATTATATCATACTTTGCTTTATAAAACGATGTGGTCCTCTAATGAAACTGAACACTTTGAGAGTCTAGGAGTGGTTCATTGAGGAGTAATTCAGGAAAGGAATGGATAGACACAAAATAGAACAATCTTAGTTATGAGATGGTGATGTCAATGGTGTATCTACAACATGGCCCCACTAATTCCTTACTAAATATAGTAGTGACAACTGCTATTATGGGGCCATTCGTCCATGTATCACACTATTCTGTAATTATTTATGTGTCTACTTCCCTCTCTGCAGTGTGAGTTTTTCAGGGCCACAGTCCATGTCTCATTCATTTCTCTCTCTATTCCCTGCAGTGTTCAACTCTGTGCCAGGCCAAACACAGTTGCTCTGTTGCTTGCTGTTTGCTTTGTAAAAGAAAATAGAACTGTATCGATTTTTCTTCTTTTTTTAATTTAGAAATTTACTCTGTTTAATCCACAAGCTTTATATAGCTTTAGTTTAAAAACAACAACAAAACAAAACAAAACAGAAACAGTGAAAACAGCACACTATTTCAAAGTCTGGGCCCTTCCAGCCTTCCAAGTATGAGAGCTCTGAAAGTTGTATATACCAGTTGGAAGACCAAGACAAAATTATGAATGGAGCTGTGACATTTCATAAAACAAACTTTTATATAACTGAAGGATCCTTCCTGGAACTAGTTAATTGCCTTGACAAAAAAAACCCACAACAGAATAGAATGAAATTGCAGTGTTCCAAACCAACTTGTAACACATCCATATAAACCCACAGTGTCCTGGCAAACAACATGCTTTCATTTTCTGTCTCATCCTAGAGCTCAAATCCGGATTCATTTCACCAGGGACTCCACAGGCAACAGGAAAGATTGTGGCATTAAAATAGTCATTTATACTTCTGTGGTAGTTCAACAGTGGTCTGGGCTAGCTTGCAAACCATATAAGGTTGGAAGCATTATAACTTAAATGGGTGCTAAGATTCAAATAAGAAAAAATAAAGAAAAAAAATGAAAAGAAAGAAAAACCTCTGGGAATAGGCAAGGCCTTTAACCATAAGAATGCCAACAATATTTAAACCCCATTTTTAAAAAAGGGGATTTTTTTTGGCTAAAATATTTCACTGTAAATGAATTTATGTCAGCTGTCAACGAAAGAATGTCACTAACACACTGTGGGCACTTTTCACAGTGTAAATCCGTGCCCTTTTTTTATACAGTGAACTTCAATCTAGCAATTATTACAACAAATGTTATATAGTTTAAAGCTCAAACACACTCTAGCAATTTTGAAATTGAATTGCATACAAACCGAATAAAATGTACATCGTGACACACATTCTCACCTAAGACTGTGGGGACACTTGAGCCTTCCGCATCGACCTAGCACCTTTTCGCGCAGGTGGTTTTCTAAGTCGTTGAGGTTGTCTTTGGGCTCACTTTTGGTCTCCTTCTTAGGCTCAGGCTCTGCCTCTGATTCCTGCTGTGCTGTTGTGGTTGTGGGAGCAGCAATGGCTGCAGGGGTTACAGCAGCCGCAGCTGCAGTGGCTGAGGCCACGGCCTTTTCCTTCCTGTGTTTTGTGCTTCTTGTGTTTATCCTTCTTGTGTTTCTTGTCCCTCTTTTTCTTCTTTTTCTTTCCACCTCCTTTGGGGTCCGAGTTCCTCGCCAGAGATGGGCTTGGTGTTGGCCTTTTAGCCTTTTTGACCGGTACTGCTGGTGACCAGTTGGTAGAGGGTGACAGACTGGAGACTGAGGTGCTGGGGTTTTTTAACTGCTGGCTCAGGAGATCTTGAGACAAATCAGGAGGGTGAGACCTTCCTTACAGACTGAGGGCTTGGTGAGGGAGCCTTTTTTGTCTTTTTGGTTTTTCAGAGTTCTGGAGACGCTCCTAATGGGCCTCATATGTGGAGACGGGGACTGCCTTCTTTGGGCTGATGATGATGCTCCTCTTTGAATGGGTGGAGGACTTGAGGAAGTCTGAGGAGTTCGAGGCCATGGTGAGGACGAATGCCGTTTGTTTGGTTGTGGTGACTGGGGCTCCGAGGTAGATTAGCTCAGGGAAGACACTTTCCTATGCTTTTATGATAATGAAGGCGAATGTCTCTTGGTGACTGGGGAGCTTCTTCGGGAGGTGGAGAATGGGAGACCTGACAGTTTGGTGGTGAAGATGGCAATTTCCTGCATTTAGGAGGGGAGGGGGAGAAGCCATTTTTCCCTTTGGAGGCAGAGAAGGAGAGTATCTCTGCTGTACTGGAGGAGAGTATCTTCTTGGGGAAGGTGAGTGCTGATGGTGGGAGGGGGGGTGGAGAAAAGGAGTCCTTCATCGAGGTGGCAGCATGGGAGACCTGCGCCTATGAAGAGGAGGGGCAGAAGAAGGAGAACGGAGCCTTCTGGTGGATGGTGGGAAGGGGCTCCCCCTCCATCTACCACGAGGAGAAGTCTCTTTCTGGTGCTTTCAAGGTGATGGAGAGGTACTCCCAGAAGGGGAATGTCTCCACCACCTGCCTACCTCACTATTCTTCACATGGGCCCTCTTGGGTCACTCATCTTCTGAGGAAGAAGAGGAACGAGAATCAGATGAATACTGCTGGTTCTGTCATCTGTACTGATGTTTCTGCTGCACAGAATCTGCTACAGCTATTTTGCCACATTTATTTTCTTCCAATTCAGGTAACTCTACTTTTCTAGGCTTAGGTGTTGCTGAAGGGGAGTCTTTTTTCTTGGTACCTTTGTGTTTTGTCGCTGAAGTTCTCCCTGGAGAGACAGAACCAGGACTTTTTCTTGTACGGTTTGACTGCTGAGGTGTTTGGGAATGATGAGTTTTAGGCGGTGGAGTTGCTGGAGGTGATGGCCTATGCCTTCACCTCAGAGGACTTGCTGAAGGAGATAGCCTACCACTTTTTGAGGGGGGCTGGATGTCCTCTCAGGAGGATTCTTTGGCGGTGACCAGAAACCAGATGAAGAGTATGATGAACTACTTCCAGACAAGGACGCTGATGAACGAACGCCTTCGCCTCACTGGAGATCTACTCCTCCTATACCTGGGTGGAGGCGGCATTCCTCTTGGTGGAGTTCTTCTTCGAGGAGATGGCCACCTTCGAGGTGAGTTTGATCCTGATCGGGATCTATGACACCATCTAGGTTGAGTATGAGAAGGAGAGCGGACGGTGTCTGGGATCTTGATTTTGAATGTGACTGAGATCTTGGTCAGGTTTCTCCTTCTCTTTCTTTTTTGGAGTTTTTCTCCAGAGAAGATTCTTTAGACTCTGGTACAGGTTCAGGTTTGGGAACTTTCAGGATGTTACTGGTAGAAATGGCCTCTTGTACTGAAGGTCTTTTTACTTTCACTGATGGTTCTGGGAGCTCTGGAGTTTTTTCCTTCTTTTCTGGAGCAGGGGAAGGACTCTGGCTCTTGGTTCTGTGGTGGGCACACTGAGAATAACTGCACTTTCTCTCTCTCCTGACAGGGGAAACTCATATTCTAGGGGAAGGAGACCTGAATTTGCATCTTCTTGGGCTTCCAGACCTCTCCCTTTTTTTCTCTGCTGCTTTCTTTTTCTTCCTTATCCCTCTTATCCTTGTATTCATCTTGCTTTTTCAAAGATGCCAACGTTTCTTCTTTAATTTGTCTCTGTCTTATTTCTTCTTTCTTCAGTTCTAGAGAAGCAGAAGGGATTCCAGCAATGTTTTCTTGTGCACTTAAGAGCTGGGGCCACAGTTCTCCCATAAATTCTCTGGCATTTTTTCCATTCAAAAGCCCAGTCAGGTTGATTTGCATTATTTTTGAGACTGGATTCTTCACTTCCAGATCATTGAATATAAACTCAATCACAACATCATCCTCAAACCCACGGATTTCTATTACTCGTTTTGTTACCCAAGGCTTTATAACCTCCAAATTTACTTTGCTCATATCTACCTTTTTTTCCAGGCATGCTGCAAATTTCAGCTGCTTCAGTAGCTTCTTCTGTTTGTTGCTGAACCGACTGTCCTTTTCTGCACTTGTTCCAGAATCCTGTGTCCATCTTGCTGCCTCTGTATTGATTTTTCTTATTGTGATGTCAGAGTTTTCATACCCCAAGCTCCAAACTAAGACTGAGATATTAAAAATTTGTACTGTCTTCTTTCCCCCATGCCTATTTTCTTTTTCTAGTAGATGCATACCCTGGATCTCAGCTATTGGATCCACCCTAATGTAAACTTTATGTAGTCAGGGTAGAGGTGCACGCTTGTATATGTTTTTAACTTGTGTATATATTGGGCTGATATTTGAAGGCCATAATAAGATGGATCATGTTTAGATCTTCTAGGTCCTCCATGGGAAAGACTGGTGAAAGCAACCAGCTGTCAGCTCATCAAATTCTTCCCGCTCCTTCTGGCCCTCAGAGCACAAGGCGGCTGGTTTGCTGAGGCTTATGCTCTACGCTTGCTAAAAATGATTTCCAGCCTAAATCCCATTTTGTTAATTAGTGAATCAAATGTCAGTTGTGCTTTCTATGAAGTTTTTCTGTATTTTGAAATACAAGTATATGTGATGGGGGTGGGAACGGGGTGATATTTTATGTGTTCCAATAGCATAAGTATAACAGTTTTCCGAATGTCTGGTTTTGGCAATTTCATAACTAACAGAGGCTACCTGATATAGAACCTGGTGTGAGGCTCTTTGCCTTGAATACTTTGCTATTCTTCTGGCATCACTGCCAGTACCCAGCACCAGGGGATCCCCTCTCATCTTCAGAGCCTTCATGAGTTATCTACAAATAGTAGTGCAATCGACAATTCAAGATACATGACGCCCAGAAAATAAACATAGCAGAACTTAGACATATACAAATATTCACTTCATCCTAAAGATCCTGCCATTGCTCAAAATATGTCCAGAATTCTTTTTGCTTGTAGAGGCAGTCATCCAGCTGAATGAAGACATTTTTCTTATAACTTTACTTTAAAATAGGGGTGCCTGGGTGCCTCAGTCGGTTAAGCGTCCAACTGTGGCTCAGGTCATGATCTTGTGGTTTGTGAGTTTGAGCCCCACATCAAGCTCTGTGCTGACAGCTCAGAGCCTGGAGCCTGCTTCAGATTCTGTGTCTCGTGCTCTCTGCCCCTCCCCCACTCACACTCTGTCTCTCCTTCAAAAATAAACATTAAAAAATTTTAAAAAAATAAAATAAAAAATATCTTGGGCTGAGGACATTATTACCTACCTGGTTCAGTGGTTTGGTTGGGTCACTTTTACATATACCCCCAAATCAAAAATGGGTTCACAGAATAAAGAGTTCCCACCATTGAGGAGAAACAAATGAACTAACCAACAAACCCTGTGAAAGTTCATCCAAATGAGTGGCAAACACATTTGGAGTTCTGGAAGCATCACTGGAATCACTGTATGGCCTCCTAGGAGACAGACAGATTTAGAGGTAACAGCAATCACGTCCCAAACTGGATACTAGGGGAGAACGAAGCTCTGACACCAGGAAAACTGTGGTATGAGATTTATATAACTAGCTTATTAACCAGGCTGGACTCAGTGGGGTGAAATTATGAAATTAATTTGTCGCAAGTGACTTTCTTTCTTCTTAATTTATTTTTCAGAGAGGGAGAGAGAGAGAGAGAACATACAGGCAGGGGAGAGGGGCAGAGGGAGAAAGAGAGAATATTAAGCAGGGGCTTGATCCCAAGACCCTGGGATCATGACTTGAGCCGAAATCAAGAATCGGTGGCTCAACTGACTGAGCCACCCGGGCGCCCCTGTCACGAGTGACTTTCAAATCCATTCCATAAGTTCTCCCTTCTTGCTCTTGTACAGAATCTCTGGCAGATTCCATCACTTTTTCAGTCATGTATAGTTTTTAATGAACAATCTCAATCTTAGGGATTAAAAAGCTCAGTCGGATAAAAATCAGAACTTGAGTCTCTTTCAATTTGAAGCTGCTCTCTGGCCTCAGAAGCTTCCAAATAGCGAAGTTGGAGCTGTCGCAGGTTGTGTTCCTGGGAAGCAGAGTCTGCGAGGGTGCTCTTGGGATCAGCACCTGTGGATAGGGAAGGAGGGGAGAGATGCAGGATTGGGTAGGGGAAAAAGTTGAGCTGCAATGCATTGCAGTGGTTTTGGCCAACGTTCTGGGGAGCTCTGAAGCGGAGATGACCCTTCAGAGTTGTCCTGAGTTGGGTGAGGGCACCAGGCCTTTATACCCTGCCTTGATCAGCCATGGCACGAGGGCCACCCTTGAAAGAGCACGTGACCTGAGGCAAGGTGGCTTTTTTTCAGCTGAGGCCCTCTCCTAAAGGGGCTGAGAGCTGAGGGCTGTCAAGTGGCGGCACTGCAGGGGTAGGGGGGTGGGTCCTGCATTCCCGCATGAGGAGATGGGCAGCATGTCATGGAGTCCACCAAACGGGCACAGTCTTTCTTCCATGCCTTTCAGCTCTTGCCCTCCTACTCTTCCACCCATGATGCTGTTTCTGGCTTCACTTGGGCCTCTAGATCTGATGGATGGAAGGAAATGGATGAGATCCTACTTGAGTGGTGCAGTGTGAATCCGGCATTGGCACGCTCTGGGTCTGGTGCACGCTCCCAGTGCTGCCTCTTTTGCTTGTGAAGTGCTTTTAAGGACTCTCTGGAGTTACCCGCCACGGTGACATTGCACTGCACCATCTTTACCTGGGTGACACATCCTCAGAATTGACTACTTTTGACTCCTCCCACCACTCTCCTTCTGCTTCTGGCAGTACACCCAATGCTCATTTTCTTTGGAGATACCCCTGCCTTGGTAGCCAGATCTCTTGGGTTGGGTTGTTTCAGGGTGGCTCACACCCATCGACCTTCCCCAGTGTTTCTTGTTCACTGTGGAAAACACCTTTTCCCATTAAACTCTGGCCATGCCAGCAGATCCCCCTAGAGCCCACACTACCCTGTCTTTCATCTTTAGACTTCCAGGTGACAGGAGGAACCAGCTCCTATGTTCTCCAGGAGATACACGTCACGACCTCCAGGTGGTTTTCTTGAAGTCTTTGTACTTGGCTTGTGACTACTATGTCCTTGGTTCTGGTCACTGTGCTTGGAGTAATATAGGGTGACACGGGGCTTCTTTTTGAGTAGTTAATGCATTCAATCCCGATGAGCTTTCAATTCAGCCAAATCCCCAAGTTTTGAGGGAACGTGTAATCTCTAGTGCATTCCTTAAATAATTGAGCACCATCGCCACTGGAGGTACCTCCTACGCAGGCCAGGCCTCGTGTATGCTAGGGACGGCGATAAGGCTAGAGGCTTCGCATGTCACAAAGAGGGCACTTGTACTCTGCCATCCATTTCCAATTGGGAGTCTAGGAAGTCCTGGCTTTGTATGTGTATGAAGTAGAGGCTGCCTGTACTGTGTGATCTCACCATCTCTTAAAGGCACGTGTAGGGAGCTGGAGTGGCTACAGCTTGTCAGTTACATAATCAGTGGTGTCTTGAGCGGTGAGGAGAAGTGAGTAGTTAGAGCTTAGGGATATATGTCCTAACTGTGGCAGTCCAAAAGGTTTCAGAAACTCTGATACAGTCAAATGAACATGCTTTTTACTGTCAGAAGATTTGGGTTTAAGCTCTAATGGTATGCTTTGGGCGAAATTGCACGACTTCCCTGAAAACCGTTTTCTTCATCTGTAAAGCTGAATAAATAATAGCAACTCTATGAAGCTTCGCAGGATGTTTTGAGGACCAAATGCAATGACACACGTGCAAGTAATACAGTAGGGATAGAAAAATATTATAATTTAAAGTGTTTAAAGGTTGAACCTGCTTTGCACAAAGGATGAGAAAGAAGCCTCTTATCTATTGTTATACTTTTTTCATGTTATTCTGGCTAAAATGTAGAAACTCAGATGGTTACGTACTTACACACTCTGACCACACTGACAACATTCTTTACATAGAAACGGGTAATTTTTCAGGAAGGTGTAGAAAATGCAACCAGTTTGGCAACCCGTGGCACGATTCGCAACTAATAAGACCCTGCATTATCTTAAAAAGTTACTTATTTGGAACAGTGCTCCGGGAAATCTAATTTGAGATCATTTAAATGTCAGTAAATTAAGGGGCCCAGATGATTAAATATAGTGTACAGATATTAAAAGCTGCAGGGATGAAGCGTAAGAACATTATTCTCACTCTGATTAAGAACTGCTACAGACAGTTCTTTTTCTAGTGTAGTAGTTATTAAAAGCTATACCTTTTATTATACATTTCTGGAAACTCAAGAGTGGATTTGGAAATGTGGAGAGAAAGGAGAATGATGCATTTTGAAATCCTTGAGATCTTTGAGTGCTTTCCCTTGTCTTCAAAGTAAAATTCACTGAAAGCAAACCTGTAGAAGGTGTTGTGGAACTCTTGAAAATTGCAGCCATGGCTTCCGTTCCAAGATGCCCTGGTGCCCACATTAAATTAGGTTTAAAGCCTTTACTGAAGGATTCCTATATCATGGGCAACAGATATGAAGGGAGAACGAATCCACAGAAGAGTGAGGCGTGATTCTTTTGGAGGGGTGTCTCAGTCTTGGGCAAATGTTCCAGAACTTTATTAGGCCTAAGAATTGCCTGCAGAGCTTGTGAAAATGCAGATTTTTGGCACTCAATGGCAGAGCTTTTGATTCCACAGGGTTGAAGTGGACCCCCGGAGTCTGAATTGCGACCAAGAACTCCAGGTGATGCTGATCTACACTCTAAAAAGCAGTGGTCTGGAAGGAACAGCAGGTGTGTACAGAGAACTGTGGTAAAATGGAATACAGAGCCCAGTGGGAGTATAGGGGATGGGTAGATGGCACGTGACTGGTAAAATCTAGGGAAGTCTGCAAAAGGAAGTGTGATTTGAGCTGGGCAATGAGGAACGGACAGGACGGCTGCAGGTGGATATAGTGAGGTGGGGGCGGGGAGAATCAGGAGGTGAGAGGAGGCATTCCAGGTGGAAGGTTAGGGAGCAAAAAGGTAGGCATGTGAAAGCGCGTGGGGAATGGCACAGTCTGATAAAGCTGGATTGTAAGATGCCTGTAGGATTGAGGTGCAGGGTACAATAAAGAGGGCCGAGTATAGACTGTGGAGTTCTTTGAAGGAGTCTGACTTCATTTTATTTATTTATGACAAATGTTTAAAAAAATTTTTTTAAGTAAGCTCCACTGGCAACGTGGGGCTCGAGACCACGACCCTGAGATCAAGAGTTCTTTGTTCTACTGACTGAGCCTGGCAGAAACGCCAAAGGAGCCCGACTCCATTTTAAAGGTAATGGGAGCCTTTGAGGTCCTTTATGGCAGAGCATCGCATTGTTACCTTTGCTTTCACTAGTAACTCCTTCCTTCCTCACAACCTGTTAAGAATGATAGTATTACCTGCATTTTACAGCTGAGGAAACGGAGGCTCAGAGAGTTGTTTTGAGGTCCTAATCTTGTAGCTGGTGCCTGACAGTCAGAATTCGAACTCAAGTTCCTAAGCGAGGTCATTAGGTGGTTCTTTCAGTGGTAGAGGTAACAGGCGATGTGGGTGCTGCTCACTCGCTACAGTGGGAAACACGTCCGTCATTCATCCGGTAGTAAAAGGTTGTTGTGTACAATGTTAGGTGCTCCCGTTTGTTTCATAATTTTTTTTTTTTAATATTAGAGAGAAAGTGGGGGAGAGGGGCGGAAGGAGAGAGAGAATTTTAAGCAGGCTCTATACTCAGCACAGAGCCCAACGTGGAGCTCGATCCCATGACCCTGGGATCATCACCTGAGCCAAAATCGAGAGTCCCAGGCTCAACTGACTGAGCCACCCACACGCCCCCATGAATTTTTTTTTTTAGAAATCAGATCACACAGTTTAAAAAGGTAAATTGTGTTACATGTCTTGACAAGAACAACAGGAGTCCCCTACCCTCAACCTTACTCCAGTCCTGTTCTCCAGAAGCAACCACATTAACCTTTTTCAGCTTTTTTCTTGGTCTGGAGTATGGAATATTTCCACATTGCTTAGTAATATGCTTCTACAGTTATTACTTGTTTTTGACATTTTACACATCATCCGTTAAGTTGCAACTTATGGAACTTGATTTATTTGTTCCATAAGTTGCAACTTAAAGGATGATGTGTAAAATTTGTTAAATGGAAACAGTCTCCCTCTCTCTGCCCCTCCCCTGTTCACACTCGGTCTCTCTTTCTCAAAAATAAATAAACGTTGAAAAAATAATGAATTAAAAATCAGTATTATCTGTGCAAACATTATTTTGATTATGTAAATACTGTACATAGCTGCCAGTTTACTCTCCATAGAATAACAATTCCCTTGTTTGCTGTTTCTTTGTTTTATTTATATACTGCTCCCTACAATTTCCTTAGACCGCAAAAACCACTTGTTACAATCACACACATCAGGTGTTCTTCCATCCCTTCCTCCCTTCCTTCACTCTTCCCCCCCACCTCTTCCGGTCCTTCACCCTGACCTTCCCCACTCCAATCTGGACTGCTTGCTCTCTAAGCCAGTTCCACAACTGCCATCCTGGGGGCTCTCCTTCACCATTGCCTGGGGGAATCCTCTTCCCTTCTTTCTTCTGTCGATCCCCAGTTTCCTGGGCTCCACCTTATTCATTCTTGGCTTACTTTTTTGTTTTGGTGCAGACCAACCGCAAAGAGCTTGCTAAAAAGGTGTGATATTGCGATGTATAATAAGAAATGTGTATTTGGTCTGGTCCCAAGCACGGAACTCTTAGAACCCTTGTAATTTCCTAAGTGATGAGAGCAACAAAGGTGTCTTTTGTTATGTTAATGATGTAGCTTTTGGAAGAGCCCCTAGGTAATGTAACTTTGGGGGCTGGTAGCCAGGGGAACCAACCCAGCAAACCCTGGGTTGGAATTTTCAGTCCCACCCCCTGACCTCCGGGGAGGGGAAAGGGGGTGAAGATTGAGTTCAATCACCTACGGCCAATGATTTAATCAATCACAACTGTGTAACGAAGCCTCCCTAAAAACCCAAAAGGACAGTTCCGTAGCGTTTCTGGGTTACTGAACCAGGATGCATCCACGTGCCGCCCAGTGGGGCCCCAACCTCCACAGGGACAGAAGCTCCTTTGTTCAGGACCTCGCCCAATGTATGTCTTCATTTGGCTGTTGATTCATATCTTCTAATATCCTTTGTAATAAAGCAGTAATCTAATAAGTAAAATGTGTCTCTGAGTTCTGTGAACCCCTGTAGCAAGTTAATTCAACCCCTGGTCGTTGGGACCTCTGATCTATAGCTAGGCAGCCAGAGGCACAGGTGACAACCTGGACTTGGAAACTGGCATCTGAAGTAGGGGATGGAGGGCAGTGTTGGGGGACTGAGCCACTAACCTGCAGGGTCTGACGCTATCTCAGGTGGATAGTATCAGAATTGGGTTGAATTGTAGGACACCCAGCCCACATAGGAGAATTGCTTGGTGGTGTGGGGAAAACGCACACATGTGGTGTCCAAAGTGTTGTGAGTGTGGCAGTAGTGGGAGAGTAACCGAGAAACACAGGAGGGAAGAGACTGAGGTTCTCCAACCTGGGCGATAGGTGTTTGCAATACCCTGAATCTTGAAAAAGTCTTTTATTCTGCTTTAACACTTGGTAATGATGCTTTGTGCTGAGCACGAGTGTGCCCTCTTAATATGCAAACATACCCTTCTGTTTCAGGAAGTCTTCTTGTTTTATTTCTTTGATTCTACCCCTTTGCTTTCCTTGTTCTCTATTTCTGAAACCTCTCTTATTTGGGCATGGGTTCTCCTCAATTGAGTCTTTGATTTTCTTACATTTAATCACTTTATTCTCTTTGTCTTTAGCTCTACTTTTGGGAAATGGTCTCAACTTTATCCCCTACCACCTCTAATGGATTTTAAAATTTGGCCAGTATGCTTTAAATTTTCAAGAGCTCTTTCTTATTCTAAATATGATTGTTTTTCTTTTGAAAAATATCCTCGATTTAATATTTTCATAGGTTTGACATTTCTAATCTTAAAACAACTAGTTATAAATATTTTGAAGTTTTTCTACTTTATGGATTGTCTAGTTCCACTGAGTTGTTTCATTTTGGTTTTTTCTTTCATGTTGGAGGCTTTCTTTAGATTTGCTCTCCATTGTATTTAATGGCCATGCACAAACAAACCGATAAGCTTCTGTTTATGAGTAGTGTTTTTGATTGGTAGCCTTGGAGGGCAATTAATAAGGGACTAGCTGTCAGTATCTCTCTCTCTTACTCTGGAGAGAAATGCTCCATTCTTCCTGGGTGATAGGAACTTGGCTAACAGAATTTTGGGAGCCAAGCAGGGAAAGGGGACTACTGAGGCTCCTTGCCATTCGGCATTTAGACTTTCATGTACGTCCTTTGTTTTCAGCCTGGTGTCCCTAAGTTGACTTCCTCAAAAGTATAAATATAAACTTCCCTTGTGTCTACACAGAGGGGAGAGAGCCTGGATTTGCAAGGAGGGAAGGGAGATCTGTGAGCGTAGGTGCTTATGCAGGTTTTCAGCCCCAAAGTTCACCTCCTGAAAAAGAACGGAATCTGTCTTTGCTGACCTCTGCCTCTTGTTTCCACACGTGTTTATTGAGTGGCTGGTATGTTACAGATGCCACCATCCACCTAGAATAAAATGATGAATAAAGACAAATGTAGTCTTTGCCCTTGTGGAGCTTATAAACAAAGTGACCCTAATTATAACTAAGACAAGTGCCAAGAAAGAAAAGGAAGAGGTAAAAAATCCAGCAATAATAACCATAACCACTAATAGCCTCTTAGTCCCTATACTGCCGAGCATGTGCTGAGATTTGACCTACTTAGGGAGTTCTGAAGTTATGGCTGAGATCTGAAGGGAGAGGAGTTAATCAGGGGCCAGTGGGGTGGGAGTATAGATGGCCTCAAGGAAGAAGGAACAACTTGGGGCAAACACCTGTGGTGGGAAGCAGCCTAGAGAGGCCTGGAAAAAGTCTAGCGTGACTGGGGTGTGGTGAGGGTGAAGCTGCATTCAGTTGTGATCACATTAATGTTCACTAATCAGAGCTCTAAACTGAAAATCAAATTTGTCTTTAAGCCTTTAAGTTCAACATTCTAGACATAAATCTAGTATTTCTGTACAAAAATTCAAAAAATCACTTCACTTGTTCTCTGAGTAACTCTCAATAGACTTTCCCTTAAATGTCTACCCTAAATACATTTAGAAATTGAATAAATTCGATTCCCATAAACCTTCCCAATGCTTGACAGGGTAATCTTACATACCTCATAAGCAAAATGTTTCTAAGTCCTATAACAATGCTTACAAATTTAATTAGTCACAATTATAATGGTAATAAGTCACATTCTGCTAAGCTTTCTTGAGTTTTGTATATACACGTAACAAAATCTTACCCTTTCAATAGTTTAATGATAATTAAACATTTCAAATTAAAGCTACCACTTTAGAATCTTTAACAGGTCCACTTATATCAAATGTTTCAAATACAGTACCTTAAATTACAAGCACATACACAGATTATCATAATAACAAAATGTATTCCTAAAATAAGTTATTTACTGAGCGTTTGATTTGCTTCAATACTTACATATACTTACTGCTAGATTTTACTACCTGGGTCGCCAGATGTAGCTGATAAAACATAAGATACCTAGTTAAGTTTGAATTTCAGATGAACAACGAATAACATTTTAGAAACTGAAATTCAACCGGGCACCCTGTATTCGATCTGGCAACTCTCCTGAGTTTGCAAAATCACTTATCCAACTAGGAGAGCTGAGTCACCATCTTTGATGGGCTCTACTTGTTTGCTCAAAGATTTGTGGCCATAATATTGTTAGAGGGTCAAAGACTTGTGACCACAGTATGGTTACAGATTAGGGATCTTCGTCAAAAGTTAGAGAACTGGGTGCTACTTCATGGATGATTCTACCTAAGTCACAGCTTAACATGCTAATTAACTCTAATTACCTCAGTTTGACCTGCTAGGTCACTGGTGGCCCTAAGCCCATGCATTTTACCTGGGATATAGTTCTGCATCCCTGGATATCATGGATTATTTGGATACCTTCTAGGTTTTGTCATTACCTAATTTTTATTGTACTCGGGTCAAACATTTAATATCATTTGAGTTGATGGAGTCATATGATTTGAAGCGATGGAATTCTGTACTACTCAGACACACTCTGTCCCAAAGACCTTAAGACCTTAGAAGCCATTGGAATAATTTGGCTCTTTTCCCCCCCGCTAAGAGCAATGGGGAGCCATCAAGGAGTTTAAGCAACAGGGTGACATGGCCAGATTTTTGTCTTTGGGGGGAAAAATCAGTCTGGTTGCTGCACAGAGAATAAATAGGAAAGGTTTGAAGTGAATGACAGAGACCACTTAGGAGGCTTTTGCAGTAAAGGAACTGAGAGATGATGATAAACTTGGCTGATGTTGATGGAGAAACAGGTCAAACTTAATCTATTTTGTAGGCAGAATCAATCGGACATGATGGACTGAATACAGGCAGCGAGAGGGAGGTGTTAAGCATGGCTCGCAGGTGTCTGGTGGGAGTGACTGGATGAACACGGACACCATTCTTAGATAAGAAAATGAGGAGGAGAAGAGTAGTTTGCTTTAAGTTTTTGTTTGCTTTGCTTTTTTGTTTTTGGCAAGGTAGGGAAGAGTCTAATCTGGGCATACTGAATCGAAGATACATATGGGGCACACGGTGGATATGGTCAGCAAACAGCTGGAAATGCATTTCTCGATCATCCAACTATGGCTGTAGAATCCAGAACTTCCCATGGCAACA
Organism: Prionailurus bengalensis; assembly: GCF_016509475.1. Taxonomy (NCBI): domain Eukaryota; kingdom Metazoa; phylum Chordata; class Mammalia; order Carnivora; family Felidae; genus Prionailurus; species Prionailurus bengalensis. The sequence goes on from NC_057361.1 coordinate 116,796,840, forward strand.
CAATTACAACCTGTGCTTTTGGAGGCTTTCTACTATGGCCATATTTCACAAAAGAAACCTGTAATGTGCAATGTGTCCAAAATAAATTTCAGCATTAGAGCTGCTATTCTGACCTTGGACATTCTGCTCTCTTGTTGGTTGGTGATGGTATTTAAAAAAATGTTACTTCATCAATAGATTCAGGGTAGTACCCATATTTTGGGAATCGAGTGTATTTGAACCAATATCCAGGAGGACACTATTTATATGACTTAATTTAGTCTTGAATTTTTTGCCTTGTTACTCTGTTTAAAGATGCTAAACTATTTAGAAGAAGTAGGTAAATAATAAATCTCTAAGCTTGAATGGCCTGTTTACAGTCAATTAACTTCTACCTTCAGGAGATGGGAAATTAATGAACTTTGTCCTTTCTGTGACAACAGATTTTACTCAGTTATTTTCAAATTGTTGTGAGCAATTCTTGTACCTTTTTCAATTAGCCAGGACTTCCTGACTATGTTTTCAGCACCAGGTAGTGGATCCCTGCTCTTCAGGACATGGGTCTGTAGTTTGTCCACTTTGCTGGTGTTTTGTTTTTAAAGTTTTTATTTATTTTGAGAGAGAAAGAGAGAGAGAGACACACACAGAGAGAGAGAGAGAGAGAGAGAGAGAGAGAGAGAGAGAATGAACAAGTGGAGGAGGGCCAGAGAGAAAGGGAGAGAGAGAAAGTTCCAAGCAGGGTCCACAATGACAGCACGGAGCTCAATGGGGCTCGAACTCACGAACTGTGTGGGATCATGACCTGAGCCAAAACCAAGAGTTGGACGCTTAACTGACTGAGCCACCCAGGCGCCCTTTGCTGGTGTGTTTTATGTGGACGACATTTTGGTCTGTTTCTCACTTTGTTTTTCCAAGTCCAAGCATCTTTCATTCTTATTCAGAATAAGTCACTGGAGCTGTTCATGGCAGTTTTCCTTCTTTCTTCTTTTATTTATTTTGTGTAGGGTATCTTAGGATATTTGCAAGGATAGAGTCCTAAAAATAGATTGTCTCTAAAGTGAACTTTTATGATACTATGCTAATTATTTTGATTTTTATTCAGCTGTGGGAAACCACTCATCTGTTCTATTCACACTATTTTTCAGATTACTGAAAATGAGGATATAATTATTATTTATTAACTACCACCAGTACTTTTTCTGGAATACAAAGTATTGCTATTTCTATACAACTTTTGACTAATTAATTAGAATGTATGCTCATATTATCAAGAATGTTTATCTCTATATTTGGAAAGAGAACAAGAACACTTTTAGACTTCTTAACATAGAAATTCTTTGCAGGCTTGGTTCCATAGTTAGTCTGGGACCTTAACAAATCATCTTGAGAGTAAATTACTCACTGATAATAGATGTGGAATAATATTCAGTGTCCGGGAACCTGAGTTCTCTTCCTAAATGATGAGTGGTTAGCAGAAAATGAAAGATAATCCATGATATCATTAAACAGTTTATCAAATGAGTTGTGATATAGTTTTCAGGAACCAGGAGAGTATAGCAAGGAGCCTTTCCAACCTTGTGGTTCAATTTTAGAGTGCACTGTTGGTTACAGCAGGATCAGGGGTAAGAGGATTCCAATCAAGTTTCAATGATCTACAAAGAATCAAGCCGGGAAGGGGTGAGAGTTGGGATCAGAGACAGAAGAAAAATGAAAACAACAACAACAACAAAAACCAGGTCTTGAGAACAGCAATCCAATGGGAGGCTAAAATCCAGTGGCAGAGGCAACTAATACCAGATGTAAATAATAACAGAGAGGTCTCAGGAAGAAGGGGGGCAGGTCTAAGAGAAGTTGTTATACTGTAAGAGACCACTTTGGGGCCAGCATGTGCATCTTGGGCTTAAATCTTCCCTTTATTCACCTGGTCACAGAAACATCCCCATGAGATCATAGGTGTAGGTTGAGGGAAACCTAGCAGTATGATAGGAGGGAGATCAAGACCATTACCACTCTGGGGCACCTGGGCAGCTCATTCAGTTAAGTATCCAGCTCTTGATTTCGGCTCAGGTCATGATCTTGTGGTTCATGGGACTGAGCCCCCGTGAGCCTGCTTGGGATTCTGTGTCTCCGTCTCTCTCTCTGCCCTTCCCCTGCTCGTGCTCACTCAAAATAAATGAATAAACATTAAAAAATAAGACTGTTACCACTCTGTTCACGCAACTTGTGCCTTCAGTGGCTGGAGGATGACACCTGGGAATTTGGGGCCCACTAGGCAACCAGTGGGACAAAAAATTAGGCTATTTTGGGGGGGGGATGATTGACCTTATATAGGAGAATAAGGGAGCTGCAACATGGTGGGACAGAGAAGCTCTCCTATCATAAGCTCATGGCAGACATCACTAATCAATTATGATATGCTTTCCCATCCAGCTAGACTGGCTACACACTCCTCAACACAGTGCTCCAACAGATGTAAATTGTTTGCCTTAGAACTTGAGATGAAACCTATGTGATGTCTTGGGTCTATAGTATCAGGACAAAGAATCAGAAACAACTATAGGAAGGCCTGATCACCTGCTCACGGGCTTCTTTGTATGCTGACAGTTAAAAGTATAAGGACAAACAGTCGTGTCTATATAGTCTGATGCTAGGAGACCAAAGAAAAACCTGTGGAGTCAGAGCAATAGAGCAGAGAGCGAAATCAGCCATTAACTAAATAAGGACCCAGTATGAGGAAGGATTGCTTAAAAAGCAACCATGATGTTAAATCATAGCTTATTACTCATTTGATATCAGTGACCAATTAAAAAGTACTAGGACCTGTATGGACACTCATCACCCAGAGAAGAGGTAGGGTGATTATAAGCATAAAAGAAAACCTACTAAAGCATACTTAGAAAGTAGTTCAATTATACTATGGGATTATAATACAAACAACTAATAATAAAAATACACTATTAAGAATACTAGAAGCCAAGGGGCGCCTGGGTGGCTCAGTCGGTTGAGCGTCCGACTTCGGCTCAGGTCACGATCTCGTGGTCCGTGAGTTCGAGCCCCGCGTCGGGCTCTGGGCTGATGGCTCAGAGCCTGGAGCCTGCTTCCGATTCTGTGTCTCCCTCTCTCTCTGCCCCTCCCCCGTTCATGCTCTGTCTCTCTCTGTCTCAAAAATAAATAAATGTTAAAAAAAAAAATTAAAAAAAAAAAAGAATACTAGAAGCCAAAAGAAAAACAACTCAACAATTTCCTTTAATGTCAACCCTAACTAAACTTTCTTCTCCCCTTACTAAACTACAGCAACGATGGCACTAACCATCAGTATCAATGGAATCAAGACCCTTCAGACCCAGGTGTCTTTTCCAGCTCCACCAGACTTAACAGCCCACACTTTCTGAAGGGAGAAAACTCTCTATACTGACATCTGATAGGAATCAAGAGCTGAATTTTGCTAGACTATCTAAATTCAGTGGATGTCATTATCTTGGCAATGTTGCAAAGGATGAATGCGGTGCTTAAAAAAAATCCGAACCCTTAACTTCAAAAATGTTCCATTAGAAAACCACATACCAATTTAAACTTTGCAGCAGGCAGATGAAATGTTTTTGGAACTCCTTCCCGAGAACGGCTTTATGACAGGCCTGTGAGCCAAAGAATTAAACATGATCTTGTAATATCAAAATTTATTTTTCAATGTAAAATGATAATGTCCAATTTGTTCACCTTCTGTTTTGACTATCCTTGGCTCTGAGAGACTTCTGGTAGTCTCCAAAAGGTAAATTCATCCTTAAGGACAAAGACCTTCAGACCATGTCCCTAGTATCTGAAGACAATCCTAATTAAGATCTCCCCCAAAATGTGTTTTTTCATTTTTCTCCCCACCCCCAAATATTTTGTGCAATGGCTGCTTCCCTGATGTGTGTAGCTTCCTCATATAAGAAATGTGTAGTATTTATTTATTCATCCACTTAGTCATTTGAGAAAAGTGTATACCCATCCCTACTCTCCAGGTAGGTCCTATATGGAGGCTGGGGGTGTAGGAGTAAGCCAAAAGAAAAAAAGCTTCTGCCTTCATGTAACTTACAGCCAAGAGAGCAGAGACAGACAATAGGCAATAAACATAACAAGTCAATAATACAGAATATGTCAGAAGGTGATATGTGCTTCAAACAAAGCAAAAGAAAGGCAAGGGTAAGGGGAACGGGGGTGGGGTGGGGTGGAAAGTTGTAATGAAAAGGTGACCTGTGAGCTGAGATTTAAAGTAGGGAGAGTATGCCATCTCCATATCTGGGGTAACTGCTACAAGTGGGGTGTGGGGAGAGGTGGGGGAAGTAGAGAAATGCCTGATAAAGCAAAGGAATGACAAGATGAGTGAGGATGAAATGGGGTGAATAAAGGGGAGAGTAAATGGAAATGGAGGCAGAGTAGTAATAGGGCCAGATGACAGAGCGTTATGTGAGTCCCTTGGCTTTTATTGGGAATGATATGGGGAGCTCTTGCATGGTCTTGAGTAGAGGTGTTTCTTGACCTGATTTGCATTTAAAAGAATCACCTTGGGGGGGGCGGGTGCCTGGGTGGCTCAGGGTGTTAAGCCTAGGATTTCATGACATGGGGCGAGATTCCCATTCTCTGAAATCCACAGGGTGAGGAGGGAGAAGACCTGGGACGGCTGGAGAGGGTGGGGAAACAGAAGTCCAGGCTTTGGCAGCACCATGGCCAGAAACTCAGAGGCACAAATAAGCCTGGTGTTTCCCGGGAAATGAAGGGAGACCAAATGTGGAATATAGCAGTGGGGGAGGGGGCAAATTTATAGTAAAACAATAAATGCCCTAAATATTTATTATGTACCATCTCTACAAAGAGCTAAAGAAAAAGCATTGAAGTTGATCTCTATCTTCAAGGAGCTTGTATCGGGGAGACAAAACTGCTAATGTCAACAAAACAACCAAACTTCAACCTGAGACAGCCTGCAGTTGGCCAATGCTTTGAATTTCCGAATCACGTCTGCATGAATCTTCTGACTGGACCCTCGTGATAGCCTGATGGCATCTCCCTGATGGCAGAGAGAATTACTGCTGCTGTGCTCAATCAACCTGTTTATTCTCTCTCTTCCCTCTGATGATAAGCCTCATGAGGGCAGGGGCCATGCCTGTTCTACCATTGTACCCCCACACCAGGCACAGCTCCGAGTTAAGAGAAGTGCTCAGGAAATCTTTGTTAAATGCATGCATTTCACAGATTGGAGACTCAACGCCTTGAGGGGGAAGGACTTAAATGTTCAAGGGAACACAGCATGTCCGAGAAAGAATCAACTAGAATTCATGGCTCTGGTTTCCCAGGCCAGTGTTATAACTTGGCCAGTGATGTCCAAATCTCCCTTCTTTCTCTTCTTTCTCTCCTCCTTTCCTCTTCTTCTTTTCCTCTTTTCCTTCCTTCCTTTTTCCTTCAAGTAGCAGAACCCTATGTTCTTAAAATTTCATTCATGATGTGAAAAACAGACAAAAACCTGTTATAAATGCATTATGTATATTTTTATAAATTCAATGTCCTACCATTCATTACATCCCTCACTGAGAATGATGAAAGTTGTTTTGATGGACATAGAAATTAGGTAGCTAGGCATCTGGATGACCGTGGCATTCATATAAAAGTCTTATTGTCTACTTTTATTAATGGATTTTGTGTTGAATGCCCACATGAAAATCCAGATGAATCATAGGAAGTGTAGTAGTTGCAAATGGTAACAGGTGTTAAATAGCATGCCAACAATCTCAGGACACTTACACTTGACTGATCCTGAAACACAAAAGAGGATTAGGAGAGAACATCTTTATTTAAAATCTGAATCACTAACAAACTCTGTTAACTCCCATGCCGCATCGTTAATGGGGTCTGACAAGAAGCCCCTACAGAAAGCCTGCTGAAATACTTTAGAGTGTGATAATATCCTCATAATGCCACATATTATATGTACCTTTGTAATCCTACAACTATCATGCAGAAATTAGGCAGAAGTGGTGATCATGTGATGACTGTGCCTTATCTTGCATTTCACTGGGCCCAATATTTGTACTCTGTGACCCTCTTCTCGTGCACAATTTTATAGGAGTGGACCAGTACGGGCCTAAATCAAAAACGTGAGTGAAAACCTAGAGTTCCTCCAGTCAGTGACGTATGTCCAAGAAGTTCAAATCCATGTTGGATCTGACAGGAAGAACTATATTTTGAGATCTGCCCCAAACCTGTTCTGCACTACATAAAGAAATACACCTATGGCTTTCATTGTGCTCACACATGGTGCATTTGTGTGAGCATATTATGTTTACTATAGTTTTAACAAAGAGTTTAGAGTGTTTTTCTAAAATTAAATTCAATCCAATATATTTGCACCCTTGAAGCACTTCAAGGTGGTCCAGGAGTTCTAGAGAACTCTGTAATCCAGGCCCGACAGCAGTATTCTTTACTCTAAGCTGCTGCAAACTTCGTTAGGCTGACTTTGTGGTGGATAGGAAGATATGGTCAGGCTAGCACTAGCAATGGGGTGTTCATGGGAATTTTCCCGTGGTGTTCAAGGCACAGATGTGCATTTGGCCTACTGTCTCAAGCACAGCCCCCTAGAAACAAAGCAATAGCCTTTTGTTCTCCAGTTGAAATAGAATTGCTCTGTGTATAAAAATTTAGTTGGGGGAACTGAAGGAATATTTGAATTTTTATAGTGTTGTTACTATTTCCCTTTCTAGTCAGTTTATCATCGATTTGTAAAGAGATATTCTGGGATTTCAGAGTTGAAGGCTATGGGATCAAATGAGGTCATTTGGTTTCATTAACTTAATGTTGCATACATAATTTCTCAGAAAGATTTGTCACTAATGCTTATTCGCCTTTATAGTGACATTTTTTTTCAATAAAATAAAGCTGTTTCTACTGTTGTGGAACGTACAAGTTCAGGTTTACAAGTAAAGACAGTCACACCTATTTCGTGGGGAAGGGTGAATGTGTGAGGGAGATAGACACACAAAGGAGCTGAACTGTAATTAGGTGGCTTGCCTTTTCCTGCTTCAACAGACCTGAGGTACAACACTTCCCTCAGTAAGGGTGGTTCACACTGCAGTAATTCTCAGAGTGGGAATGGGGCCAGAGCAAATTCTGAAGGGCCTTCTGTGTGTAGCTCCAAAAGCCCCCGCCCCACACCTCCCCAGGGAATTTTAATATGAATGTTCTCTCATTGTTTCTCAGCCTTCTGGAATCCTACCTAGCTTTCTGGAGAGTGTGCCTCCATAAAGATTTCTCTGACCTTTCTCATTCTTTTATTTTTAAGTTTTTTTTTTTTATGTTTATTATTTTTGAGAGAGAGAGAGAGAGAGCAGAGGAGGGGCAGAGAGAGAGAGAGAGAGGGAGACACAGAATCCGAAGCAGGCTCCAGGCTCTGAGCTGTCAGCACAGAGCCCAACGCAGGGCTCGAACCCACGAACCATGAGATCATGACCTGAGCCGAAGTCGGATGCTTAACTGACTGAGCCACCCAGGTGCCCCTGACCCTTCTCATTCCTTTTCATCGATCATTCATCCCTTCTCTGAACTTCTACAGAACTTCTGAGCCCATACCATTTAACATAGCTGAATGAGTAGACCAAACAGTATGATAAAGAAAGTGTCCTTTATTAAGTGTTAGAAGACACAGATTTTGGTTTGTGTCCATGTGCCCCCATTGGGCAAATAACTCAGTTATTCTGATTCCCATCTGTTAGATGAGCATGGTACTAATAATTCTACCTGCCTCATCAGGCCATCGTGAGGGACAAATAGGATTCTTACAAACATTTTGGAAACTCTAGTGTTGAAGTTTAGTTTTTTTTATTGATGTTAGCAGTTTTATCTGTCTGACATGATTGTAAGCACCTTGAGGATAGAGATCAACTTTAATGTTTTTCTTTATGTCTTTATAGTGCTGTATATATAACAAATGTTTAGAGCATTTGTTTTTACAGTTATCACATACACATAAATAGTGCTTCCCAGTTGCCAAAGCATTTTCACATACATTATAACCTATGGTGTACCTCCATTTTTATATGTCAGAAGACTTAGATTTCAGAAGTCACAGTGACTTTCCCAAGGCCACACAGTTAGAGTTCCTGGAACTGTCACACAGGCCTGCAGATTTGTAGTCTGTGGCTCTTTTCACTGTAGGATTAGACCTTTTGTACCTGGCTACTACCAAAGAGGTACTTTATTCTAGGTAGCTCATGAAGTTCTCGTTATGGAAGGAACTTAACTTTGTAAACCATGTAAATCCTCTGGGAGTGACATTGATTCTCTACAGCTGGCTGCACCAGTGCCTTTGAGCTTTACTTTCTTTCATTATAACAGCAAGGGTAGTTAGTGCATGGCACATGAACAGAGTGATGCATGGTTTGGGGCTTCTCCATTTCAACGCAGCCAATTCTTAATTTTTGAGATTGTGGATTTTCCAAGGCCTCTACTGGGCTGTTTTTTTTCTTCTGCTGCCCACTGTTTGTACAGTGTGAGCTTCAATTCCAATCAGAAGGTAACCAAGTAAGGATGAGGGAGGGTGACTGATTTCAGTCCAAAACGTGATCTTTTTCCACCACCCTACACAAAATTTTTTAAAGAAGAAATTATTGGGGGCTCCTGGGCAGCTTAGTCAGTTAAGCATCTGACTTCAGCTTAGGTCATGATCTCATGGTTTGTGAGTTCAAGCCCTGCATCAGACTCTATGCTGACAGCTCACAGCCTGGAGCCTGCTTCAGATTCTGTGTCTCCCTCTCTCTCTGCCCTCCCCTGCTCGTGCTCTATCTCTCTCAAAAATAAACATTAAAAACATTTTTTTAAAAGAAGAAGTTAAAAAAATTTTTTTAAAAGAAGAAGTTAGTAGGGGCGCCTGGGTGGCGCAGTCGGTTAAGCGTCCGACTTCAGCCAGGTCACGATCTCACGGTCCGTGAGTTTGAGCCCCGCGTCAGGCTCTGGGCTGATGGCTCACAGCCTGGAGCCTGTTTCCGATTCTGTGTCTCCCTCTCTCTCTGCCCCTCCCCCATTCATGCTCTGTCTCTCTCTGTCCCAAAAATAAATAAACGTTGAAAAAAAATTAAAAAAAAAAAAATAAAAGAAGAAGTTAGGGGTGCCCGCCTGGGTGGCTCAGTTGGTTAAGCATCCGACTTTGGCTCAGGTCATGATCTTGTGGTTTGTGAGTTCAAGCCCCACGTTGGGCTCTGTGCTGACAGCTGGGAGCCTGGAGGCTGCTTTGGATTCTGTGTCTCCCCCTATCCCCCACTTGCTCTCTCTCTCCCTCTCTCTCTCTCAAAAATAAACATACATTTAAAAAAATTTTTTAAAGTTATCAGACAAGAATGCATTTTTATTTATTTTCTTAAGAAACTTTTTTATTGGGGCACCTGGGTGACTCGGTCAGTTAAGCAACCGACTTCAGTTCAGGTCATGATCTCACTCACAGTCTGTGAGTTCAAGCCCCGCGTCGGGCTCTATGCTGACACCTCGGAGCCTGGAGCCTGCTTCAGATTCTGCGTCTCCCTCCCTCTCTGCCCCTCCCCCTGCTCGCACTCGTCTCTCTCTCAAAATAAAATAAAGACATAAAAAATGTTAAAAAATTTTTTTATTAAGCTTATTTAATTATTTTGAAAGAAAGAGCAAGCTGGGTAGGGGCCGAGAGAGAGGGGGGAGAGAGAATCCCAAGCAGGTTCTGCCTGTCAGCACAGAGCCTGATTTGGGGCTCAAACTCATGAACTGTGAGATCATATCCTGAGCCGAAATCAAGAGTCAGACACTTAAGGGACTGAGCCTCCTAGGTGTCCCAAGAATGCATTTTTACATTGTCTGGAAGTTTTTTCCCTACACATTTGCCTGGTCCTAATTTAGTACTGATTGTGCCATCCAAATTAATCCCAAACAAAAGTAAACAGTCATTAGAAAACACTGTATCCTAATTATTGTGATTAGAATCTGAATTTAGGTCAAAATCTGCTCCTTAAATCACCCTGGAGTTTGACTAGGGATGAGCACAGTAGTGATCCAATAGGCTACTGACAAGTCCTTCACACAATTCTCATCAATTTCTGTAATGATTTTGACATTTCATCAAAGCTCAGGAGGAAATTGAGCAATTATTTATTTGACTTTAAAAATCACCGAGTGTCAGAATGTACTGAAGTGACTACAAATGAAATGCCTTGAAAAAGGAGAACTGCAGTGGGTGCATCACAACTGAAATGAGAGCAACTGTCAATATGTCAGCTGCAAAGTGACAGGTCTTACACAAGGTACTTAAGGTTAATGAGTGATATTTCATTTTGCTGGAGTAACCAGGAAACTGCAAAGATGTGAGCTCACCTTAGAAAAGAGCTAGTTAAAACAGGAGTCTAGAAGGAAGCTGATATAGTTTAAAAAGCAGCCAAATTTTATCACAATGGTGTTAAGTCATAATAAAGCAACGGCCATTTGTTTCGTGCATACTATGTGCCAGGCACTTTCCTCTAAAGTCTGACCTGTATTATCACATTTGTCCTCAGCTCAACCTTGTGAAGTTGCTCCATTGACTACTGAGCAAACAAAGGCTCAGGGAGTGAAAAGCTGGGATTATCTGAACCCATGGCTATTACATTCCAGAGCCCAGTTTTCTAACTCTTCGCCTACGACATGACTCTTCAGGCAGATCTAACATTTTCTGCTGTGTGACCCTGGAGAAGATACCTCCCCCCTCTGAGAATTTCTCCATCTGTAAAATGAGGGACTTGACTGTGGGTTTTCCTATCTCCATCTAAAGTCTTTTAAGAAAAACTAGGTAGGTAGACTCTTGAATGGGGTAAAGTTTTGTGGAGAAATGGGGGAGCTGGTGCGAAAAGGGTGTGCAGGCTACACAGGAACGTAGAAGGTGGACGGGCACTCTTACTCTGTGATGGGAGCCCCTCCTCTACTTTGAGTCAGTCTGTACCTTTCTCACTAGCCTTCTTTGTCCCGGGCTTTAGAAAGCCCTAAAGGAAGGGAGAAGGGTATCTGGCCATGAGGAGAGAAGGCTCTGCTTTGGCTTTTCCTCTTATTAGCACAGTAGCCTCTGCAGGTGAGCATAGCCTAATGGTCTGGATCTGAAGGAATGAAGACCAGGAGAAAGCCCTGCACTGAGAGCCGAGAAACTGGTAGCTGAGAAATGCTGATGCGGAGGCAAAGAAAATACTTCCTTTCTTCCTTTTTCTCCAGGAATTGACAAATTTTCAACGTGATTTAAATGTAATATATAACGCGTCTTTCATTTTGTAGAAAAATCATATATGTAAAAGACAAAAAATAAAAACATCCACAATCCCAGTACTTAGACAACAATTCTCAATATTTTTGTGTATATTGTTCCAGACTTTTTCAATGTCCAGATAAAAAAAAAAACACAATTAGGCTATCGCTACAGCATTTTATACTCTGCTTTTCCCATTTGAGGAAACCTTCCTGATCATCTTTATAACCGTACCCGAGGGCCTTGAGTGCCATAGGGATACATACTACACCTACGTCCTTGATATTACAGTCTAGAATACTTGTTATTTACACAAATACCAAACTGTACTATGGAAATTCCTATGGTGGGTTCCAAAGAAATGTATGTGACCTATTCTGAGGCATTTTCCTTTCTCATTCAAGTATTTCCAGAATGCTTTTCTATTTCTCAGCACCTTTGGGCAAGAGTGGGGTGGGGTGGGATACCCAATCCCATTTTTTCAGATTGCTCTTTTATATGGTGATTGTTTGAGATTAGTCATCCAGACTGAAAATGGAAAAAATAATATGGATAATTCTATATCATTAGTCTCTGACCTATGACTGGCAGCTCACTGTTTACTCACAAATTGTCTCATTGATAATACCTTCAAATCACTTAGTGACTGATTATGCAGTTTTTCATCACATCTATGAAAAGAAAATTCTTCAAGAAGCTCCTCCAAGTTTTACTCTTCTTCTTCTTCTTCTTCTTTTTTTTTTTTTTATCTCAATTTGCCTTCTCTCCTGAGAGATTTTTAAAGGAGTAATTGGTGTTATTTTGTGTAGTCCTTGTTCTCTAAGGTGGGTCTCTTTAAGTTTTAAGGATGCCTTTGGTCTTTTCGAGGTCAGGCCAGTTTTAAAATACAGTTTTCCTGCATAATATATTTTAGTGTTCTGAGAGAGGCAAGGATTCACACTCCTGAGGGGCAAAGATTTCTGAAAACTCTTTTGATGGAAACTATGGTTCACAATGATCAAAGTCTCCTCCCAATCTGTTACTTTCTTTGAAAAGTTAAAAGCACGTTGTTCCTCCTGAGCGTATCCCCTAGAGAAACTATTGCACATCTGCACAGAAGACATGTACCAGAATGTTCATTTTAGCATTATTAGCAATAGCAAAAAAAAAAAAATTTTAAGTATCTTAAATGATCTCTCAATGGGAGAACAGATACATAAATGACATATATTTGTATATGTGATGAACTACAGCTACGTCCATCAGCATTGGTAAATTTCAAAACTGTCCAGCAAAAAACTGTTGAATGATAAATATGATAGGATACCATTTTTACAAAGTTTAAAAGCATGCAAAACGTATTTGGATAAGCTAGGTTATGGTGCTTTAACAAACATTTCCAAATCTCCATGGCTTATAGCCATCATATGTCTAGCACAGCTTATCTGGGGCCTCTGTTCATGAGTAACTCAGAATCCCAGGCTGATATAAGCTTCATCTTATCAATGCTTCAACGATCACTTCACGGATGGGAAGCAAATAACGTGCCTTGCGTGGTAGTTCTTAAAGGTCCTGTCTGTAAACGATACATTTCATTTTCACTCATCTTTCATTGCCCAAAGTAAGTCACATAGCCTCGTTGAACTTTAAAGGGACTGGGAAGTCTAATCTTACCATGTGCTTTGAGGAGAAAATCACCCCAAATATTTGGTGAATAACTCTAATAACTACCAAACTAAATAATACTCTATAATGCATATGGATATATGCAAGTATAGTAAAAGTATACAGGTTTGAATGGCAGTATTGAACACCACATGTAGATTAGTGATACCTCCATGGGAGGAAGGGAGGAGGGAAGTGGGATGGGACGAGAAAGCTGGGTAACTGGTGTGCACCACCCCAGTTAACTCTCTAGCCTCCTTGACTCTGCTCTCCGCCTGGAGGGGCTGACCTATATGAACTGCATCAATGGATTCTCCAAGTTCTCTGGCGTCAGGTTGGGCTTAGACAGTGGGAAAGCCAGTAGGAGATCAGAAAGAGGGAGGAGAGTAATCTCCTGGCTCCTTTCTCTTTCTGTGAGGTCACCTCATACTGTGTCCTTGACCAGAGGTTTCTGCTACTCTCAAAAGTGGCCAATGTTACGTGATTATTCTTTGGGTTCTAGGTACCTCTCCCTTCCTTATCCCTCTGGGCCTGGGGGTAGTAACAGCCTAGGGGTGGTAACAGCTTGGTTGCTACCAGATCCAGCTTTCTATACGATCCACTGTGCTTCTCTTACTCCCCACACCTTTGTAAATAGTCCCCTCTCCATCGAATGCTCCTGGAATGACCTTATAGTGAGTGTTATCACCATGTTTCTTGTTGGGACCCAGATGGACACATAAGGATAAAGAGGAGGTTTCACTTATATCTGTAATATATATTTCCTAAGGCGTATACAGCACATATTAATATGCTAAGTTATAGGTACATAGATGTTCATTATAATAGTCTCTGCTTTTTGTATGTACAAAATAGTTCATAATTAAAAACAAACCAGAAATTATGTCAAAACACTTTAAACATCGCAACCCCCCCAAACCCTTTAAAATGCCTCTTTTATTAAGATAAAGATTGTTCTATTGACAGTTTCTGCAGCATAGTGATCAAATTTGATTTTTGTTCATTTTTCCTTTGTGATTTCTCTCAGTCTCATAAAAAAAAAATCTCCAGCACAAGTTCTATTAGGTAGCCTCTGCGAGGCTTCTGGTTACTCTATGAAACATGTAATACTTGTAGCACATGTAGAGCTCATGGCTGATAGGCATATCCCTGTGTATCTAAATGGCCCTTTTCCTACCAGTTGAGTTGTATGCTTACCAAGAATCATTTGTATGTGTTCACAAATCCTTTTATATGTTAATTAAGCTTTATATCTTCATTGGTTAATTAAATATCATGAAAACCAATGAGATATACCTGTAAAAAGAAAGGGTTTTTTTTTTTTTTTCGTATAGGAAGTCTCAGATAAAAGCCTTGGACAGACACAATAAAGGTGAGCCTTTAAAATCAATCTGTATTAATTAAGTGTGAGCAAGATAACGAATAGATTTGGAAAAAAAATATAAACAATAGAAGCCTTCTCACAGATTGCTTGGCAAGTAATTTTCCAAGTTACTGCTCCAATTCAAATAAAATGTAACTAGAAATTACAGTGTATTTGCTATGAGCATGCATTTCACAAGAAAAAATGAACAGAACTCCAATCACTGGTTGCATCTCAAAGAGAAGACCTTGGCTTCACATCAAAGGACTGATAAAAGAATGTACACTTTCATGTTTTATGTTAAAAATATGAAGACAGCTATAAAACTCTGATGAAAAAATTTTAAAAAGATCTAAGTGGAGCTATTTCACGTGCATGAATAAGAAAACTCCATATTGTCAAGATGTCAGTTCTTTCCAATTTCATCTATAGAGTCAATGCAGTCCCAACTAAAATCCCAGGGAGTTATTTTGTAGACATCAGCAAAGTCATTATAAAGTTTACGTGGAAAGTCAAAAACCCAGAATACTAACACAATACTGAAAGAGAAGAACAAAATTGGAGTTCTGCCACTACCCAATTTCAAGATGTACTATAAAGCTACAGGAATTAAGACAGCATGGTATTGGTAAGTGAGTAGAAAATGTATCAGTGGAACAAAATAAAGAGCCCAGAAACAGACTCCGTTAAATAGAGTCAACTGATCTTTGACAAAGGAGCAAAGGTCATATGATGGAGAAAAGTTCCAACAGAAAGTGATACATGCACCTCGATGTTTATAGCAGCATTATCAACAATAGCTACATGATGGAAAGAGCCCAAATGTCCATCGATTGATGAATGGATAAAGAAGAGGTGGTATATACAGACAATGGAATATTACTTGGCCACGAAAAAGAATGAAATCTTACCATTTGCAATGACGTAGACGGAGCTAGAGAATGTTATGCTAAGTGAAATAAGTCAGAGAAAGACAAATACCAGGTGATTTCACTCATATGTAGAATTTAAGAAACAAAACAAATGATCACAGGGGGAAAAAAGAGAGAGGAAAACCAAGAAACAGTCTCTTAACTGTAGAGAACAAATTGATAGCTACCCGAGGGGAGGTGCGTGGGGTGATGGGCTAAATAAGCGATGGGGATTAAGGAGTGCATTTGTCATGTGGACCACCAGGTGTTTTGTGGAAGTGTGGAATGAGTATATTATATACCTGAAAATAATATTACACTATATATGATAAACTAACGAATTTAAATAAAAACTAAGAAAAAAGTGATGGAACAACTGGCATCCACATGTAAAAAAAAGAATCTAGATAATAGATCTTACACAAAAATTAACTCAAAATGGATCACAGACCTAAATATAATATGCAAAACTATAAAGTTTAGAAGATAACGTAGGAGAAATCCTAGATGACTTTGGGTATGGCAGTAACTTTTTAGATATAACAACAAAGGCATGATCCATAAAAGAAATAACTGATAACCTGGATTGCATTAAAATTATAAACTTCTGTAGAAGATGCTGTCAAGAGAATGCAAAGGCAAACCAGACTGGCAGGAAATATTTGCAAAAGGTGTATCTGATAAGGAACTACAATCCAAAATATGCCACAACTCTTAAAACTCAATAAGAAGAAAATAATAACCCAATTAAAAAAAATGGATAAAAGATCTAAACAGATACCTCATGGGAAAAGGTACATATGGCAAATAAATAAATAAATATATGAAAAGATGCTCAACACCATATATCACTAGGGAATTTCAAGTTAAAGCAATGAGACAGAACTGCACAAGTATTAGCCAAAATCCAGAATGCTGACAACACCAAATGTTGATAAGGATGTGGAACAACAGGAATGTTCATTCACTGCTGGTGGGAACACAAAATGGTACAGCCACATTGGAAGATGGTTTGGCAGTTTCTTACACAACAAAATAGACCCTCATCCTATGATCCAGGAATCATGCTCCTTGGTATTTACCCAATAGAGTTGAAAATTTATGTCCACACAAAAACTGTACATGGATGTTTATAGCAGCTCTATTCATAATTGTCAAAACTTGGGATTAACCAAGATGTCCCTCAGGAAGTGAATGGATAGGTAGATAAACTGTGATACTTGCAGACAATGGACTATTATGTAGAGCTAAAAAGAAATGAGCTCTCAAGCCAGGAAACGTTATGGAGGAATCTTAAGTGCATATTACTAAGTGAAAGAAGCCAATTTGAAAAGGCTACCTACTATATGCTCTAAAAAATAAAGCCTACTAAAAATATTTAGTATAATTTTTGATTCTTGTTTCAACTGACTCTTTAGACTGTTTACATTAAATAAGGTCTTCTATATTTACATTGAATAAAAGACTGAGAGGAAATATATCGATATTTTTACATTTTATTTATTTATTTATTTATTTATTTATTTATTTAAGAGAGAGTGCAGGGGAGAAGGGTTGAGGGAGGCAGGGAGGGAGGGGGAGAGAAAGAGAGAGGGAGAGAGACACACACAGAGAGAGAATCACAAACAGGCTCCATGTTCAGCACAGAGCCCGACCTGGGGTCTGATCCCACGACCCTGGGATCATGACCTGAGCCGAAATCAAGAGTTGGATGCTTAATTGACTGAACCACCCAGGTGCCCCAAAATATATCAGTATTTTCAAGACCCTTATCCCTGAGTGGTATATTATAGGTGAATTTTTATTTTTTCATTTTTTTCATTACATGTTTTTTCCTGTTTCATATTTCCTATAAATATTTGTAACTAGAAGGTTATCTTAAAAATATTGAAAATGACATGGAAGAGTAAAAGTAGCCTCGACTACAGGGTTATTCTTTAGCATTGACCTCAAGAATCTTTCTATTATTCTAACAGTTCTAACATTTAAGCTATATTTGAAATTAATATCCTGTCCTGGTGTAACTACTTTGATATCCCAGCAGGTTTTTGGTTTGTTGATTTGTCCTTTTGCCATGAGGAAATAGCTGCCTGGAGTTCCTTTCTGATGTCCATATGATGTGTTATGGATTCTAGAAAATTTTATGTCTTCTTGTAAGTATGGCAAAAATTGCCTGCTTGTTGTAAATACCAGTTTGTTGGGAGATATTCATAATGTTGGGTTTATGCACTGTCTGTAAATCTGCTCCTTCCTCTTTTGCCTGAAGATACACTTGGAAATAGAGTGTTTCATCACTTAAGTGATTTTCCATAAAATATCAGAAATAAATAAGAGGAGAAAGGAATACACTCAAGTGAAATGTATTGAGCATAATTATGTAAGTGTACTACAGAAACTGAACTTGGGAGAGAAAAGAGCAGATTTTTCACAAGATGCTCCAAGGGAACCAGAAAACGTTACTTTTTAGTATATAGAGAAAATCTGGCGTAGAGTGTTCAAAAGCTGTAACAACCAACGGGTGCACCTTTTACGAATCTACTTGTTTCTAATAAAATACCAGTTAGTGCCAGAGTGGAGCTAGGATGCAGTCTTTCCCAAGTTGCCTTGTCCTCAGTTGGCTTGTCCTAGCCAGCTACCAGAGGTAGTCACCTTTGGCTACCACCATGCAATTCAGACTTCTAGCACAATGATTCCTTTGGCAAGAAGAGGCATGGGTATTCTGATGCCGAAAGCAATCTTCGGTGCCCCCATCACAGTTTATTTCTACCCCTGACTAGTTATGTGTCAACCTGTGCACTTAATTCTGGAATTCTAGAAGGGAAGACTCACATCTACAAAATCGTGCCAAACCCAGGCAAACTGTGATTGGCAACAGAAGGCAGAGTACTGCCGGCACATGTGGGTAAAGAGAGAATACCGTTTGGAGAACTGAGGGTAGTGGTGGCATCCGAGCTGATCATCCTTCAAGGATGAGAGTCACTCAGGGTCTGGTGACAATGCTATTTCATCTGGCATTTTGGCTTCCTGAGGCTTGATCATCTCACCAGAGCAAGAAGTTTGATTTTTGAGACACAGAGATGCTAAGAGCTATGCTTTAAGAAGAATGCTCTTGAAGGTGAAGTACACTGGGGAAAGGGTAAGACTGGAGAAATCTTTTTCTGTTAACCCTCCAATCCTATCATACCCACTATCCCAATATGCCTCCATTTGGCTTACTTTCTGGACAAGTAAAAAAATCATAGCACTTAGACTCTGTTCCAACTAGCATCTGATTTTTGATTAGATGCTCACATTAGAACATTCTTCAGATTCTCATTTACCTGGATCCTGTGAGTCCAAGAGGAAAGATACAATCGTGTAATATTAAAAAAAAGTATCAGGAAGATCAAAGTTCCTGGTTCTAGACTTCATCTTCCTCATCTATAAATACATTAACAATGTACAAAAGAATTATTGAAAATACAGCTCATGTAGATTTTCTGGGTGTGGAGTTCCTACTGTTTTTTGTTTGCGCTTTATTTGGACATTTTTTGGCATCTGTGGTTTGCTCTTTGTTATTAGATTTAATGGAGGTGAACAAAGGGTGGACAACCCAAAGAGATAATTACAGACATCTGTTATTCTGATTTGGGGAATCATTCTTGACATATCCCTTCCTCATATCAGAAGAAAAGCCTGAGCACAGGAAAAGCAAGATGTAAATTTGGCTTCTTCCCCCTAGGAGGAATAAGGTACTGCCCTCTAGCCTCCATTTCTATTTATAAAACATTGGAAAAAGTGTGACATTTGTTTAGAGACTGTTTCTGCAGTTTCTATTGCCTGGCTCATTGTCTCAGCATCTCTTTCCTTCTCGGGAACATCTCCATCTTCTTGGAAGGAAACTGCTTCTTCCTCCCAGTCAAACCCAATAGTCCTAGTAGAGCATCCAAGTGTCCTTGGTCACAGAGGCAGGCACACAAGAGAGAACAGGGACATTAGGGCAGTCAGGAGGCAGTTGAGGTCTCAGTTCCAGCTGTTCTGACACCAGACATACCCTCTCATTTGGTTATGTGAACCACTGACATTCCCGTTTTGTATAATGTTAGACTTGAGTTTGTTATTTATACGAAGAATCTCACTCTCAGAAGAAGAAAACACTCTTAATCTGTTCACTCCTTTCCATTCCTACTGCCCAGTTAATATGCCTACGACCTCGTGTTTCTACTGTTAAAATAGTTGCCTGCCAAGCCTCCCCATGTTCACTGAAAAGGTGAATATTTAATTGTATTTCATTTTATTGCAGGTTTATCTTCATGGATGTGTGTCCCGTACAGACGCATAAAGCCTCATTCTTAGAAGGGCCTTGTTCTTGGTTTAATGCTCTGCTGTTGATATCTTAAAATTCTTAATTTTATCTTTGATCTTGTTTTCTGTACGTGGAGGGTGATGGGGCAATGAAGCTTGTGCATGAGGAAGGGAGATGTGCTAGGCGTGAGCTCAGAACTACAGGCTCAGTGGGTGGTAGGCAGCGTGCTCGCCAAGCAGTTGGCATGGCCGCCTAGTGCAGTCCAGGGTGCCATGGATCCTCAGCAGGGTGACAGCTGGAACCTGAGCTCCTACTGGGGGCAGTGATGGTGGCGGCGGCAGCAGAAGCAGTAACGGTGATGGCAGCAGATGTGAATCAGGGAGAGAGGTATTCTACAGGGGTGAAGTGTGGGGACCAGAGGTGGGAGCTCAATTTGCCTATCTGTCCTCATAACCTGTCACTGTAGCATGTGCACAGATATTAACTCTCTGGCCTGAATGCCAGGACCGGAGTTGCCTGTGCTTAAGCAGCACATGTGAATAAATTATCATAGAATAAAAGCAGTTAGATATGTATTGTAGTAACCATTTCGGGAACTTATTAGAATTCTTCAAGGAGTTTAGAATTTCTGGTTTTGAAAACTGCAACACTGCAAAGCAAATATCCACAGGCTTGGAAATAGAAATCAAATTGATAGAACATATTTCACAGAAAAGAATATTTCCTTATGAAGACTTGGATCTTAATGTTTCGGTTTCTCTGGCTGAACAGTGAGGAATACAGTGATCTAGGGCGAAAATCCACAAAGTGTAAGTGTTTCCAGAGGGAAGATACTAAGATAACGAAAGGCCTGGACCAGTGCTGAAGAACAGTACTTTTTGCAAAGATGATGACGATGGAAATGTTCTCTTTATCAGTGCTTTCCAGTACAGTAGCTACTAGCCAAGTGTGGCTATCGAGCACTTGAAATGTGGCTAATATGACGGATGAAGTAAATATTTTAAATTTCAATTTCAATAGCTACAGGTGGCTAGTGCTAATGTAATGAACAGTAAAGGTCTAGACACCATGATATATGGGAATCTCCTGAAAAAAATAAATGTTTACTTTGGATAAGAAAGACTGGAGGAGAACATGTTGACTATTTGCAAACATCTGAAGGTTTGTCATGTGGTTGCTTGGGCAGCCTCATTGTGATTTCACAAAGCAGAAATAGGACTCATGAATAAATGGTTACACAGGGACCAGTTACTGACATTATATAAAGAACTTTCTAACAACCAGTGTGTCTAAAAACTTTAATGGGTGAGTAGACTAGATGCCCCCTTCAAGGTCCCTTTCCTATGCTGTGAATCAATGATTATAAGATCTAAAGGTTGGGAATGATGTATTATGGAGAGAATTTCTTTCCAGCCAGATATCCATGTAATACTAAGGTCATTTAGGACACCCAGACTAGGTGGCCTTGTCTATTTTTCTATTAAATTCTGGGTGAAATATATTCTGTCAATCTCTGAGATTAATAGTTCTATTTTCTACTCACTGTTTTTGAGAAAATTCCATTACTAAAGTAATTTGTGGGGAAAAAGAACTAACTTTTCAAGACCTTTTCCTTGAGGCTATCAACATATACATTCCATGATTCCTTAACTTCCCAGTCTTCGTAGGTATCTAAGGGTATCTAAGATTATGTCTCTAAAACATTGACAGGTAAACATTAAGAACGATGCAATTCCTAGGTTAGATAATAGTTGATGCGAATTACTTGAAGTAAGAGTGTAATCTGACTAGATGGAAGCAGTTACCATGATCAATTTCTATGTTTACGTTTGTACAATCATGTCTTTTGTGGGATACTCAACTTAGGAAAAATTATAAAGTAAAATAATTACACATTTTATTTAACAATTAAAAGGCATCAACAAATCAAATGATTCAACAAGAAATATTTTACAGTGCATACTCTGATCCAAGCAATTGCAGACACTGGATATAGTGGGAGACGTGGCATGGTCTTTACACTCATAGAGCTTATAGTCCAGTGGAGGAGCTAGATGAGTAAACTATCAATTACAGCTTGGAAATCAATGCTATGATGAGAGGGGGGCACGAAAGGGGTACGGGAGCATAGAGATGGGTGCCTAAACTAGCCTGGACTTGAGAAGGTGTGGGATGGGGACAGGATATCTTATTGAATGCTTTTCCGTATCGGTTTGGGTATGATTTTTCTCATTTAATCTGTCAATGCGGCATGCTTGTTCTAGACTTATCTGCCCTTACATCCATCCCTCACTTGTCCTCTGCCTTACAGTATACACAGGCTGAATCCTTGGGCTGGTCAACAAATGCTATCTGGGTTCTGCCAAAGGCAGACCAACAGAAGATTAGAAGGTAGGAGGATGGAGCAGCCAGAGTTTTCTCCTCCTTCCTCTGCATCAGCTGGTTTCCTCTTTAATGGCTACATATTTTCCATGGCTCCAGCCCCGTCAGGAGCCCCATGGCTCCAGATCCTGTTGAACCCAACGCCAAGGCTCCAGAAACACTATCTCCTCTTCTCATTGTTCTTCCAGCCTAGAAGTGGGAATGACTTCTTTATGTTGCCGGTTATTGGATTCCTTGGATTGCCCCTGTTTAGCTTCGTCATCACTTATGTAACTAATTCCCTGAATTAAATCATTTCTGTGTTAAATGTCTACTATGGTTTCTGTTTTCCTGAATGATTCTTGACTGTTACATGTGTGGCCAATTATGATGATAGATTTTCTAGTATTAAACTTCATCACATTCCTGGGACAAGGTCAATTCTTTTACCTGCCATTAAATAGGTTTCAGTTTCTCCTATAATTAATACCTAAAAGAAAACAAAACCCAAAATACCCTTGGATATTGAAACCTGCTCTAAATACCATTCTATGTCTCTCATCCTTTTCATATCCTACTCAAAAAGTTTTTACACTGCCTACTTTTTGTATATATTGAAAAAATTCCAATAATGCAATAGGGTGATATATTTAACTTACCTGTGTGATGCAGCCCAAGTGCTCCTCAGAGGGAAATATTATAGAATTGAAATAAACGTCTTAGAAAAAAAATATTTAAAACATGTAAACCATTCAAGAAGCTAGGGAATCAATAGCATTAAAGCAAAAGAAATAAAGGGTAGGAAATAGTGACGATAAATGCATAAATAACAGAATAGAAAATAGAGCCCCAAAACAAAGCCAGTTCTTTGGAAACACTTATAAAATTAGACAAGTTTTGTAAATATCAGTTACTGAAGAGAAAGGCAGAAATAAACAATAGAACTTAAATTGTACAAAATATAGATGCAGAGGAGATTTAAATATTATAAAAGAACACAGCAAATATCTTTCCCTCAGGATAACCAAATGGTGGACAAGGGACAGTTTCTACATATAGAGGTATTTCAGTTAATTAAGCTACGAAAGAATGAGAGAATGATCATTTTTCAACCCCTAAGGA
The DNA here is from genome assembly GCF_016509475.1 of Prionailurus bengalensis. Classification (NCBI taxonomy): domain Eukaryota; kingdom Metazoa; phylum Chordata; class Mammalia; order Carnivora; family Felidae; genus Prionailurus; species Prionailurus bengalensis. The sequence continues at coordinate 116,819,759 of NC_057361.1, forward strand.
TTAATGGATAAACACGATGACCATTGATGACCCAGCATCAGCACAAGGACAAACAGCATCATGTACCTCCTAATGGAAGTGAACAGCATCACCTATGGAGTAGTCTTGCAAAACGAAAGACAAAAATTCAAAAAACATCTGCTCAAGCTTCTGCTTCTAATTAGCAATGTAAAGAAATACAGGGCGCAGAGGAACACAGTCTCAAAGGACACCGAAGTGTTAGAGTCTGCAAAATCCAGACTACGGGAACCAGGACAAAACAGAAGACCTGTATTGTTACTGTGTAACAATAAAAATTGCAGCAAAAAAGAGGTGATGTGTAGGTGATATATAGGCCTATAGACTAAAATGATTTAGGGGAAAAATGATCCTATTGGGGCACCAATTCAAGGAAACAGATTTTTAAAAAAGTATGTAAGGCCTTCAGTTAAGTGTGAGAGACAACTGGGTGTTTGATATCAATGACTTGTTTAATTTTGGGGTATTGTATTGGGTTTATATTTTATAAAAGAGTCCTTATCTTTTAAAAATGCATCCTGAAAAACTTAGAGAAGGAATGGTATGATGTCTTGGATTTGCTTTACATTATTCTAGCAACAGACAATTGGGGGTGGGGGTTGGGGTAGGTGGGGGTATAATTTAGGACCAGATTGGCCATGCATTGGTGACTGTCGATGTTGAGTATCTGGCATATTGGGTACAGTATACTATTCTCTTTACTGATGTGTAGGTTTTAGGACTTCTGTAAGAAAGGTTTTATTATAAATATGCCATTCAATTTGAAACCTTAGTGAAATAGACTGCTTTTTAGGGAAACAATGGCCAAATTGGTTCACCAAGAAACAGAGAATTCTAACAAGTGCTACAGACTGAAACTATTCAAAGACCAGGCAACCCTTACATACTCCAGGTCAGGCAGTCTTGAAGGCCAGTTCTAGCAAATGGTCAGGGAGAAGTAATTCACTATCTCATGCAATCTCTTCTAAAGCACCCAAAATGATGGGCAATTATTCAACTACTTCTCCCAGGCTAGCTCTCCTTGATTCAAAAGCCAGATGAGGGCTCCCCATGAACATAACACGTGAGCTAAGCTCGCTCACATAGCAGTAAATATCTTAAACAGATTAATAGCATATTCAGCATAGCAGTGAATTAAATGAATAAACTGTGTCTTAGGAGCGAAAACATGATTTAACATTAGAAAATACTTTCCATTGTAATTCCCTACATTAACAAATTAAAGGAGTATATTCGTTTGCTAGGGCTGTCATAACAAATTACCACAGGCTGGGTGGCTTAAACAATAGGACTTCATTTCCTTATAATTCTGGAGCCTAAAAGTCCAAGATCAATGTGATGGCAGGGTTGGTTGCTTCTGAGGCCTCTTTTCTTGGCTTGCAGTTGGCTGTCTTCTCCCTGTGCCTTCAAATAATCTTTCCTTTATGCGTCATCTAAAGGATGACCTAACTTCTTCTCATGAGGACACCAGTCATGCTGGATTTGGGCCCACCCATATGACCTTGTTTTTACCTTAATTACCTCTTTAAAGGCGAGATCTCCAAATTCAGTCAAATGCTGAGTTACTAGGATTTAGGAACTCAACGTACGAATTTTGGGGTACGTAATTCAGTCCGTAACAGGAGAAAAGAAAACATTATTACATCAGTGGGTACAGAAATAAAAAACTTAGAAATTCAGCACAAGTTCATGGGAATTTTTTTTTAAATCTTTTAGCAAGCTAAGATTACAAGGGAATTTCCCTTTCCTAAAATCTACAGCAAACATGCTTTCGTGTGAAATGTTAGAAGCATTTCCAGTAAGGTCTGAGAAAAGATAGAGGTATATGCTATCACCTCTACTGTTCAAAACTACACTGAAATGCAAAACCATAGCTGTGGATACATAAGTGAGCTGTGGATATATAAGAAAGATACTATTTGGCGATATGATCACTTATGTAGAAAATTCTAAGGAATAAGCATGTGGAATATTCAAACGAATACGAAACCTCAGAAAGATAGTATAAATTCACTCTAACAAACAGCCAGAGCCTTGTCACACAAAAACAGTAACTAATTAGAACACGCGATAGAAGACATCCCAACAGCCACAGGATCCAAAAATTACCTTAAACGAATCATCACAAAAATGTATGAGATCTTTACGGAAACAACTATAAAAGTTTACTGATAGATTCCGGTAAAATAAGTCCCAAACAAACAGAGCAGTATAGCATATTCATTGGTGGAATACACATCATAGTAAAGATGTCAATTCGTATTTACAGACTTAGCGTCTTACCTGTAGATGTCAAGATGACTACAGAGCTTGGGCTGCTGTCTTCTCCCAGCATGAAGCCCAGAAAACTACGGAAGGGAGGATAAAAACAAATATCAACAATAAAATCGAAACAACCAAACATGAGAAACCCCTGGGGGAGACTGAGGACTGTGTTGAATAGGTACTTATGTTTGGGGTGAGGAAGTTCTGGGCCTAAGCTGGGGAGACTTCGTAGCTTGTAATAACAGAAGGCAGATGGCAGGACAGGGAGGAGCAAACCTTTTCAACTTCTGCTCCTGCTTCATTGCAGAAATCTGAGACCGTGCCTCAGGGCACAAATGCCAGTGGCCCCCCGGGGGGGGGCAATGTCAAGATGGCAGGGAAGATGGGGTTCACTGAGGCACTATGACTCCAGTCTCCTAATAATCATCTGAAACCATGCTAATGAGTAAGGACTCATCTTCAAAAAAATTAGTTTAGCAGAATATAAAGTATGAACTAAAAACGGAATAGTCAGTATCACAATGAATCACCCATAGTAAGGATAAGTATTTTTTCATGAAAAAAATATTACATAAACACTTTGGATAGATGCACAATGTATAATATATTTCTCGCTATGAATGACAGTTATAAAAAAGAAAATCACTGCACTGGACAATGCAATAGCCTGGAACCTGAAACCATTCTCAAAGAGTTGCTGGCAGGCAGGGACGATTTCTAATTTCCCTCATGGTATTTAACTGAGAAGCCAGGACACAAGGTGAGGACCCTTAAGAGAGAACTAAGGGGCCCACCCATTCCAGAACAGAGGGTATCCCACAGAATTCTGCTTTACTGCTGATGTGAGTCCTGGGAGACTCCGAGCAGGAGTCCCAGGCTGAGCAGCCCCCTCATTTCCAGCTTGAGGGTCTCGGGAAGGTGGAGGCCTTGGTCTGAGGGTGGCAGACATAGGTCAGCAAAGGCAGGAGTCCAGATCTCGCCAGGTGACAAGGTGAGGTCCTGAAGGAGGATTTGAGGGCCAGAAGAAGCCTGCCCTGTCTCTGTGGTTAGCCCTGGGACGCTCCAGGGCATGGTCACTGGATGTGCTCAGAAGGGAGCAGCTGGTCTCCGCCAGACATCAAGGTGAGGACCCTGAGGGAGGACTATATAGCTTGGCCCCAAAATAGAGGAAGCGCCACAGAATCTAGTCCTTGACCTGCTTTCAGCCCTGGGAGGCCCTAGAGTTTGGTGGCCAAACGCGGTGTCTCCTGACGCCCCTACTAGGGCATCAGGGAAAAGTGAGAACCTTGATGTGAGGGGCCCAGCTTCATGTCAGGAGAAGGGAGGGGACCCAGGTTCTGCTAGGCACCCCGAGGATCTGGAGGGAGGACTGAGAAGACTACGTCCCCAGACCCAGGGCGACACACAGAAAGCCGCCCATGGTATCAGAATGGGAGGTCCCAGGCAGGTCGGGCAGGCAGAAGCGCTGCCTCCTTGACTTCCTCTTTCGAGAGAGGGAGTCTCAGGGAAATGGCCTTGGACTGAAGGCCGCATCAGGTCCGCAAACAGGCTGACAGGCAAGCCCAATCAGTAGTAAATGTAAATACCTTGGACATGCCCCAGGGTATGCCTACAGCCTCAGATGGGAGGGTGGTGGCAGGGAGCTTGCCCTGCGCCCGGTGTCAACCCTCCGTCGCCCTGGAGCAGATGGCCATCGGTGCTTCCTCACGTCCACCTTGAAGTTCTCGGGAAGGGGAGGGGCTTGTGCTGCAGCCAATGAGCTCAGCTCCAGAGAGGAGAGCGGCTCAGCCAGAGCCCAGAGCCAAGGCGAGGACCCCGAGCTAGGACTGAGGGGTTTTTCACCCCAGACATCGGGTCCTGGTCTCGGACGACCTGTGCGGTCATCCTGGGGAGACCCCAGGCAGGGTTCCCGTACCAGGCGCGGCTGGCCTTCCGTCTTGGGCGCGTGAGGGGCGTGAGGCTCGGCCTGACTGGAGCCCACTCCGGTCAGAAGAGAGAGGAATCGCGGGCTGCGCCAAGCTCGGAGGTGAGGACCCTGAGGGAGAGGCGGGAGGCTTCCCCCCCCCTCCCCCCCCCCGCCCCGCGTAGGGAGGGGGGCCAGGCTGGGCCCCGCCGGTGCCGTTAGTTCTGGAAAGCCCCGAGCACGTGTGGTGGGCTGTGGCGTTTGGCGACCTTGGTCTTGGGCGTCTGGGGGACGCGAGGCTTTGTCTGGGGGGGCCCGACTCAGGTTCGGGGAGGGACGAGTGCCAGCCCTTGCCAGCGATGGATACGGACCCCGCGAGAGGAGTGAGGCGAGACCCCACCACAGATCACGGGGCCCCCACTCCCATCCGGCTCTTACTATCAACCCTGAAAAGACGGGGCAAGGTCCCCGGATGTTCTGCTTCGCGACTTGTATCCGGGGAGCCTGAGGGGCGGGGCTTCAGAGCAGTTAGGCGTGAGGCGCGGAGGCACCGCCCACTCGCGCATACGGAGCGTCTAGCCACGCCCCGCCCCTGCGGTCATCCCGGGGAGACCCCAGGCAGGGTCCCCGTACGAGGCGCGGCTGGCCTTGCGTCTCGGGCGCGTGAGGGGCGTGAGGCTCCGCCTGACCGGAGCCCACTCCGGTCAGAAGAGAGAGGAATCGCGGGCTGCGCCAAGCTCGGAGGTGAGGACCCTGAGGGAGAGGCGGGAGGCTTCCCCCCCCCCCCCCGCCCCGCGTAGGGAGGGGGGCCAGGCTGGGCCCCGCCGGTGCCGTTAGTTCTGGAAAGCCCCGAGCACGTGTGGTGGGCTGTGGCGTTTGGCGACCTTGGTCTTGGGCGTCTGGGGGACGCGAGGCTTTGTCTGGGGGGGCCCGACTCAGGTTCGGGGAGGGACGAGTGCCAGCCCTTGCCAGCGATGGATACGGACCCCGCGAGAGGAGTGAGGCGAGACCCCACCACAGATCACGGGGCCCCCACTCCCATCCGGCTCTTACTATCAACCCTGAAAAGACGGGGCAAGGTCCCCGGATGTTCTGCTTCGCGACTTGTATCCGGGGAGCCTGAGGGGCGGGGCTTCAGAGCAGTTAGGCGTGAGGCGCGGAGGCACCGCCCACTCGCGCATACGGAGCGTCTAGCCACGCCCCGCCCCTGCGGTCATCCCGGGGAGACCCCAGGCAGGGTCCCCGTACGAGGCGCGGCTGGCCTTGCGTCTCGGGCGCGTGAGGGGCGTGAGGCTCCGCCTGACCGGAGCCCACTCCGGTCAGAAGAGAGAGGAATCGCGGGCTGCGCCAAGCTCGGAGGTGAGGACCCTGAGGGAGAGGCGGGAGGCTTCCCCCCCCCCCCCCGCCCCGCGTAGGGAGGGGGGCCAGGCTGGGCCCCGCCGGTGCCGTTAGTTCTGGAAAGCCCCGAGCACGTGTGGTGGGCTGTGGCGTTTGGCGACCTTGGTCTTGGGCGTCTGGGGGACGCGAGGCTTTGTCTGGGGGGGCCCGACTCAGGTTCGGGGAGGGACGAGTGCCAGCCCTTGCCAGCGATGGATACGGACCCCGCGAGAGGAGTGAGGCGAGACCCCACCACAGATCACGGGGCCCCCACTCCCATCCGGCTCTTACTATCAACCCTGAAAAGACGGGGCAAGGTCCCCGGATGTTCTGCTTCGCGACTTGTATCCGGGGAGCCTGAGGGGCGGGGCTTCAGAGCAGTTAGGCGTGAGGCGCGGAGGCACCGCCCACTCGCGCATACGGAGCGTCTAGCCACGCCCCGCCCCTGCGGTCATCCCGGGGAGACCCCAGGCAGGGTCCCCGTACGGGTCGCGGCTGGCCTTGCGTCTCGGGCGCGTGAGGGGCGTGAGGCTCCGCCTGACCGGAGCCCACTCCGGTCAGAAGAGAGAGGAATCGCGGGCTGCGCCAAGCTCGGAGGTGAGGACCCTGAGGGAGAGGCGGGAGGCTTCCCCCCCCCCCCCCCCGCCCCGCGTAGGGAGGGGGGCCAGGCTGGGCCCCGCCGGTGCCGTTAGTTCTGGAAAGCCCCGAGCACGTGTGGTAGGCTGTGGCGTTTGGCGACCTTGGTCTTGGGCGTCTGGGGGACGCGAGGCTTGGCCTGAGGGTTGCGGCCTTAGGGCACAGGGGGAGGAGGCCTGGGCTCTGCGAGGCTGCAGGGTGAGGAGTGAGGCGACGGAGGGGGAGACGGCCCAGGGCCCTCCGAGCCAGCCGCCCTGGGGAAGCCCCAAAGCGGGATGGGCGGATACGGCGGGCGGTGATGTGCATTTGGGGGGTGCGGGGCCCCCCGACTCAGGGGCCAGCAGAGGGCCGGCCGCCGGGCAGCGGGTGAGGACCCGGGGCGGGCGAGGGGCCCGCACCTTCCCCCGAGGGGTCTGCGCGCCGGGGGCCTGTTCGCGGGGCAGGGGGACAGGCGGCGACAGGCCCGACAGGCGGCGAGGGGACGACGCTCCCGCCACGGAGCGCGTGCGCCGCCCCTGGCCGCAGCCCCGCGAGGCCCCGCGCGGGGCCCCGGATGTGGGGCGGCTGAGGGATGGGCGGCTCTTTGTGCCGAGGTAGCTGCGGCTCGGCAGTGGGCGAAGCCCGGGCCCCTGGCGGGCTTCGAGGGGCAGACCCGGGGGCAAGTGATCGGACCGTCCAGTGCGGACGCGGGGGGAGGGGCGCAGGGGGCCCAGAACCCCCTGCGCCTCCCGTCAGCCCCGAGGAGCCGGGCTGGACCGTGGAGCCCAGGTGGCGGTCCTTTACGGCCCCCCCCCCCCCCCCACTGCCGTCCCTGGCATCTCTAGGGGACGGTGGCCAGGGCTGAGGGACTGTCCCCAGGTCAGCAGGAGGGAGGGGATGCGGACCCTGTCAGGAGTAAATGTGACTATTTGCAGGCTTCGTGATGGGCCCCACTCAGTCCCCGCAGAGGGAGGACTCGGGCATCGGTGGTCAGATGGGGTGTCCCCTCCCTTCTTCCAGGAAGTCGCGGGGCCTGTGTCACGGAAGTGAGGCCTTGTCTGTGGGAGCATTCTGAGTGCTTGAGGGAGCACAGAGGCGATGGCCCCCCTGCAGAGCAGAGGGGATTCGGCTCCTGCTGGGAGCCCTGGGAGACCCAGGGCAGGGGTGGCAGGTTGTGGCTTCTATTTAGTTTTGCTTGGAGGTTGTCAGGGGAATGAAGGCTAGGCCTGAAGGGGCAAGGGCAACTTCGCGGAGGGAGGAGTCCCAGGGCCCAGCGGGAGTCAGGTCAAGGACTCAGGGCACCCCCTTCCCCAGAGCAGACGGGACCCAGTGCTGTTCTGCCCTTGCTGGCAACACAGGAGGACCAGGGCGGTGGCTACTGGATGTGGCCGCTCCTCCGTATTTTCTGGTGCGGGGTCTCAGGGAGGTCGAAGACCTTGATCTGATGGGTGTAGCCCAAGGGCAGCAGGAGGAGTACTGCCCTTTGCCAGGTATCAAGGTGAGGACTCGGAGGGAGGATTGAGAGTATCTCTCATCCTGCAGAAAGGTGTCACAGAAACAGCCCTGCTGTCAGCCGTGGGAGGCCACACAGCAGGGTTGCCAAACGGAGCGTTTCCTGATTTCCACTTTGGAAGTCTGAGGGAAGTGAGGCTTTTTCTGAGGGTTGTAACATCAGGTTACTAGAGGGTACAGTCCCAGGCCCTGCCAGTCATTAAGAAGAAGACTATGAGGGAGGATGGAGAGGACCCTCCACCTCAGATAGATGGGGTCTTGGCCTGCCTTCAAAATACCCCAAGAGAGGGGAGGCCTCAGCCCTGTCCCACCCCTCGTGTCCACCCCAGGAGTCCACAGGCAAGGTTGGCCAGATGTGGCATTTCCTTACGTTGTCTGGGGGAGTGTCTTACAGAGGTGAGGACCTTGGTCTCAGGAGGTGACACAGCAGTTCAGAAGAGGAGGATTCCCAGGCCCTGTCAGGAGTCAATGTAAGGATCCTTGGTGTGAAGCCTGAAAGCCCCTGTCCTTGAAAAGAAGGACCCACAGAATCACAGCCCTGGGATGATCTGAGCAGGAGTAGCCAGGTGGGAGGAACTCTCACTTCTGCCACAGACCCTACCAGGAGTCGAGGGGATAGAGTGTCTTACAGAGGTGAGGTCTTGGTTGGAGGGGGAGACTTTAGGTCAGCGGAGGGTAGGACAGGCCTTGCTGGGAGTACAGATGAATACCTCGAGGGAGGATTGGGTGTATTCCCCACACTGGAATAGACCCTGGGCAGGAGTGGCTGGATTTGGTGTCTTTTTACTTTTGTTTGGAGTATCCCAGGAAGGTGAAGAGCTTGGCCTGAGCTGGTGACATCAGCAGAGGGAAGAGTTCCAGGATCTGTGACGAGTCAAGGTAAGGTAAGGATCTTGAAGGAAGACTAAGAGTGCCCCCCAACCCAGACAGAAAGAGCCTCACGGAAACTCTACCTTGTCACCACTTATCCACTCTGGGAGGATCTGAGTAGGAATGCCCAGATGTGTTATACCCTCACTTCCTGCATGGGGTGGGTGGAGGGGGTCTCTGGAAAGTGAGGCCTTGGTCTGAGAGGGTGATTTCAGAGGAAGTGAGCCCAGGCCCTACCAGGAAGAAAGAACACCCTGAGGAAAGACAGAGGGAAACCCCCTGCATCTGGGGCAGATGAGGCCTCGCCCCTGATGTCAGCAAGACCCTGGGAAGGTGTGGCTTGCTGTGATGTCTCTTCACTTTTGTTTTGAGGGACTTGGAACTGAGGTCCTTAGTCTGAGTGTGAAGGCAGGGGAACTGAAGAAGCCACATCAGATCAGAAGAGGGAGGAGTCCCAAGCTCTGCTAGGAGTTAAGGTAAGGGCCTTTGGTGAGGAACAAAGGTACTTCCCACCCCAGAAAGAAGAGATCCCATACGGTCTGGCTTTCTCCTATTCTCAGCCCTAGGATGACCCAAGCAGGGTTGCCTGGATATGGCACGCCCTCACTTTCTCCAAGGTGAGGGAGGTGTCCCAGAGAGGCGAGGTCATAGTCTAAGGGAGTGATGTTAAGTCAGCAGCAGGTAGTCCGGGCCATGCCAAGAGTAGGGATGAATGCCATGAGGAAGGATTGAGGTTAGCCTTACCACAGAACAGATGGGGACCAGCCCTTGCTGTCAGCACTGGAAGGACCTAGCAAAGGCGGCAAGAGGTGCTGCCTCTTCATTCTTGTGCAGGGCTTCTCAGGGAGGTGAGAGCGTTGCTCTGAGGAGGAGCCACGTCAGGTCAGCAGAGGGAGGTGACCCCGTTACTGCCAGGATTTAAGATAGGGACCCTGAGTGAGGACTGAAGGCACACCCAGCCCTGCCTGCCCCTGCTGTCTGCTCTGGGAGGCTCTAGCCAGAGTGAACAGATGTGGTGTGCCGCCACTCTCTTGGTGGTCCCAGGGAGGTGAAGGCTTGTTCTGAAGGGACCAGACTCAGGACAGCAGAGGGAGGAGTCACAGGCCCTATCAGGCATTAAACTGAGGAACGAGGGTAACGCTCGCCTAGGAGGGAGGGATTCCCACAGACTTTGGCCAGCCTTTGCTGTCACCCAGGGAGGCCTTGGGCTCATAAGGTCAAATGTGTTCCTCTTTCATTTCCTTCTCATTGGTCTCAGGAAGGTGAGTTCCTGTGCGGAAAATTTTGCCTGAGGCTGGCAGAGGCAGGGAAGTCGGGGAGGGTTTGGCCAAGGTCAGGGGGCCAAGGTTGGGCAGGTCTTCTTAGGGAAAAGGTGAGAACCTTAGTGAGCACAGTGGGGGTCATCCACTGCAGGGCAGTAGGGACCTCACAGAGCCTGTTCGGGGCTCCGGGAATGATGAGGTGAGGTCTTGGTGTGAGACACATGTCCTCAGTTCAGCAGAGCAGAGGAGGCCCAGGCAGTGCTAGGAGCCAAGGTGAGGTACACATCCTGAATGTCTATCAAGGACCCGCCCATGTCAGAACAGAAGGGACCCCCCAGTGCTCGACTCCACCTGCCCAGTGTTGGCTCTGGAAGCCTTGAGCTGTGCCGGCTGGCTGCACCCTCAGGAACTTTCTCCCATCCTCCTACAGGTTTCTAGGGGACGAACTGTCCAGGAAGACAGAAGCTCTGTGAAGCCCAAGAGCCAAAAGAGCCTGTAAGTTGGCCTTTGTCAGAGCTGCCAAGGATGTGTTTCTCTACTGAGACTGTTGATCCTCTCCCTCTGTCTCCAGGCCTGTGGCACCCGATCTCCCACCATCCCGCTCACACTTCTACTTGTTGCTGCCAACCAGAGTCATCATGCTTCGCTCTCCAAAGCGTCCGCGGCTCACATTGGAACCAGACTTTCAGGCCCAAAATGAGATACAGGACCAGGCAGTGGCCGGTGTTCTCAAGGCTGAGGAGGAGGAGGAGGAGACTTCCCCCTCTTGCTCTTTCAATTTCTCCTATCCCTCCACCTCCTCCTCCCTGTCTTCCTCTCCTGTGATGCCAGTTTCCAAAGAGGAGAAGGAAGTGGAGGAGGAGGAGCCTGAGAAGGAGCCCGCCACAACACTGAGTCCTCCCCACAACCCTCAGAGCCCCTGCTTCTTCTCCGTATCACGGAGCACATCAGAAGGAGGCTCCAATAGCCAAAAAGAAGAAGATACATGTTTCCCGCAGACCTCAACAGACATCGAATCTTTGCCCACAGACCCACTAGATGAGAAGGTAGCTGATTTAGTGAATTTCATGATCCTTAAGTACCGATTGCAGGAGCCTGTCACACAGGCAGAAATGCTGATGGTTATCATGAAAAGGTACAGGAAACATTTCCCTGTGATCTTTAAGAAAGCTTCTAAGTTTATGGAGGTGATCTTTGGCATTGATATGTGGGAGGTGGACATTTCTGTCCCCTCCTATATCTTTGTCAACTCACTGGACCTCACTAGTGTTGAGGTGTCTAGTGACACCCACGGCATGCCTAAGAACGGTCTCCTGATAATCATCCTGGGTGTGATCTTCATAGAGGGCAATTGCATCCCTGAGGAAGACCTCTGGGATTTCCTGAATATTATGGGAGTGTATCCCGGGAGGGAGCATTTCATTTATGGGGAGCCCGGGAGGCTCATCACCACAGATTGGGTGTATGAGGATTACCTAGAATACCGGTGGGTGCCTGACAGCAATCCTCCACGCTATGAATTCCTGTGGGGTCCCAGGGCCCATGCTGAAATCACCAAGGTGAAAGTTCTAGAATTTTTGGTTAAGATCAAAGGGATTGACCCCCTTTCCTTCTCATTTTGGTATGAGGAGGCTTTAAAATACGAGAAAGAGAGGGCTCGGGCCAGAATTGGATCTGGGGAAAGCACTGCTGCTATGTTCATTGCACAGCATTGATCAGCAGTTCCACCCCAACTGAAGAGGGAGCCCGAATATTCACTCTCTATTTGAAGAGGGCAGTCCTGGCTCTGAGTAGAGGGTCAGGGTCAAACTGGGGAGAACACAGTGTGCAACAACTTTGTGTTCCTGTTCTACATAGATGATTTGGAAGTTTATCTTTTTTTACCTTTTGGTGTTTTTCAAATGCTGTTTCTTTTACTGGAAAGTTTTTTAGCTTTAGAATCTAAGTGTGTGAATGAATTTGTCACATATCTGTTGATGTTTCTCATATTTAAGAATATGACTTTTGATATTTTACAAAATAAAATATCAAAATATCAAATATCACAATATCAAATATTGTGATCTGGGACAAGATAACAACACTGGAATGCGAATTTCCTTGGAAATGTGAAAGAAAATGGGAAAAAAATGGAATGTAAAAGGTGGTTCATTTTTGGATTCCCTTAACCACTAATTTATTGTTCTATAAAATTAAAAGACATATACCTGGACTTGCTTGGCTTACTGAAGAAAGTAGGCATAATCTTAATAAATCTTATTAAATGAAAGATCCTGCTTACTGGCTCATTTATTTGCCAAATGTTAATTGGGTATTTTCTCCTTAGAAAGCACTGTGTTGATAGTGGAAGTCACGCCCCTAATCATAAAACGGTAGGGGCTCGGAGCAGCAATCACCAGGAAGATGCTGAGATGTCTTCCAATACGTGAAGAACATGCGAAAACAAGGAGCGAGGAGGTGAAACTCCAGATGCGAGCAGTCAAGTAGAAATGCCTTGAGCCAAGGCAGTTTAGGAACCGTAGTTCCTCCTGTGTGTGGTAGCAGGGGCCGGACTCTCCGGTGATGTGTTCTAGAGGTGACAGAAAAGCCTGGAATAGGAAACTGCCTAGTAGTCAATTTTGTATCATGGAGAAGTCAGAGGGAAATCTCCGTCCGGGGCAGGTATGGAAGATGGCCTGAGCTCTTGTCCCAGCGCGGTTAGCACAGTGCAGTGACTAGGTGTTCTGTCCATCATCTGCAATGATTTCCTGAGCAGAGGGTAATAGTCCCTTGAGGTGGTACCCAGAAGCCACTTGGCTGCCACTCTTCCCTGGCCTGAGAGAACCAGAGCCTATACCATTAAAATAACATTAAAGGTAGGTTTTATTTTTTAAAAATGTATTTATGTGTTGTATTTTGGAGTGTGCACGAGCAGGGGAGAGGCTCAGAGGGAGAGGGAGAGAGAGAATCTTAAGCAGACTCCGCGCTCAGCATGGGGCACGACGCAGGGCTCGATCCCACAAGCGTGGGATCATGACCTGAGCTGACATCAAGACTCAGATGCCCAACTGACTGAGCCTCGCAAGTGCGCCTAAAGGTAGGTTATCTTGAGTGTAATTAAGCCAAATCTAAGCATATTTCAGTTTGGGGGGAGAGTGAAATGAAGGAAAATAGTGTTTTGGATGGATGAACAGCAAGAAGGGAAGAAAGGAGTTGGTCTTTGATTCAAAGTTTGGGAACTTGAGTTCTATCAGCTGAGAAAGGCTAACCCGTAACCAAATTAATATATCCCCTAAGAGAAAAAATGTAATGAATTTTATCTGTGAAGCTGCACTTTTGCCTGATTTGATATTCTGTCTCCTATGGAGCTGTGTATCGTCTGAGATGTCCTGTATAAACACAAAATCCCAGAGGAGGGGCAGTAGGGTCTGGGGACAAAATAATATTAGAAATAGCTGCCATTTGTTAAAGATCCAATAAATGCCAGGCACTGTGCCAGCTACTTTCCTTCACCTACATTCCAGCAGCCTTGCTTCATTGTCAAACCCATTTGACAGATGATGAATCGAAGGCTCATAGTGATCAGTAATATCCCCAAGATTATACCCAGCCCAGTGATGGAGCTGGGACCATAACTCTGGTCTGAGTTTATTTAGGGCCCACATTGTTTCCACTCCCCATAACCTGAGGCAGGTTTTCTGTCCCACGCCATTTCTCTTAGTACTTCATAATGGTTCTCAGGTGGCAAAAGAGGGACGATGTGACAAGGTACTAAAAGCAGGCCCCTAAAGAAGGAAGAGGAAATGAGAATAAAACATCATTTGGGAACTGATGGAGCTTCACTCATCTAGGGGACTCCTGCTCTGATCCCTCTGATACCTTCATAGCTGATTCTACCCAGGTCCTGGCATTTGGGTCCAGTCCCAGCAATTCCCTGAATTACAGCACCTTCCTCTGGGTCGTCCCATGTGTCCTCCCATTCAACTCTGAACCCTGGCCTACTGCCCAGCTTTTCACTGTCTCCTCTGACAGCTGTGCTCTGCTCCCAGTGGACACCCCTGAACCATCTGCCTTGCCCCTACCATAGGACATTCCTACCACTGCAGAAGTCCCCTGGTTGTCCCAAACCACTCTGGAGCCCTGACTGCAACAGCCCCATGGACATAAAAGTTTGATTTTGACAAGTGTTGTTTAGATCCATCTGTAGTAAATTGCATGGTGACCGCCCCCCCCCCCCGCCAAAGATATATCCAAGCCCTGATCTCCTATCGAATTCCCCCTCTATCTGAAAGTGGAGCATTCCTATGATAACGTGGAGGAAAGACGACCATTAATTATATGGAAAACTTTTTTAGCATTCCCAGACCCCCAAAATCACCTCTCTTAGGCTTTTCTGATACCTTAGGACACATCTTGCTAGTAGATGCACAGAATAAATCAAGGTAAAGTACAGATGCTCAAAGACAACTTCAAAGTTATGGTGGATTGAGGCTGAGACGCTGAGTGTAGTTGCTGGGGGAAGGAGCTGGGGAGCACTGCCCTCTCTGCTCGGGGTGTGTACCTCCCCTGCAAGGGCTCGCTGCAGGACAAATGCTGGCATCTAGTTTTGCTTTGCACCTTTTTTTTTTTTCTTAAAAGATTCTTTGGATTTCTTTCAGGTAGCAGAAACGGGTACTGACCTAGATCTTTCATGACAGTGAAGTGGCAGAGTGTGAACTTTTGAACAACGGGGCACACCTGTATGTGTGTATGTGGCCTTATTTGGAAGTAGCGGTTTTGCAAACGTGAATGCCTTTTAGGAATCTTGAGTTGTGATTCTCTTGGACTTAGGGTGGGCCCTAAAAACAGTGAGCGGCATGATAACGGACAGGAGAGTGAGATTTAAGCACACAGAGGACATGGAGGAGGGGCTGTGAAGAATGGAATCTGAGACTAGAGTGAAGCATCTGGAAGGAAAGAATGTCAAGGATGGCTGGCAGTTGTCAGAAGCAAGGAGAGAGTCAGGAGACAGAGTTCTTCCTCCAAGTCTGCAGGAGGAGCCCCCTTGCTGACACCTTCATCTTGGCCTGTTAGCCTCCAGAACTACGAAAGAATACATTTCTGTTGTTTGAAGCCAGCCAGTTTGGGGTACATTTTTATGACAGCCCTAGGATCATCCCCGCTGGGTGTATTTAAAAACCTGTCAAAGTGTTTTCCCAATAGGCTTGTGAGTGGAGTCTGATGTGACACATAATCTACCGGTTATCGGGATATAACTCTGAAGTCAGAGTTTTTTTTAAAAAAATGTTTATCATAGTCAGGAGAGGGGCAGAGAGAGAGGGAGAGAGAGAATCCCGAGCAGGCCCCCCACTGTCAGTGCAGAGCCCAGTGCGGGGCTCGATCCCACAAACCAGGAGATCATAACCTGAGCCGAAATCAAGAGTCAGACGCTTAACTGACTGAGCCACACAGGCGCCCCTGAAGTCAGATTACTTTTGAAACCACCATGATATTTGCGGTAAGATTTTAATGGGCTGCCTGTTTCTGACGTTGTCCACTGAACACATACACAGATGCATAAGTTTACCCATGTGGTTAAAACCCAAAGCCTCAAAAAAAAAAAAAAACTAAACACAAACAAGCAAATCCCAAAGCCTCCCTCATAAATGGTAGATAAGGAAAGGCCATGGAAATCTCTGTGTAAGCAAACATCTACCGAGGCTGAATTCTTAAAATCCTTGGAGTCCTTCTAGGAAGTTAAGAACGGTTCCTTAGCAGACATACTAGCTCTGATTTAAAAAGAAAAAAACAATCACTGTTATGGATTCTATGTTTTGTATTCTCCCCAAATTCATCCTTTGGAACCATAACCCCCAGGCGGGTAGTGTTAGGAGGTGGGGCCTTAGGGAGGTCATTAGGTTTCAACGGGATCATGACTGTGGGGCCTCCATGGGGAGATTCGTGTCCTTATAAGAGAAGGAGACGTGAGACCTCTTGGCTATGGGATGAGAAAAGGAGAAAATGGCTGGCTGCCTGGCTGCAAACCAGGTAGAAGGTCCTTACCAGACACTGAATCTGCCACCACCCTGGTCTTGGACTTTGTAGACCCCAGGACAGTAAGAAATTTCTGTTTAAACTACCCCGTTGATGGAATCTTATTAGAGCAGCCCACGCTGACTAAAACAACCATCCTTCCGTTACTCCTTGTCTGTGTAGTGGCCCCACAGCAAAATCCTGGTTTGCAGTGTGCCAAAAAGCTTTTCAGGGTGTTACAGTTGTGCGGAAGGCAGCAGAGGCTCATAAATTAAGATTCCGACTCTGCATTACAAGGAAGGAGAAAAGCCTCCGTCTGCTGAGATGATAGAAGTTATTGCAAAAGGCAGTCAGTTCGGAAGAGTGCTAGTGAGTGAAGAAGGGTGAGTCCTCCCCGCTAAGATTGAGAGCCTCCCTGGAAAACTAGATGTGACCCTGTATTTGAGAGCACCTGTCACATCGTAGGCTCTTGCAAAAGCTGGTGAATTTCAAGGCACACTTGTTTTTCTCAGAAACTCCTCCAAGAATTGAAGAGGGTTGATGTCATAGCAAATTCCTTTTCCTTAAGCACCTCCTGGGGGTCAGCTTCTGGGAGACATCAGAAGTGCTCATCCACACCTTGTCTCTCTCTCCTTCCTGGGTGGCCCACCTGTCGTTTGCAGCAAACATGGGGACCCTATGTTGAGATGTAGAGCCCCAAGATGGAAGCAGTCTGGATCCCTGAGTTACCTGAGAAAAGTCCCTGCCAACCCACATCAGAATTTATGTGAATGACGTGTTAAGCCGATCATATTTCAGGTTGTGTCGATTGCAACAGCTTGCAGGGGTTTTTTTAAATTTTTTTTAACGTTTATTTATTTTTGAGACAGAGAGAGACGGAGCATGAGTGGGGGAGGGGCAGAGAGGGAGACACAGAATCAGAAGCAGGCTCCAGGCTGCGAGCCGGCAGCCCAGAGCCCGACGCGGGGCTCGAACCCACGGACCGTGAGATCGTGACCTGAGTTGAAGTCGGACGCTCAACCGACAGAGCCCCCCAGGCGTCCCAGCTTACAGTTATTTTAACTGATTAATACACACCTCCTATTTCTGGCCTTAGGCTTTTGAAAGTATTTTACTTACAAAGGTAGTCGTTCGTACGTTCTTGTAAACAAAACTCCAAAAATCCAAATAAATCACAATTCTGCCTTTTACGAAGTTCCTCCAAAATTCAGCCCTCTTCTCAGAGTTAACCACAATTACCAATCTGGTGTGCATTATTTTCAAGCTTATTCTAGGCTTTTCGTGTATATATAACGTTGTTTTCCTTTTAACATACTGGGTAGCGATGTGTATATTAACCTTCCAGTTACCTTTGCCACTTCATATAGTGAATGAAAGATCTTTCCATGGTAGCGCTTACTCCCTAGAATTCTAAAGTATGTATGTGCCATAAATAATTAAACACTTTTCATCCTGATGGACACACAATTGTTTTCCATTGGCTGCTATGGTTAACAGAACTGAAATCAACATCTTTCTAAACATGAATTCTTGGGAAAATGAATTTGCTTTCTAATAAAAGAGACAAACCACTGAAGTTGGGCTAACATGCAAAGGTTATGAATATTTAAAACTTTTAATAAATATTGCCCAAATCGGGTTCCACCATGTTTTCTCACAAATTACTATATGTGAATATCCTATACGCTCACAAACATTTTACCAATCTTTTCCATTTTTATCAAAATTATGAGTGAAAACTATTGTGTCAATGGTTATTTTAATTTGCGTCTCCCCTTTCCTCATTAGGTTAGGTAGGCAGAAAATTAATCTCTCATCCATGTAAAGCTGGATTTATGCAGTGATGTCCTGAGCAAAGAGATTCCTCTGGGCATGATTAGAACCCCGAAAGGTCAGCAGGACATTTTTCTTTTACTTTGAAAAGCAAGGATTCGGCCAGAATGACCAGGAGCTGGGGGAGGGGACCAGACAGGACACCCTTAGTCAGTGAGGGGAACTGAAAGCATCGTGGGGAGAACAAGGGTCAGAGTCCACACGAGAGACCGTATGCAAAACCGAGTGCAGGGGGCCTCTGGCAGGCTGGAAGTCCGGGCTCTGAGTGCGGAGTTCAGCATAGGGAGAAGCGTCCAGAAGGAGAGATGGTGGAGAACCTGGGTGGGTGGTACTGGACAATTTACTTGAATCAGCTTGGGCCATCTCAGAATCGTCCTCACTGGCTGGACATCTCAGTGAGGTCTGAGTAAATAGGTCAACTGGAGGAGTGGCCCCGCAGCATGCCAGGCACCAGCCCCTATCTTAGGGCCACCCTAAGTCTTGTCAGGAAGAGCACAGCTGCTCCCTACGTCCTTTGGGTGAGCAGCACTCTTGGGTACTCTAGTGGTCCAGTGCACCCTTGCTGGTGTCCCAGGGCTGAGAGCTGCCTTGGTGCCGGCTGGACACCAGAATGTGTTTCCCCTGTGCACGGTGGACCCCTCTGTGGAGGCTGGGGCTATGTGGGTGCGCAGGGGTGGTGACCGACGTGTGACAGTTGAGACAGACCAGAAATACTAATGAGTAGGGGAAGGGAGTGTGCGGCTGCAAGGAGGTGGGAAGTGGAGAGACAGTGCCCTGGGACTAATCACCTCGGTGACTCTGCAGGTAAAGGGCTGGGTGTGGACATACGTTGAAACGGGTCCCCGTGTTGTCCCTGGCTCAGGCTGCCTCCCACAGATTCTGAGCTGTTGGCACATTAGAGGGCAGGTGTCCCATGGCTAGGACTGTTGGTCTCCATTGCCACCAGATAGAGGATTGGCCCAAGGGTGCAGACATTTGCATGATGTGGATGGAAACCCATGGAGATCACTGGGGGGTGAGGGGGTTTGTGGAGTCCTGTGCAGGAAGCATCGTGTACTACCCGTTGAGAGTTCCTCCACCTCTAAGATGATGTTTGTACGTAGGGAAGAGATGTCCTAAGTGACACTCCCGGTGAGAGTTTCCCAGGGGAATTCTAAAGTTATGTGAACAGCTGTAGCACTTTGGGTCTCTTCCATGCAGTCGGGAGGCCCAGGCAGGGGACACGCTCCACATTTTGAATCATCGAATGTGACCCTCTTGCATTTTGGTCGATTCATTCGTGATCTCATTTAGTGATTCGGCAAATATTTATTGAGCACGTAATGAGTTAAAAACCCCAAGTAAACAGAGCAAAAGAAAGTGACAAGGCACTTGATTCGGACTGCGGTCGGGAGAAGGTCAAAAGACGGATTTTAAGGAGATTCTGTGAAAGGGGGTGGGGAGTCTCTAGTGCTTCTGAGTTCTGAAGGTTGCTGACTAGGCAGAAGCTGTTTGTCCTACCTGAGATCAAGGATAGAGGAGGGAAGTTTGTGGGGAGTGGAGTTAGGGGTAGCAACGAGGAGGGGTGTGACAGAGAGGGTACGAGTGAGCCATGTTGATGGCAAGGTTGAGTGGGCCATCCAGGTGAAGCTGTCCAGAGGGCAGTAGGAAACCTGGGTTGTACTACAAAGAGAGGGACTTGGGCTAGAGACCTGATCAGGCCACATCACTAGGGTCACGTGGTTGCAGCTAAAATCCAAGTTTAATAAATCCAGGAAAGACTTTAAAGGGAAAAAGTACTCACCAAGTATAAGGAAACAGGACAAACTTTTCTGGTATATCTCTGGGTGAGTACTTCTAAAAATACGTACAGCTATATGTACTCGTGTATATACTTACATATACTTTTGTATATGACATACACATACACACATATATGTAATATACACACATGCGTATACATAGATATCCCCGTCTATTTGTGGCTGATCTTACATATACAGTGAAAAGAGTTTTCAGCCACACATCTGCTGTTTCAGGTCACTTCTCAGACTCTGCTCTTGGCACTGTTTGTGCGAATCTAAGCTCACACACTCCAGTACCCCCTCTTCTAATCAAGTGTGTCGGTTTTCGGGAGCTGTCAGCTCTACAGTAACTACAGTTGGTCATGGCGAACCAAGCAAGGGACTGGACATTGAACTTGGGTCAGGGTACCTGGAGGCCATTTCTCCTAGATCCATTCTATATCTAACTGGCGGACAGTGGTCATCAGCATTTTAGACATGAGACTTCTCATTCCAACTGAAGCCTTTTACAGAAGTCCAATCCACAGATGCAAGGGTTGTAATCATCTCCTATTCACCCTGCTGGTGAGGGAGGGACTCCTGCCTTAGGTCTTGGGGCTGGTCGAGCCCACGACCTCTGACAGTATGATGCGACTGACGGGTCATGTACATGCCATGCAGGGCCACATGGGAGGTGCACTCGGGAAGAGAGTGAACAGTCCAGAGGGGGGAGGTAGATGGACTTTGTAGAATCAGGACAGTGGGATGACCCCTGGCTCCCACAGCGGGATGTGACAGCCTTGCCTGAATCGTTTCGCGGGCTGCCAGGAACTGAAACCCAAAGATGAGTAAGAACTTGGCCTGGTTCTCTTTGGAAGGAGGATTGTTTGGCTAGGAGACCGTCTCTGCAAGAGCAGAGTGGAGAGGACAGGGAATTAGATTTTCAAGGCCTTCTCAATTTCCCAGATGTCAAGGCAGCACATGATATTGAGCCTTGGGGGCGTCTGGGTGGCTCGGTCGGTTAAGCATCTGACTCTTGATTTCGGCTCAGGTCATGATCTCACGGTTTGTGGGATCGAGACCTGCGATGGGCTCCGAGCTGAGCGTGGAGGCTACTTGAGATTCTCTCACCCTCTCTCTCTCTGCCCCTCCCCTGCTCGCTCTCTTTCCCTCTCTCTCTCTCTCTCTCTCAAAATAAAGAAAGAAAGAAATTTAAAAACTATTGAGCCTTAATCATAGGCCTTAATTTTAAGTCTCAACACCACAATGAGGAAGGCAGAACAGTCTGGCTGAGGCGAGGCCTATAATCCCAGAGTCTTGCCGGCTCAGTGCCTTTCCTTCTTCCTTGGGGACTGTGGCCCTGTCACCCAACCACAGAACTCTGGATTCCCTCTGAGCACTGCTGGGAAGGCCCTGTGCTAGAAGACTCTTCCTCGACCATGGACTGTCACGTCCCTGCTCAGGCACGTATCTGTGTGGACTCCATCCTGCCCAGTGCACCGAAACCCAGTTTTGCTGCCTGGTTTTCCAGCCTTGCCAGCAACTTGTGAGGCCCCAGCCTCCGTGTCCCCATACCTTCCCACCCCAGCTCGTCACGGCCCCACCCCTGACCAGACGCGTCGGCACACGCTGTCTTACACACTCATCAGTCTCGATTCTCAGCACGGGATTGGTTGCCATCCCTGTAACCCACTATCCCCCCCCCCCCTTAGAATTCTGCTAGGATTTTTCACAGGCTCTTCCTGCTGACGCCAACCCCTCTCTCTTCCTTCCTAACCTTGCTTCGGACTCTCTTTTGCAAAGAGGCTCCTGCCAGTGCCTTTTCCTGGTAGCTTCTCAGCGCCAAATAACATGGGGGATCTTCTCTGATTTTGCACCCATGTTTCCTTCTTTCAAAAGTATTTTCAGTTCAAGTTCCAGCTCCCTCAACAAGAGCAGGGAGTTTTACTGATTTTACTTTCACCTGTTGCCTGAGCTCCCCCAACACGGCCCACAGTCCCCTTGCACTGTCAGTGAGGAGCCTGCTTGGGATTCTCTCTCTCCCCCTCTCTCTCGGACCCTCCCCGCCCTCTGTCTCTCGCTCAGAATACATAAATTAAAAAAAAAATGTTTAAAGTGTACAATTCAGTGGCACTTAAAGCACAATCATCACCACTCTCTATTTTTAGGACTTTGATTCAATTAATTATACCCACAAAGACTCTATTTCCAAATGAGGTCACATCCGCAGATATCATGGTTAGTATTTGCACCTATCCTTTTAGGGGACACAATTCAACCCACAGCACAGGTCCAGTTTTTAAACTCAGCTGGGAAAGATCAGACTAATGTGTAATCTATGGTTAATATCGCCTCATTTCTGGGGCGCCTGGGTGGCTCAGTCAGTTAAATGTCTGATTCTAAGGTTTCGGCTCGGGTCATGATCTCAGCTGTGAGATCAAGCCCCACGTGGAGCTCTGCACTGGGTGTGGAGCCTGCTTAATATTCTCTCTCTCCATCTGCCCCTCCCCCAACCTTGTGTGCGTGTGTGCACACACGTGCACTCTTTCTCTCAAAAAAAAAATATTGTCTGATTCCTAAGGCAAAATCCTTTGAATACCCTTTTTTTAAATTTTTTTTTATTTTAGGGGTGACTCAGTCATCAAGCATCTGACTTCGGCTCAGGTCACAATCTCACAGTTCATGAGCTCGAGTCCCACATTGGGTGAGCTTGATCAACCCACTTCAGGTGAACATGAGCCCTGTTTTGGGTAAAACACGGGCCCTACTTCGGGTGTGCCCCGCTTCTCTCTCTCTTTCGCTCTCGCCCCCCTTGCCCCTCCTGAGATCCTCTCTCTCTCTGCCCCTTACTCACTTGCACCCCCCCCCAAAGATTTTATTTTATTTTAGAGAGAGTGTGAGCAAGGGAGAGGGGCAAAAGGAGAGAGAGAGAGAGAGAGAGAGAGACAGAATCTCAAGCGGGTTCTGCACTGAATGTGGGGCTCCATTCCATGACCCTGGGATCATGACCTGAGCCAAAATTAAGAGTTGGATGTTCAACCAGCTGAGCCACCCAGGCACCCCAAATCCTTTGACTATTCTGATCAATGCTCGATTATTGGTTTCTCCACTCTGATGGGAACAAGAACAATTCCTAGCCCTGTGTGAGCTCTGGAGCTTTCTCTCTATGCAGCTCTCTCTTCTCTGGTATTCTGTCCTTCAAATTCTGGACTCCTTGGACTCTTTGGCTGCCCAGCTCCATCTCAATCAACTCGAGGTGACTGCCAGGCTCCACTCTTTGCACTGTGACCTGCAGTCCCTCTCCAGGCACTAGGCTGCAACGATTGTCAGGCTCGTTTCATTGCTTTCATCTCTGAGATCGTGGTCCTTTGTTGCGTGATGTCCGATAAACTGAAAATCATGGTTTCGTCTATTTTTGTCACTTTTTAGCTGTTTCAGATAAGAGTATCAATTTGGTCTCTAGTAATCAATTTTGGGAGGAAGGAGGAGTCGTGTAATACAAACCTAAAATATCTGACGAATATCCTAATAATTCAAACATACTTAAATTAAAACCAAGGTTGAAAGACTGTTCATATAGACATACTTACAAACAATGGGGAGAATCCACAGGAAATAGCAACAGTGTTTTCTTCTTGCTAGTGAAATTATAAGTGATATCTTTATTTTCTTATTGGTGGTTTCAATATTTTCCAACACTTCTGAACACATAAAAATTACCTTCATAATTATAAAATATAAACACTTTAAAATGTGATACAGACTACCAGAAATAAACACATATCCTCTACATGTTTTTTTTTTTCAATATGGATCATATTCTTGCTGGACTCTGTTCAGCCTCTGGCATATTTACCACTTGCATAACTAGAAAAAAACTGAATTCCAATGAGTATACAATGCGAGTCATCCAATTTGCCTCACACTTTCAAGTATAACACAGGTAATAATCTGTCTTGTTTTTTAAGCCTTTCCCTCCAGTAAGAGTGTTGACTTATATTTTAGAAAGGAAAATTATGTTTATATATAAACCGTATTCTCCATGACATGATTGGATTCAATATTGATATGAAGCACTGCATATAGGCAATATTGGTAGGAGGAATTATAACAATCATATTAATTATTATGAATGTTGTTTACATTTATCTTGTCAATGATTATAATAAACAAATTGTGGTATTTGAACATCTATTGTTCGGTCATAACTGCCATTAACTCAGAGTCATGCCTGAAAATGTACTTTTATTTAAACATTCCTTGATTTTCATAAGATTTACATAATGATAATCACTATATTCCTTCAGACTATTATTCAACACGTAGTTATTTAAGCTAACACAGTACTACCTTTCACAAAGTAAATTCAATGTAAAAAGAACTATGATTCATGGTTTTGTTAATATTTCTCTATTGTAAAAGTTATTTGCTTGGTTGTTAGCTGTATCTCATATATGTGTTACCTGCATTTACCATTCTTCCATTTTAACGATTTCATTTACACATTGTCCTAACCAAGTTATTAATGCTTTCTTTCACATTCATGTATTATTTTTCTGCCTCAGAAATATTCTCACCACTGTATTATTCGTTCTTTGTTCTTTTCTTTTCCATTTTAGAAGAACCACACATGCTCTTTCCTCCTGTACGCGTTGTTCTTTCTCTGTATTTTGGCCCATGGCCCTCTTTCTGAAACTCATCAGTCCCTGAGTTCGACCAACTGATTTTGATTTGAAGTGTTTCTATAGATATTCAGTTGTAAAATATTTGCACTTTATTGTTTTCACCAGAATAAACTTTTAATATTTTTCTTTTTTCTTTTTTAAAATGCAGATTCATATTTTCTAAAAACAATGGAGTAATAAAGTATGTAACTTGTTGATGCTGGCTTTTTCCACTCAGCAAGATGCCTTTGAGAAGCATTCAATTGGTTTTGGGTGTCAATGGTTTATTCCTTTTTATTGCCGGGTAGTATTCCATTGTGTGGATGCACCATAGTGTCTTTATCCGTTCATCTGTAGAAGGATATTTCTGGGTTGTTTTCAGGCTTTGGAAAACACGAATAGAGCTGTTATAAGCATTTGTGTATAGCCTTTGGTTGAACATAAGTTTTCCTTTCTCCCAAGAATGGGATTACTGAATCATATAGTAAATGTGAGTTCACAGGAAATTGCCAAATCATTTTCCACAATGGCTGTACCATTCCACATTTTCACCAGTAATGTACGAGAGTTATCATACTTGATAACACTATAGCACTTAGTAATGTACATATACATATTTAAATTTTTAGTCATTTTCAAAGGTGTATCATGGTATAAAATTGTGGTTTTAAAATGCATTTCTCTAACGGCTAATGATGTATAACAATTTTTCACGTATTCATTTGCCATTCATACGACCAGTTTGGTGAAGTGTCAGCTGATGCTTTTTGTCCATTTTTAAAATTGGGTTGTTTTCTAAGTTTTGAGTTTTGAGACCTCTGCTGAGTCTTGATGCAAGTCCTTTATTAGACATTCATTTGAAAACATCTTCTTCCAGACTGTAGCTTGATTTGTATTCTCCTAACAAGTGAGCAGAGAAAAAAATTTTAATTTTGAAGATGCCAATTTATCATTTTTTTTTCTTTTATAAGCCATGTTTTTTTGTGTGTCACGTTTAAGACATCTTTGCCTCATTTTGGGTCATGAAGACTTTGGAGCTGAGAGCTGACCTTCCATCTCCCACGTGGCAGAGTAGGAGGTGCTCAGATTCCCCTTCAAAGGTAACATGGACAAGATGGGGTGGGTACTGACCCCCTTCCCTCTGTGTGATGCTGAGCCAGGCGGTCTCAAGAGGGCTATTCAGGGCTCTATCTCCTCTCTCCCCTCCACTTACCTTGTATCATTGGGGCCAGTGGTGAGCCGAGAATCTACCTTATCCTACTCAAAAGACAAAAAACAATCAGGAAATAGAATAACGAAAACAATTTTGGGAAAAAAGTAAGCCGGTGTGAAGTGTTCGTTAGTTTTTCACATTTGCCAGGAAGGTGTCAGCTCAGTGGAAGAGAGAGCTGAACTTCCACTCTATCTGTCTGGAGTAAGGCTGTGTGTGTCAGCACCCCACTTTTGCTGGGGAGTTGTGGGTGGAGACCAGAGGGAAGCTGACCATGGAAACCCACAGGCCCTGGTTGGGCATCTCAACAGGGGAATTGCTTGCTTACAAGAAAAAGAAACAGGATCAGGAGTTCATAATATAAGGTCCAAAATGTGCAGGGCACAGTTGAAAGACACCTTTTCACCCTAAGAACCAAGGAAATCACCATTTGAGTGAGAAAAGACAACTGGGAGATGCCAACACTAAGGTGAAAAGAGTGCCGGAATATCTGACAAGGATTTTAAATAAGGCTTCATAAAACTGGTTCAACAGGCAACTACAAATTCTCCATAAACAAAAGAAAACTAGACTCCGGGAAAGAAATAGAAGTTATGAAAAGAGCAGCAGGTAGGAGATCTAGAACTGAAAAATATAAAACTGGTACAAAACTCTTGCTGGATGGGCTCAGTAGTAGAGTGGAGATGACAGAGGATAGCATCAGTGAACTTGAAGAGATCAATAGAATTTACTGATCTGAAAGGCAGAGGGAAAATAGACGGACCTTGTAGATACGATCATCAAAATTCAGTCTGGAGACTTTTGCTTTTGAGAACATGGAGTAAATGTATTTTACCTCTTACTCCTGCTAAGAACAACTAAAAATCCTAGATATTGTATTTAAAACAAATGTAAAAAGACACCGAAAGTTGGAAAGCCAGACTGGCTTGGGGACCAGCGATTGGAGGAACGGAAAAATGAGGAGTTCCCTTAGTTTCTTGTTGTCTTGTGTCATATATCCCAGACCTGGAGCTGAAGAAGCCAGCAATCAGGAAATGCCAATGGATATGGACCAAAGGAAAAAAAATAAGTCCCAGCAAAAGCCTACTCTCTCTAGCTAAAAGACCAGGAAAGGAGCAACCTAGTAAGACAGAAATATTTTAGACAATAACCACTCTACTCCACAGAAACAACTGCAGCCCCATCCCACATACACCAGTCAAGGCCGAGTGGGAACACAGACTTCCACCTTCACCAGGTTGTAATGAGGCACTCCAACCACCTTGCCAGAGCGGCACCAGAGAAGGCCAAATGGATACTGGGGACCATCATCACCCTTGGGCATCAGCAGTGACGGTGGAGACCACTTGGGTGCCTGGAATTCTACCCCATCCAGTGGAGAGGATCTGAGGCTATGAACAGAATATGAATAGAAGCCAAAGTAGGAATCAAGACTTCTACCTCCACCTGTCAGCAAGAAAATGATGACATTCCCTCTTACCCTGCCGAACCAGTGTCAGAGAAAGCCAGCTAAAAAAAAAGGTCTAAACAAGATTCAGAGTCTCATAACATAACACATAAAATGCCCAGATGTCAACTGAAAATCATCATACCAAGCACTATGAAGATCTCAAACTGAATGAGAATGGCAATGACTGGAGGCCAACGACAAGGTGATAAAAGTATCAGAATTACCCAGCGAGGAATTTCAAGCAGCCATCATAACAGGAGTGCTGATTGGAAGGGGCACATGCACCCCGATAGCAGCACTATCAGCAATAGCCAAAGTATGCAAAAAGCCCCAATGTTCATCGACCGATGAATGGACACAGATGTGGCATATATATACAATGGACTATTGGTGATTAACAAGAATGAAATCTTGCCATTTTAGAGTGTAATACGCTAAGCGAAATGAGTCGGTCAGAGAAAGACAAATATATAATGTGGAATTTAAGAAACAAAACAGATGAACATAGCGGAAGGGAAACAAAACTAACATAAAAACAGAGAGGGAAACAAACCATAAGAGACTGTTAAATACAGAGAACAAACTGAGGTTGCTGGCAGAGTGTTGGGTTGGGGGAAGGGCTAGAGGAGTGAGGGGCATTAAGGAGGACACTTGTTGGGATGTGCACTGGGTAGTATATGTGAGAATCACTAAATTTTGTTCCTGAAATTATTAGTACACTATATGTTAACTAACTTGGATTTAACTGAAAAAAACAAAACAGCCGTCATAACAATTTTCAATAAGATATTATGAACATAGTGAAAACAAATTAAAAATAGCCTCAGAACAGAAACGTAGTTTCGGCAAAGAAATAAATGATGTAAAAAAGAAAACAAACAGAAATTTTATAACTGAGAAAATGCAAAAGCTAAAATAAAAATCCAGTGAATAGGCTAACAGCAAAATGGAGGAGACAGAGGAAACAATCCATGAACTAAAAGGACAAATCTGAACAAAGAAGGAACAGTAGAAATTATCCAATCTGAACAACAAAGGAAAAATAGACTGAAAAACATAGACTAAATGACTTGTGGAAATATAACAAACGATCTAAATCCAAGTCATTGGAAACTCAGAATAAGAGAAAGTAGGGGCTGAAGAAATATGCAAAGAAGTAATTACTACAAACTTTTCAAATTTGGTGAAAGACATGATCCTACAGGTTTAAAAAGCTGAGGTGACCTCAAAGATCTAAATAGAGGCATACCGTATTTATTGACCAGAAGACTCAACATAGTCAAGATGCCAATTCTCCCCCAAATTGATATACATGTTTAATATAATTACCATAAAAATCCCTACAAGAATTTTTGTATAGATATAGACAAAATTATTGTCAAGTGTATATGGATTGGCAAAGGCAGTAAAATGACTAAAACAATTACAGAAAAAAAATAAACTAGTTAGAATCAGTCAACCCCATTTCAAGAATTGTTTTATAGCTACAGTAATAAACATTCTATGATATTGTTGAAGGGATGGACACATAGATCAATGGAATAGAATATACTATTCAAAAGTAAACTCATGTAAGTATGCTAAGGTGATTTTTGACAAAGGTACAAAAGCAATTTAAGAGCGTTTTCAGCAAATAGTCCTGAAATCTTTGGACATCCAGAGGCAAAAAAAGGAACCTTGACCTGAATACCACAATTTTTACAAAAATTAACTCGAAACAGAATATGAACACAAATGTAAGACGAAAAACTATAAAACTATTAGAAAATAAATAGGTCTTTGGGGTCTGGGGCTTGACAAAGAGTTCTTGGCCTTGACATGAGAAGCATGATGCAGAAAAGGAAAAATGCATAAATTGAATTTCATCAAAATTAAAGCTTTCGCCCTGTGAACGGCCCTGTTAAGAAGATGAGAAGAGGGGCGCCTGGGTGGATCGGTCGGTTAAGCGTCCGACTTCAGCTCAGGTCACGATCTCACGGTCCGCGAGTTCGAGCCCCGCGTCGGGCTCTGGGCTGATGGCTCAGAGCCTGGAGCCTGCTTCCGATTCTGCGTCTCCCTCTCTCTCTGCCCCTCCCCCGTTCATGCTCTGTCTCTCTCTTTCCCAAAAATAAATAAATGTTAAAAAAAAAAAGATGAAAAGAAAAACTACCGACTGGGAGAAAATATTTGCAAACCACACAACTGATAAAGAAGCAATATCTAGAATATATAAATAATTCAAAATTTAACAGCAAAAAACAAACATCCAATTAGAAAGTGGGTAAGCAAAATGAAAAACATTTTACTACGTATATACAGATGGCCAATAAGCCCATGAAAAGATGTGCTAGCCATTAGGGAAATTCAATTTAAACCATGCTAAGACATCATTACACAACTATCAGTCATGTATAAATTGATGGGAATGTAAAATGGTATAGGCACTCTAGAAAACAGTTGACAGCTTCTTAAAAAAACCCAAAAAACCCAAACATACCCTTACCACATGACCCAGAAATTGCACTTCTGGGCATTTATCCCAGAGAAATGAAAACTGATGTCCATGGAAAACTACATGAAAGCTGATAGTAGCTTTATTCATAAGAGCCCCAAACAGGAAACAATCCACATGTCTGAGATTGGCTAAACAAACTGTGGTCTATACATACCATGAAACAACACTCAGCAATAAAAAGGAATGAACTCTTGAAAAACACGACAACTCGGATGGGTCTTTCTAGAATTTTGCTGAGGGAAACAACCAATCTCAAATGGTTGCATACTGCGTAATTCCATTTGTATATCATTCCTGAAATGGCAAATGTATAGAAATGGAGATCAGATTAATGACTGATAGGGATGATGGAGGGTTAGGGGCAGGAGGCAAGTAGATATAGCTATTACAAGGCACATGAAGAATTCTTGTGATGATGAAAATATTCTGTCTCTTCACTACGTAATATAGTTTTGCAAGTTGATGCTCTTAGAGATACTGGGTAAATGTAAACGTGACATCTTTGTATTATTTCTTAAAATTTCATGTGAATCTACAATTATCTCAAAATAAAAAGTTTAATAAAAACAAAAATCTAGTCTAAGAAATTTATATGAAAAATGGCCCTGGGGCACCTGGGTGGCTCAGTAGGTTAAGGGTCGGACTCTTGGTTTTGGTTCAGGTCATGAGCTCGTGGTTTGTAAGTTCGAGCCCACATCGGGCTCTGTGCTGACAGTGTGGAGCCTGCTTAGGATTCTCTCACTTTCCCTCTCTCTCTGCCCCTCCTGCATGCTCTCTCTCTCTCAAAATAAATAAATAAACTTAAAAAAAAAAGAAAAATGGCCCTGTTTCTTCAACAAATAAACTACAGGGGCGCCTAGGTGGCTCAGTGGGTTAAGTGTCTGACTTCGGCTCAGGTCATGATCTTGCGGTTTGTGAGTTCGAGCCCCGTGTGGGGCTCTGTGCTGACAGCTCAGAGCCCGGAGCCTGCTTCGGATTCTGTGTCTCCCTCTCTCTCTGCCCCTCCCCTGTTCATGCTCTGTCTCTTAATAATAAATAAACGTTAAAAAAACAAACTACAAAGAAAACAAAGATGGAGGGGGGGGGGCCTGTATATTTAAAAGAATTTAAGAAACATATCACCCAACTTGAATAATCAAAGCTCATTAAGATCCTGATATGAGCAAATAAACTTTAAAAATAATAAAAATAGGAAAAACTTGAACCCTTCCTGTATATCGGATGGTATTAATGAATTAAAATTTTTAAGTGTGATAATGGCATAGTGGTTATGTTTAAAAATCAGTCTTTATATTTTGGAGATACACACAAATATTTATTAATTGATAGTCTGTCAGAGATTTGCTTCCAAATAATGTGGGTGATTAGAGTGGACGAAATTCTCAGATGGCCCCCATGAATGACATGCACGAATGACATCCACCCCTTGAGTGTGGGTACGAGCTGTGAATATGATAAGATTTGTTCCCAAGGTTACATGATGCTATATGGCATCAGAACGTCTTGAGATTTAATTAAGATACCTAATAAGCTGACTTTGAGTTAATAAAACGAGAGAATTGCCCAGTTGGGCCTGACATAATGAGGCTAGCCATGAAAAGGGACAAGAAGCAGCTGTCCTTGAAGAAGCAAACAACCATGTTGTAAACTGCCTACGCAGAGGGCCACGTGCCACAGAGAGCGCTCGGTAGGAGATAAGAGAAGCCCCCGGCTGACAGCCAGCAAGAAAACAGGGACTTCAGTCCTACAACTACAAGGAATTGAAATGCGCCAGCAATCACGTAAGCCTGGCAGAGGGCCCCAAGCCCCATGTGAGACTCGAACTCCAGGCCATACTTTGCAGCTTGGTAAGACCATAAGCAGAGGACCCAGTTGCACTAGACTTCAGAGCTTCTGTGAGATCATAAATGAAGGTAGCTTGGAGCCTCTAAGAATGCTAACAAATCGCTCTGCGGCAATAGAAAAGGAATGCAGGAGAATATAGACGAAACAAAATTGGCTCTGAGTTAACAGTGGTTGAAAATGAGTGATAAGCACATGGCTTTCATTACACTAGTCTCCCTACTTTTATGCGTATTTGACATTTTCTTCAATAACGACTTTTAAACGTTCTCACGGCGTTTAGAGGCTGAATACTTGACTTGTAGGAGTTGGCAGAGGTGGCATGGTCTGTATGGTTGACTGCCTTCCCTGAGAGGGTAGAAACTGAGCCCCAGTCCCCACACTTGTTCACAAAGAAGTGCACCTGGGAATCCCAAGGAAGATGGCAGAGTAGGAGGATTCTGGGCTCACCTCATCCCCCTGACACACCTAGAGGACACTCGCGTCAGTGTAGGTAACCCAGAAAATGACCTGCAGACGAGCAGAACAGACTCTCCGCAGCTAAATGGAGACAAGAGGCCACACCGAAGAGTGTGGGAAAGGCAGAGACATGGTTGGGAGCCAAACTGACTCATGGGAGCGTCTGCAGGAGGGAGGGACACCATGGCTGTGGAGAGAGGAGAGGAGAGAAACTACACCGGGCACCTGAGGCACGGGAGGCCAGCACTGGGAAGAGGAATCCCCATAAAATGTGGTTTGAAGGCCAGAGGGCCTGGCTTTGGGAGTTTTTTTACAGACAGTGGGGCTTAACACCTGGAATTTAAAAATCAGTGGGCTTGGCTCTGAGAGAGCCGGGAGGGTGAGAAGAAAGGACAGGAATTCCTGTCCTTAAAGAGACAGCACAGCAAACAGCCCAGCCGAGATACAGCTTAGAAGCAGCAGTTTGAAAAATGCATGGGATGCACGGGAAGGAAGGAGATATACTTAATAATATCAGAGTGTGGGCTGGAAGGTCAGGGAACTTTCAGAGCCTTCTTCAAGAACAAAAGAGCTAGAGGGTGCCATCTCCCTCCTCTCCCTCCTCTGCCCCCCCTCCTAGATATACAGACACCCGCACTCTCCACCTGCCTTGCTTACAGTGCACCCCACCACTGCACGCTTCCGTGGCTCTGCCCCCTCCCACCTGGCCAGATTCCACAAGAGATTTCTGGGCGGCTGCAGCCCTCTTTCTGCAGCGGACTAGCACAGACCTTGCCGGCACTGTTCTTCTGTGGACCTGCCCCCTCTGCCCTTGACTGGAGCCCATCCAAAGTGCTTCCGTAAGCCTGAGAGTGTGCAAGCAGCCCTGACACGGGTCGGCACCACTCCAAAGTGACTTCTGCTCCGGGGAGAGGGGAAGATAACTACACACACCAGTCTGACTATACGCCCCAGCGGTGGGCTTGGGGGCAGGCATCGAGTCTGACTGAAGACCCTGCCCACCAATGAAAATTTCTTGAGGGACGATACAGGGAGACGCCCCTGCAGTTTGGTGAAACCACAGTTATGTCAAAAACCTGGTCTGACTCAACTCAAGCCCTAGATGGCCACACAATGGCCCACTAACAGCGCTGGGCCCAAACCATGTTCACAACAGGCAAAGAGCCATTGCAGACACCTGGGCCGAGGGCAAACATGGCTCAGCCACAACAGTAGGGCGCATGCAACATGCATAGAAGACATTTTTGAATTGCCAGGTTCTGGTGAACAGGGGACATTGCATTGCAGGGCACCACAAGACCTATTCTTCGTAAGGCCACTACTTTCAAGAGCAGGATACATAGCTAACATTACTAACACATAGAAACAGACACAGATAGTTAGACAAAATGAGGAGACAGAGGAATATGTCCCAAATGAAAGAACAGGACAAAAGCACAGCAAGAAACCTAAGCGAAACATAAATAAGTAATATACTTGATAGAGGATTTAAAGTAATGCTCATAAAGATACTCCCTAGACTTGAGAAGAATGGATGGTCTCAATGAGACCATCAACAAAGAGATAGAAAACATAAAAATAAAATCAGATACGAAGAACTCAATAACTGATATAAAAAAGACACTAAAAGGAATCAAAGGTAGACTAGAGGAAGCAAAGGAAATAATCAGTGACTTGGAGGACCAAGTAATGGAAAGCAATCAAGCTAAACAGGAGAGGGGAAGAAAATGAAAATAAACTTAGGGAACACAGTGAGACCATCAAGCGTAATGACTCTTGCATTATAGGGGTCCCAGAAGAAGAGAGACAAAAGGGGGCAGAAAATTTGTTTGAGGAAGTGATAGCTGAAAACTGCAAATCTGGGGAAAGAAACAGAAATCTAGATCCAGGATGCACAGGGAGTCCCCACCGAAATTAACCCAAGGAGGTCCATGCCAAGACACATAATAATTAAAATGACAAAAAGTAGTGACAAAGAGAGAAATTTAAACACAGCAAAAACAGTTATGTACAAGAGAAATCCCACGAAGCTAGCAACTGATTTTTCAGCAGAAAGTTTGAAGGCCTGAAGGGAGTGGCAGGATATATTCAAAGTGCTGAAAGAAGAAAAAAAAAACCTGCAACCACGAATACCTTATCCAACAAGGTTATCCCTCAGAATAGGAAAGATAGAGTTTCCCAGACAAACACAAGTAAAGGAGTTCATCACCACTAAAGCAGCCTGACAAGAAATGTTAAAGGGGGCTCTGTGAGTAAAAGGAAAGTCCATAAGTAGGGTGAGAAAAGTAGAAAGCACTAAAGGAGTGAAATTAAGTTTGTCTGTAAAAATCAGCCAAGAGATTCACAGAATAGAAGGGTGTAAAGTAGGACACCATATACCAAAAACATGGGGCGGGGGGAGATGAGTAAAAATTTAGTGCTTTCAGGATGGGTTCAAACTTAAGAAACCATTAACTTAATATAGACAGCTGTATGCATAAGATTCTGTATATACACGTAGTGGTAAATACAAATCAAAAACCAATAATAGATATGCAAAAATTGTCAGAAAGGAATCCAAGTGTATCATTTAAGAAAGCCGGCCAATGGGGCGCCTGGGTGGCTCAGTCGGTTAAGCGTCCGACTTCAGCTCAGGTCACGATCTCGCGGTCCGTGAGTTCGAGCCCCGCGTCGGGCTCTGGGCTGATGGCTCGGAGCCTGGAGCCTGCTTCCGATTCTGTGTCTCCCTCTCTCTCTGCCCCTGCCCCGTTCATGCTCTGTCTCTCTCTGTCTCAAAAATAAATAAAACGTTAACAAAAAAATTAAAAAAAAAAAAAGCCAGCCAAGTGTGAGAGAAGAGAGCAAGAGAGTAAAGGAACAGAGAAGAATGACAAAAACTACAATAAAACAAAGAACAAAATGGCAGTAAGTACATACCTATCAACAATTACTTGGAATATAAATGCACTAAACACTCCAGTCAAAAACCATAGGGTGACAGAATGGATAAATAAGCAAGACCCATCTATATGCTGCCTATAAGCTGTCATTTCACATGTCATTTCACATGCAGATTGCAAGCGAAAGGACAGAAAAGCATTTATCACGCAAACGGAAGTAAAAAGAAAACGAGGGTAGCAATACTGACAGGACAAAATAAACTTTAAAACAAAGACGGGAAGAAGAGACAGGGGCACCTGGCTGGCTCAGTCACTTAACTGACTTCAGCTCAGATCATGATCTCGCGGCTTGTGGATTTGAGCCCCACATGGGGCTCTCTGCTGTCAGTGTAGAGCCCGCTTTGGATCCTCTGCCCCCTCTCTCTCTGCCCCTCCCCCACTCATGCTCTGTCTCTCTCAAAAATAAATAAATAAACATTTTAAAAAAGTAAAAAAAAAAAAGAAGACACAACGAAGGATGTTATGTGATCATAAAGGGAACATCCAACAAGAACATATAGCAATTGTAAATATTTGTGCACCCAACGTGGGAGTACCCAAATACATAAAGCAGCTAATAACAAACAGAAAGAAAGTAATCGATAGTAGTGCAATAATATTAGGGTACTTGAATACCCCACTTACATCAATGGATAGATTATCCAAACAGAAAATTAGCAAGGAAACAGTGGCTTTCAATGAAACATTGAACCAGATGGATCCAACAGATATATTCAGAAAATTCCATCCTAAAATAGCAGAATATGTATTTTTTTCAAATGCACATGGAAAATTATTCAGAATAAATCACATGTTAGCCTGCAAAACAAGTCTCAACAAATTCAAAATATTGAAGTCATGCCATGCATCTTTTCTGACCACAACACTGTGAAACTAGAAATCAGTCACAAGAAAAAATATGCAAAGTACGCAAACACATGGAGGTTAAATAACATGCTACTGAACAATGAGTGGGTCAACCAGGAAATCGAAGAGAAAATTAAAAAAATACATGAGACAAATGAAAATGAAAAACAATGGTCCAAAATCATTGGGATGCAGCAAAAGCTGTTCTTAGAGGGAAGTTTATAGCAATACAGGTCTACTTACAGAAGCAAGAAAAATCCCAAATAAACAAAGTAACCTTACACCTGAAGAGCTATAAAAAGAAGAATATAAACTCCAAAACCAGTAATAAAAATAAATAAAATAGAAACTAAAGACAAACAATAGAACAATAGGACAGATCAATGAAACTAGGAGCTGGTTCTTTGAAAAAAATCAATTAAATTGATAAACCTCCGTCCAGACTCATGAAAAAGAGAGATAAATAGAGAGAGAGAGAGAAAGAGAGAGAGAGAAGATTCAAATAAACAAAATCAGAAGAGTAAGTAAGAAGAGAAATAACAACCGATACCACAGAAATACAAAGGATCATAGGAGAATATTATGAAAAATTGTATGCCAACAAATTGGACAACTTTGAAGAAATGGTTAAATTTCCAGAAACATATAAACCTACCAAAACTGAAACAGAAAGAAATAGACTATTTGAATAATACTCAAAAACTACCAACAAAGAAAGTCCAGGACCAGATGGCTTCACAAGTGAATTCTACCAAACATTTAAAGAAGAGTTAATACCTGTTCTTCTCAAAGTATTCCAAAAAATAGAAGAGGAAGGAAATCTTCTAAATTCAACTTATAACGCCACCATTACCTTGATACTAACACCTAATAAAGGTAGTACAAAGAAAAAAAAAGAGAAAGAACTACAGGCCAATGTTGCAATGAACCTAGACACAAAAATTCTCAACAAAAATTTAGCAAACCAAATCTAGCAATACCTTAAAAAAAAATCATTCATCAAGGTCAAGTGGGATTTATTCCTGGGCTGCAAGTGTGGTCCAGTTTCCATGAATCAATCAACATGATACATCACATCAATAAGAGAAAGGATGAGATCTATATGATCATTTCCATAGATGCAAAAAAAAGCATTTGACAAAGTAAAACATTCACTCATGGTAAAAAAAAAAAAAAAAAAAAAAAAAGAAGCCACCCTCAGCAAAGCAGGTTTAGAGGGAACATACCTCAACATAATAAAAGCTATGCATGACAAACCCACCACTTACATCATTCTCAATGGTGTAAAAATTGAGTTTCCCCCCTAAGATCAGGAACAAGATAAGGAAGTCCACTCTCACCCCTTCTTTCAATACACTACTGAAAGTTCTAGCCGCAGTGATCAGAGAAGAAAAATAAATAAAAGGCATCCAAATTGGAAAGGAAGAAGTAAAACTTTCCATATTTGCAGATGACATGATACTATATAACCATAAAGATTCCACCAAAAACCTATTGGAATTGACAAATGAATTCAGTATACGAAATCAATATACAGAAATCTGTTGCATTTCTATACACTAGTAATGAAGTAGCAGAAGGAAAAATTAAGAATACAATCCCATTTACAATTCTACCAAAACTAATAAGATACCTAGGAATAAACCTAACCAAGGCAGTGAAAGACCTGTACTCTGAAACTATAAAACACTGATGAAAGAAATTGAAGAGGGCACAAACAAATGGAAAGATATTCCATGCTCATGGATTGGAAGTACAAGTATTTGTAAAATATCTATACACCCCAAAGGAATCTACACATTTATTGCAATCCCTATCAAAATACCCGCAGCATTTTTTCACAAAACTAGAACAAATGATCCTGAAACATGCATGGAACCACAAAAGACCCCAAATAGCCAAAGTAATCTTGAAAAAGAGGAACAAAACTAGAGGTATCACAATCCTAAACTTCAAGATATACTACAAAGCAGTAGTATTTAACACAGTATGATACTAGCACAAAAGTAGATACATAGATCAATGGAACAGAATAGAAAACCCATAAGCAAACCCACAATTATACGGTCAGCTAATCTTCAACAAAGCAGAAAAGAATATGCAGTGGGAAAATGTCTCTTCAACAAATCATACTGGGAAAACTAAGCAGCTCCATGCAAAAGAATGAAATTGGACCACATTCTTACACCATACACAAAAATAAACTCAAAATGTATTAAAAACCTAAATGTGAGGCCTGAAACCATAAAAATCATAGAAGAGAGCATAGGAAGAAATTTTTCTGACATTGGCTTTAACAACTTTTTCTACATATGTTTCCAGAGGCAAGGGAAACAAAGAAAAAAAGAAACTATTGGGACTACAACAAAATAAAAAATTTCTGTACAGGAAAGGAAGCAATCAACAAAACCATAAGACAGCCTACTAAATGGGAGAAGATATTTGCAAGTGATATACTTGATAAAGGGTTAGTATCCAAAATATATAAAGCACTTAGACAACTCAACACGCCCCAAAAAAGAAACAATCCATTTGAAAAATGGTCAGAAGACGTAAACAGACATTTCTCCAAAGAGGACATCCAGATGGCCAAAACACACATGAAAAGACCTTTAACATCACTCATCATCAGGGAAATGCACATCAAAACCACAATGTGATGCCACTTCACCCTTGTCAGAATGGCTAAAATCAAAACCACAACAAACAACAAGTGTTGAAGAGGATGAGAAAAAAAGGAAACTTGTGCACTGTTGGTGGGAATGCAAACTGGTGCAGCCCCTCTGAAAAACAGTATGGAGGTTCCTCCAAAAAAAAAATGGAAATAGATCTACCATATGACCCAGTAATTCTACTACTGGGTATTTATTCAAAGAATATGAACACACTAATTCAAAAGGATATATGCACCCCTACCTATATTGCAGTATTATTTCCAAGGCCAAATTATGGAAGCAGCTCAAGTGTCCATCGATAAATGAATGGATAAAGAAGAGGTGGTGTGTGTGTGTGTGTGTGTATATATATATATATATATATGTATATATATATATATATATGTATATATATATATACACACACACATCACATAAACACAATGGAATATTACTCAGCCAGAATGAAATCTCGCCATTTGCAATAATGTTGATGGATGTAGAGGTTATAATGCTAAGTGAAATAAGACAAATACCATAAGATTTCACTTCTATATGGAATTTAAGAAACAAAACAAATGAACAAAGAACAAAAGACAAACAAAAAACCCAGACTCTTAACTATAGAGAACAAACTGGTGGTTACCATAGAGGAAGTCAGTGGGGGGAATGGGTGAAGTAGGTGAAAGGGATTAAGAGTTTATTTACCATGATGAGTACTGAGTAACATATAGGATTGTCACATCACTATATTGTACACCTGAAAATAATACAACGCTATTTATACTGGAATTTTAAAAAAAGAGAAGTGGACCTGCTATTAATAGATGAATGGATAAAAAATATGTGATATAAATATACGTATATATATATATATACACACTATATATATATGTAAATATACACACACACAATGGGACATTATTCAGCCATAAAAAGGACAAGATCTTGCCATTTGTGACAACGTGGATGGACCTAGAGGGTATTATGTTAAGTGAAATGAGAAAGAAAGATACCATATGATTTCACTTACATGTGAAATCTAAAAAACAGAACAAATGAATAAAAAAAAACAAACACAAAGCAGAAAAAAACCCACAAACACAAAGAACAAACTGATGATTGCCAGAGTGGAGGGTTGTGTGGGGATGGATAAAATGAATGAAAGGGAGTGATTAGATACTGTTTCCCATTTATGAAATGAGCAATTCCCAGGAATAAAAGGTACAGCATAGGGAATATGGTTAATGATATTGTAATAGCAATGTATGGTGACAGATGGTAGCTACATTTGTGGTGAACATAGCATAATGTATAAACTTGTTGAATCACTAGGTTGTACACCTGAAACTAATGTGAAATTGTGTGTTGACTATACTTCAATAAAAAAGAAAAGGAAGCAGAATTGATGTCCTCACCTAACACTCAGCTTGCCTGCTGCCTTTCTGGTCATTCTTTAGTTCTTTTCCAACCTAAAGTAACTGTAAAGTTTTGATATGGGAGTGTGTGTGTGTGTGTGTGTGTGTGTGTGTGTGTGTGTGTTTTGGGGCATATGTGTGTGTATATGTGTATGTATGAAACTGATAAATAAACCAGTAAAATGAAAAACTTAACAAAGTGGAAATCAAAATTTACTTTAACTTCAGGCATTGTTTAGATAGTTAAAAATCTGGAATTCTATCTATAAATCTATAACTCACCTGTGTATAGGTAACCAAGTTGTCTGGTAGAAAAAAATGGAAGGGATTAGTATCTTACTTGGGTCTGCCAATATGTTAAACGTGAAACTTTACGCCACCTAAACTTTGCTTCTTCCTTTTCTAAAGTTTTACCTGCGGTAAATGCTAACGTTAGTTAGGAACCTTCCATTTTTCCTTATATAAAATAAGACCAAAACTTCCTGCCTTGTCTACCTCCTTTGGGTTTTTTATGTATATTTACAATTGGCAGAAGGTGAAATTCTACATGCATCACTCCTTAAAATAGCAGAATTATTTCAGAATTACATCTAGAATGTATATCACAAAGTGACAGAGGTCAAGTTCCTTTCTAAAAAAGTCAATCCATGGAAACACAGAAGAATGGAATCTATCCTAAGCAAGAATTGTCTCTCTGATAATTGCACCAAAAAATCAAACAATTTGCATTATAAACAATGCATTACCTGTGGCCTGAGCAGCAGCAGCAGCAGCAGCAGCAGTGGCTCAGGGACCTTTAACTTCCTCCCAAACATGTATCACTTTTCCTCAATTCACTGATGTGGATGGACAAATGATGCTTTCACAATCATGTGAATTGCTATGCAAGCGGAGCTTCCAATGCAATTCTTTAGGATACACTTATGACTTAGAGTGCCATCTCTTAAATGTCTTCTAGGTGAAAATTTTGGAGTTGTCATTATTCTTAAGAAAGCATACTAGGTCTCAGTAAGAAAGTGTATGAGGTCTCATCCAGTTTGACTAACAGAAGGCACATTCTGACATTGAGCCAAAGTTTACTTCGCTCTTGAATCTGCCCCTCGTCCTAGTCTTCTACCCATATCAGGACTGCTGGGAAGAAACAAACTGATCTTTCTGTCCCCAAAACTTTTGGCATATCTAAAGTTCAAATCTCATGTGTGTTCCAAAGAATTTTAAGTGTCCCTGAGAGGCATGCAAGAAATGGCAAGTTTGGGTACGGGCCAGGTAATTATTGTCTAATTGCTTTAAGGTTGGACCACGCTTCTTGTACCCATTCCCCTGCAAATGAAGCTGGGAACAATTAAGCTAATAATATAAACTTCTGAGAGAATCATCCATCACAGCAAGAAAATATAAAACACAGTCCTCCAGGGGCCAGGTTTATGGTAACAATACAGTTCATGCAGCCATAAACAACTCTACAAACATGTTAGGGAGTGTAAGGTTGATCTCCTTGGAGGACTATTAGGATTGTCGTTTGAAGGTGATATATGACTATGACAGAAACCCCAGAAATCTCCTGAAGAAAACGATATCAGTTCAGGGCTACACTGAGGCTATAAGTATTTCATAATATCATGCTGTGTCTGAAAAAACTTCTCAGATTTCTAGTACCCAGCCTCCCTTCTTATGTAACTTCCTCCACATAAATGTTCAGACATTTTGTAAATGGCTGATGCATTCAACACAGACAGCAAATGGAGCTGAAAACCAGGACTCCATCAACACCCCTAAATAAGGAAAAGAGGGTTTAAACTTCCAATTTTTACCTGTGTGAACCTGCCGGTATTGGCACTAGTGAGTACCAAAAATAAAAGCAATGTAGATAGAAAGAAAGTGAAGGAAAACCAAAAATCCAAAACTTCACCTCGAAGCAATCACTGATTTGCCTTTCACCTCCTGTGGAAAAGAGCCCAAAGTCAAGAATCTCTTCCAGATCTGAGAGCTCATTTGTTTTTGTTAAATTTGCAATTTTTGAAAAGGGACCACCTTGCTTGGTACCAAGACACAGGGAGCATGGAAGTCCCCAGATGACACTTAATGATCCTCTCCTATTTATAGAGAAAGAAAGAAAGAAAGAAAGAAAGAAAGAAAGAAAGAAAGAAAGAAAGAAAGAAAAGGGAAGGAAAGGAAAGGGAAGGGAAGGGAAAGAAAGGAAAGGAAAGGAAAGGAAAGGAAAGGAAAAGAATTAAGCTTATTGCTAATCATTCCCACACTAAGGACAGCTTAGGCATAAACAAGAAAGAATGCTTTAGAGTGGACATAAATTAGGTTTAAGAATATTTCATCTTTCTCAAACATTTACTGAGCACCTATCATGAATTAAGTGCTATGGTAGCACTAAATACATAAAGTCGCAATTCATACCATTAAAGGGCTCACAAGCATAGAAGAGGCAGACATGTAAATTAGTTCTTGTAGTACACCAAGAGAGTTGTTATAGTCTGATGAAACCTAAAGTGCTAGGAGAGCACAGAAGAGATTTTTGGAGGATGGCATCACAGAAGAAATGATGTTGTTGCAGAATATTGACACATGGTTACAAGTTGGCCAGGAGAAGAGAGGACATTCCATGTGAAAAGAAGAGATTTGTAAAGGGTACAGAGGTCTGAAATAAAATAATGTGCTCAGGAAATACAACATGTAGTTTTGTCTGGTTTTGTCTGACGAGATGTATAAGATACAATAAGTGGAAGGAGGCTTAAGATATAGTTTTTAAAAAGCAAGAAAAAAGCATTGGGTGAAGCATATTGATGAAGCAGGAGAGAGGCACAAGAGAAGATTGAGGCTTTCTCCAGAAAGAGACCCAGAAACACAGAGAAGAAATTGATGATCGTCAGAGGGGAGGAGAGTGGGGAGATGGGCAAATGGGTGAAGGGTAGCTGGAGGTGTAGGCTTCCAGTTATGAGTAAGTCTTATGAATGAATAAGTCATGGGGATGAAAAGTACAGCCTAAGGAATATAGTCAATGGTATTGTAATAGTGTTGTATGGTGACAGATGGTAACTACACTTGTGGAGAGCATAACATAACGTATAAACTTGTCACATTACTATGCTGTACCTCTGAAACTAATGTAAACATTGTGTGTCGACTATACTTCAAGAAAAGAAAAAAAAAAAGGAAACAATTGAAGAAAACAGGAAGACAAAGATTAAAGCTTTCTCTATCTCTTCTCCTTCTGAGCCTTCAATGAGAATTGCCCTAAACAGTCTATTTACCAAAATAGACTTTTTCTAGAATGTTCTTCAAACTCTTCCAGC
Organism: Prionailurus bengalensis; assembly: GCF_016509475.1. NCBI lineage: Eukaryota > Metazoa > Chordata > Mammalia > Carnivora > Felidae > Prionailurus > Prionailurus bengalensis. The sequence continues at coordinate 116,862,449 of NC_057361.1, forward strand.
TGCTGCCCATTGCGTAGTTCCAAAGCTGCTTCCTCGTTTTTAGGTGTTTGTTACAGCAGCAACCTCACTTCCAGTACCAATTTTCTGTTTTAGTCTGTTCAGGCTGCTATAACAAAATACCACAGACTGGATAGTTTATAAATAACAAATCTATTTCTCACGGTTCTGGAGGCTAAAAGTCTGAGATCATGGCACCAGATGGTTGGATGAAGGCCCTCTTCTGGGTCACAGACATCTCCTCACATGGTGAAAAGGGGCAAGAGAGCGCTCGAGTCTCTTTTATAAGAACATTAATCTCATTCATGAGGGCTCTGTTCACATGACCTAATCACCTCCCAAAGGCTCCACTTATTAAGACCATCACATTGGACATTAGGATTTCAACATATAAATTTGTGTGTGGGGGGGGGGGGCGCACAAACCTTGAGATCACAGCACACTGTTTGCAGTGTGAACAACTGGAGGGTGGCAGCAGGAAAAATGAGGAGACCCGTTGGGAAACTATTTTAACAGGAAAGACAAGGGTTCATAGGAAGTTGAACTAGAGTGGTAGTGGGAATGGGAGAGTGGAAAGATTAGAGTACACTCCCCAACACTTAGTATGATCAGTCTTTTAATTTCAGCCATTTGGTAGGTGTGTATTCGTATATCATTGTGGCTTTATCTGTATTTTCCAAATTACCATGTTGAATATCTTTTCATGTGCTTATTGACCATTTATGAATCTTATTTGTTGATATGTCTCTTCAAATTTTTGACCTATTTTTATTGGATTAATTTTCTTTCTTTCTTTCTTTCTTTCTTTCTTTCTTTCTTTTTTTTTTTGAGAGAGAGAGAGAGAACATGTGAGCAGGGGAGGGGGCAAAAGGAGAGAGAGAGAAAGAATCTTAATCAGGCTGCATGCTCAGCACATAGCCTGATGTGGGGATTGATCCCACAACCCTGGAATCATGACCTGAGCCAAAATCAAGAGTCAGACACTCAACCAATTGAGCCATCCAGGTGCCCTGAGGGTTGTTAGTTTTCTTACTGTCAAATTTTGAAAGTACTCTATTCATACTGGATACAAGTCTTTGATTGGATATATGATTTTCCAATATTTTCTCCCAGGCCTTGGCTTATCTTTTCATTTTCTTAACAGCACTTAAGAGAGAAGATTTTTAAAATTTTGTTGGAGTCCAATCTATTAATTTATTCTTTATGCATTTGGTGTTTTGGTATCATATCTATGAAATTTCTGTTTAACCTAGAATCACAAAGATTTTCTTCCATGCTTTAGACTAGAAGTTTCATAGTTTTAAGGTTTAACTTTAGGTTTATGTTTCATTTTGAATTAAATTTTGTATATGGTATGAGGTAAAGATTCAAGTTATTTCTTTTTTTAATTTTTCTTGTATATCCAATTGTTCCAACACCATTTATGGAAAAGGCCATCCTATCACTGCAGTATTGCATTTGGGCATTTGTTAAAAATTAGTTGTCCATATATGTATGGGTTTATTTATGAACTTTGTATTTTCTTCCATTGAACTAGTTGTCTATTGTTATGCCAATGCCATGCTGTATTGCTTAATATAGTTTTATAATAAACCTTAATATCAAGTAATATCTTACAACTTTGTTCTTTTTCAAAGTTGTTTTGGCTACTCTAAATCCTTCATATTTCCACATAAATTTTATAGTCAGCTTGTCAATAGCTACAAAATTTTTACTGGGAGTTGATTGGGTTTGCTTTGAATGAACAGAAAAAGTAAGGAAGAATCAACATTTTAAAAATATTGAGTCTTCCAATTCATAAATATGAAATACATTTCTATTTATATAGCTCTTTTTAAATTTCTCTCTTCAGTGCTTTACAGATTTCTATGAACAGATACTTATGTATTTAGATTCATATTCAAACACCTAACATCTTAGTGCTACTGCAAATTTTATTTTTTATTTCAAATTTTAATTTCCAGTTTTTCATTGCTGGTATGTAAGAATGCACTTGACTTTTGTATATTGTCCTTACATCACTTTGTATCCCAACTTTGCTGAACTCACTTAGTTCTAGGGTATACATGTATATTTAGATTCCTTGGGATTACTGTGTAGACAGTCATGTCATCTGTGAATAGAGATAGGTTTATTTCTTCCTTGCCAATATGTATGCGTTTTATTTCTTTTTCTTGCCTTATTGCACTGGCTGGGTCTTAATTTTGTTTTTAAATAAAAAACTTAATATTTTATTCAGGGTTCTGGGATCAATTTTCAATGATACATTGTCAGGGTTTCTAAAAGTTACTGAATGATGAGGCACTGATTATTCAAAAGGACTCTAACATTTCTTGGAGAAGGTTCCATTGCTGGTGATAAAATAGGGTAAAACCATTGATATTCATCAGTGAGGCAGGAGTAGATAGTAAAGTATGTCCTCTGAATTGAAGATAAAAAGATGGCAATTTTTTTAGAAGGTAGTGTGGCATGGAAGTAATATTATACTTGTAAATATATCAGGCGATATTGCAGAACATCTATTATTTCATCTGGTGCTTAGAATAAGTCAAAGATATTGGTATTACTAACTTCTTTTTACATATGGGAAAACTGGAATTCAGGCAATAGAATGTTCTATTTAAGCTTACATGTACTTATGAGTTTTCATTCAATGCACTAAGAAGCATTGGACTATTTAGAGATTCTGATTTTTGAGTTGGGGAAACCCTGGCCTCTTCTGTAAGTGTTAGGACCAGTCTCTATAATGTGGTAGTTTTATATATTGTCCTACTGGTGTGTAAGAGTTAGAATAGAAGTTTCTGACAAACTGTCCTCTTGCTTTTATGTAATCAATTGCACATCAGGAAGCTGTACTTTTTCTGACATCTTGACCCTTTAGACATGACGTGGTGAGTGCATGATTCTTTGATAGCTGAGCAGATAAATGATTTCCACTAAGTTGTTCCCTTGCCCTGACACTCTGTGGTTCTTACTGCAAAGAAAGTTCAAGGACACAGAAGTGCTTCTGATGCATGAGGCTTTCAAACAGAGTCTAGGGACCCCAGGATTGGACTTGATCTTGCTAACAGGTATAGAAAATGCCACAGTTAGTGTGTTTCCATTTCCATTCAGGAAACCTCCAGATGCACTCTGGGTTAGTTTGTGTATGATTTATGTCTTTTCTACAGTGATGTTGGCTTCAAATAGAAGTCCAAGTATGTCTCTTTTTGGGAAAAGCCTTCATTGATCCCACCTTTCTTGTGTTCTGACCTCCTTTTGCATCTTTAGGACAGCATTTCTCACTGCTTTATGAAGGAGTTGTAGTAGAGATATTTAGGTTTTATATCTCTCCCCTCCCACTTCCCCACAAGGCTGTGTGTTTCTTGAGGACAGAGCCCCTGTCTTATTGATCACTGTATCACATATGTTGAAGAATGGGCTTTAGAACCAGAGTGGGCACTGAATAAATATTTGGTTAATAGAAGTGAAGAGTATGAGTAGTTTTTTGTTTTTGTTTTTGTTTTTTTTTTTGGTTCTAGATATATACAGCAAAATATCCTTTCAAGTTAGTTTCATTATTAGACTTATTTTCTGAATAGTTAAGCAGAAGATAGTATGAGACTTGGGTGGTAGATACCTCTAAACTATGCTTCTAGCTACCCTATATGGAGGGGAGAAGTCGGAATTGTCATTTTTTTCCAGTTGAGTTGCCTCTTGTTGGGGTATACTCCTTACAACTGATTGGACCATATAGTCAAGGTGCTGTATATGCCCGCAATAGGAATGGCAAGATAGGGCTTCAAAAAACTTATATTCTAGGTGGAGTATAAGAAAATAACCCAATAAACAAACAAAAATAAAACCACAGGTTGTTTTGATACGAAAGAAATGAACAGAGTGGTGCATAAGAGTGTGGTAGGGGAGAGGGGTGGCTGCTTTGAAAAGACTTCTCAGAAGAGGCCTTTCCAAAGACATGACATTTGTCCTGAGATTTAAATGATCAGAAAAGGGCCAGTCATATGAAGAGCTGAGAAGAGAGCACTCTAGGTAGAGGAATCAGCAAGCACAAAGATGCTGAGATAAGAAAGAGCTTTGCTGCTTTCAAAAACAAAAAGGAGGACGGCGTTGTTAAAATGAGAAGAAGAGAGGGATAAGGTGAGATAGAAAAACTAGCAGGGGCAGATCCTCTGAGGCCATGTAACCCATGAGAAAGGCCGGGAACTGGATTCTGAGTGTAATGGGAGACCACTGAGGGGATTTTAGCAGGAAAATGACATGATCTAATTTATGGTTGATAATTAACTGTTTGGCAATTAGACTCTCAGGTGTGAGGGGCAAGAGTGAAAACAAGCTGGTGAGAGATAATAATGACTTGTATTATCCTGAAAGCAGTAAGTATGGAGAGAAGTGCATAGGTTCAGGGATATATTTTGAAGGTAAATTAACAAAAGTTGTTGCTGGATTGTATATAAATGATTAGGGAGTGGAAAGAATTAAGGATGGCCTCTTGATTCTTGGTTTGAGCCATTGAATGGATGGTAGTGCCATTTGCTAGAACATGTAAGACTGAGGAATGAGTAAGCATTAATTATGGAGTGAAAAATCAGGGTTTTGAATCATACTGAGTTTGGATATTCAATAGAGAACTGTGTGAAGATGTTAAGAATAAAACAATCTGAAGTTCATAGAAAAGGTCAAAGCTGAAGCTATAAATTTGGTATACAGGTGATAGTTAAGGCCGTGTGCTTGGGTGAGACTTTTTTAGGAATGAAGTACTTTTAGAGGAGAGTACCTTTCAATATTGGGACTCTTCAACAATGAAAGGATAAGAGGAAAATAATACTGAGGCTTGGCCAGCTGGGTATGAAGAAAATCAGAAGGGTGCAATTTCCTGTGTGTTGTGAGATGAGAGTGTTTAAAGAAAGAGAGTGTTTAAGACAGAAACAGAGAAGCGTCCACTGGATTTGGAAACATGGGGGTCATCGGTTACCTTAAGAAGCAGTTGAGAGAAGTCAAGTCAATTACTTCCAATTTCTCAAAGAAGAATAAGGTGAAGCCATCTGCCGTGAGTATGTGACTGAGGCTGTAGTAGGTTTGAGGAAAGAAGGAAAGGTACAGAATGGATATGGTGAAAGCAAATTTATCGAGGGAAAGGTAGGATTGCTGGGCACTGTGGAGTGCCCATGTGAGGCTTATGACAAGAGATTTAAAGAGAATTTTCCCATGCGATATTCAGCTTTTAAGTTTTTCATGTGAGGAGATGATATATTTGAGTTCAACTAAGGTTGAGATTTCACTCCTTGCTTAGAGGGTTAGAAGGGCGAGGGTATAAGAAAGAGAGTGATTATAGTGCTGGCTAATGGGGTATAATTTGGATAAAGAAGGGAGGATGCAAAAGTGGTGATGGGACTTGAAAATGCCGTGGGGTTAATGGATTGGAGATTATAAATTGGTGGCAAAATTGTTGGACTTGGGGAACAGGAGGAAGGCTGAGAGGTTGAAATCAAGATTTCAGGAGTGGTGCAGTTATTTATAATGCTGAACTTGAGTATGTGTACATGAGAGTGAGTGGCTTGGGCAAGGTGGAGGAAGTTAAGAAGCTGTGAATCTAGTATTCGACATTCCATGTATGTGGTTACTAACATCACTAAACATGACTGGAACAGAATTGGAAATGATGTCAGACAGCCATAGCCCAAGTTTTTAATGAATGAAGAAGAGGCACTGGGAGGTAAGTAGTTGGGAGGGACTAGGAATGGTAGCAGGTGGTTTTGTCTGGTGGCATGGGCTTTAATGGAGCTTGGGATTTTGAAGAAAAGAGAAGACATGATTTTGAAGTAGCAGTGAGGAATAAGGCTGCTCCTGGATCTGGATTCTAGGATTATGACAGAAAAATATTCACCTTTGCCAGCTGCATGTCCTCATGGGACATCCGGGTCTCATTTAAGGTGAGGAGGGGGAGGAACGGTTCTAGGAAGAGGTTGAAGATGTAAGAGAATAGATTAAATAGGAAACAAGCTCCCAAGAGTTTAGAAAGGATAGGCAGGAGACTAACTCAGATTAAGGAATACAGAAAAGAGTACAGAGAGGAAAGTCTAGATGAGAGAGGTAAACCAGGATATGAAGCATTATGAAACCCTTCATTATTATTTTTTATGGGCTGGCGGGCAATACGTTCAAGTTACGGACCCTACAATTACAGTTAGTTCAATGGTTTGGTAGTTGTGTGTATAAGATTTGATGGCCTTGCAGGTAAGTAGGCCGTCCTGCAACTTATCATGTTGTAGCTATCCAGAGAAAGATGTCATATGATGGACACCCTCTTCCCCTAGTAAATAATTGAATCTTTCCAAAAAAATGGGGTGGGAGAGATTCTCTTTGCGTTTACGAGCATGGAGAAATGGCGGTGCTAATGTAGTGCCACTGAGATCTGCTGCATAATGTGCAGCTTCTGACCACTTGTCATGTGGTTTCTACTGAAAAAGTATGACCCATCATAAGCCAAAGAGATATAAGGTAAACATTCTGCTTGTAGGCATTGGCTCCATTCCTTCAGAAATAGAGCCAAACCCCGCTCAGGTGGAGTTGTCTTCGGTGGTTCGGAAGTACATTCATCGCAAGGACACGTAAGTGTTGCTCTGGGATTATAAGAAAAGCAGGTTACATGTTACCCTCCATCACCGCATGGCTGGATGGCCATTGTTATACGATCCTTTATTAGTAGTAGTATTTAATTATTTTCTTTGCTCTAGTTTTTAATTTTTTTAATTTAAATTTTAGTTAACATACAATGCAATATTGGTTTCCGGGCTGGAATTCCGTGATTCATCACTTACCTACAACACCCAGTGCTCATCACAGCACTCCTTAGTACCCATCCCTCATCTAGCCCATCCCCCACCCACCTCCCTCCATTAACCCTCACTTTGTTCTCTTTGAGTCTCTTGTGCTTTGTTTTCCTCTCTTCCCCTTTTTCCTCTCCTTCCCATATGTTCATCTGTATTGTTTCTTAAATTCCACGAGTGAAAAAAAAATATATATATGTTTGTATATATAACTTATATACATATATATATATATACACACACACACATATATATTATAAAGGGTTATACCACGCTTTGTAATAGGATTCCTACTTCCCATTCTAGGGTGCCAAGTACCTTCATTCTTCTTTCCACTTATTTTCCCACCCTACCTTTAGTCTCACTTTCTTCTTCTAGAACTGGGAAGGGCTTTCATTTGGGGCCATATAAGAAGTACTTTCTTTAACTCTGCCAGGTTTCTTATGGTGGGATTGGATCTGTCTTCACCATCTCCTGGACAGCCATTGGCTGATTGTGATCATTCCTTTACTTTGACAGCTCTACCTCTGGTTTCCATTCTGATGTTTAAGTACATGTCTATTTTATTTTATTTTATTTTATTTTATTTTATTTTATTTATTATTTTTTTTAATGTGTATTTTTGAGAGAGAGAGCTCTAGACAGAGCACGAGCAAGGAAGGGGCAGAGAGAGAGACACACACAGAATGTGAAGCAGGCTCCGAGCTCTGAGCTGTCATCACTGAGCCTGATGCGGGCCTCGAACTCATGAACTGTGAGATAGTGACCTGGGCTGAAGTCGGACGCTTAACCGACTGAGCCGCCCAGGCGCCCCTAAGTACACATCTGTTAAGTAGGCATGAATAAAGAAAGGTGCACAAATCATAAGCATGCAATTCAATAAATTTTTTACAGTGTAAATACACTATTCATGTATCAATCATATCAAGCACCCCTCAGACCCTCTTTATAGTCCTTCCCTGTGACTATGCCTCTCTTAACAAAGTAATTACTATCCTGAATTTTATACTGCTGTCAGTGTCCCTTTTGCTCCACTCCTAGTGTTCTCACTAGGCTTAATGAAGTTTGGCTATGCCTGCCCAATTTGGAGTCTCCATATGGAAAGTAAGACTATATTGTAGACTTTCTGATCTTAGATATTTGAAGCACTTCATCCAGCAGCCCAAAGTCAATATTCTTAATCTGAATGGATCCAGTTATGAAACCTATAAAAATAAGAAGAATTTCTCGTGTAATACTTGGGCAGCAAGAGAGACATTCTGGTGTTGGTGGGATATGTTTAGGCATAGTTATTGAAATGGTGTGTTACTGTGAGAATCATCCAAGTGTCTAAAGTCTGGCTTCAAGTGTTATATAAGCGAATTTCAAGGGTTTGTGAGTTTGACCAGGGTCTAGATAAGTTGTTTATGGGGACAAGGTCTTTCTTTGTGCTTAGTGGGTATAGATACTACATTTCCATTTAACATTCTCCACCGTCTTGTACCTCATGTTCCAATGAATTCCAAGATTATTTTTCTCCTCACATTCACACATGATACCATGTTTCCATCTCATCTCCCCCCCATTCCTACCATTATATCTCTGATCTCAGGTCCTACTGCTCTGCCTCTTTTTCACTCTGCTCCAACATCAAACATGGCAGGACGGCTCCCATCTTGGCTATTTACACTTGCTGTTCCCTCTGCATGGAACCCCCCCTCCAGATATACAAATAGCTCATCCCCTCACTTCTTTAAAGTTTTTACTTGTCACTTTCTCTCCAAGTCTTTTTTTGATGTTTCTAATATGTTAATTCTCATTCCAGACATTTGTTTTTCCTTTCTGTGCTTTATTTTTCTCCCCATGAGTGCATGAAAATGTGTCTGTTTTTGTTTATTGTTGTATGTGTCACATCTAGAAGACTGCTTGACACATAGTGCATATCAATATCAGAAGATGGGACCACCCTGTTGTAGCAACTTTGTCTCTAACTAAGCCCAGGCTGACAAGGTCAGTTCTAGTAGACCAGTGCTGCTTCGTGACATCTAGTTTTGTATATAAATGAATGAGTTACTATCAGTCCATAGTAGAAAAGGTACGCCATTCATCAGTTTTTCAAACCTAGTTATTAGTGTTCGCTTTAACACCAATAATCATTCATTCAGTTCCCTGTTGCTGGACATACGGATTGCTTTCAATCTTTGATGCTATAAATACTGTGGCAATAAACATCTTTGTATTATAGCATTTGTTTGACTTCTGTTATATTCATTTTGGTATTCCCGGTATACCAAAGATAGTTTTGTGCTGATAAAAGCCAGTACATAATTGTTGGTTGCATTGAATTAAACCTGACTGGCTAGAAATGCTTACTATCTTATAGTCAGTTACCATTTTCTATTCTCCCTTTTCCGCCAATGTTAGGTCACCCAATCGTCAAGACTTGGCGATATGCCTTCCGTTCAGCAGTAATAATTTTTGAGCGTATGTTATATGTCAAACACTGTTCTAGGCACTGTGGATACAGTTTTGAAAAAAAACGGCCTGGATTTCTACCCTCATGGAGCTTACAGTCAAGCAGGGAAAAAGTCCTTAACCAGACATGTATGATGATGTTTAATTTTATATGTCAACTTGGCTAGCCTATAGTGCAACATTGTTCAGTCAATTACCAGTGCAGATGGTGCTACAGAAGTCTTATTTATTTATTTTTTAAAGATGATGTGATTCACATATAACTTAGTATACATTGAGTAAAGCAGATTGTTCTCCATGGTGTGGGTGGGCCTCATCAAATCAACTGAAGGCCTTGAGAGAACAGAGACTGAGGGTTCCCCAAGGAGGAGGAATTATTCTCAAGACTGCAACACAGACACCTTGTCTGTGTTTCCAGCCTGCAGAATTCAGACTCAAAACTCCAATCTCAACTCCTAACCTGATTTCCAGCTTGCTGGCCTAGTGATCTCTAGCACAACATGTATGTAATTATTTAGATATAAACTATGATAAGTGCCATGAATTGTATGTGTATAATTGGGACGTAATTTAGATCAGCAGTCGGAGGATGCCTCTTTAAAGAAGTAACTTTAAAAAAAATCTGATAGATACATAGAAGTTTTGTGGGCAAAGAAGGCAGATTTATGAAAGGAGAGGTAACTCAAAATGTGAACACTCTATAATGAAAGAGATTGGTTCATTTATGATGGAGTGTGTTGAATGGGCATATGAGTGGCGTAAGAAGAGGCTGGAGAGGCAAGCAGGCGCAACTATGCAAAACCAAGTAAGTCATGACTGTGGCCTTTCCCTGAAGGCACTTTGTAGCAGTCTGGCCTTGGGAAAGTCACTTAATCTTCCCGAGCCCCTGTTTCCTGATTTGTAACACGGGGGGGCGGGGGGAGGGGGGGGAATAAAACCTCCCCTAGGTAAGAAGTCGATCGCATAATGTATGTAAAAGACCTAGCCCAGTGCTTGGCACAGAATAAGCGCTCAAGCCACAGATACTGTTATTCTCTGCCCATTTAAATCCTACCCAGTCTTTAAGATGCAATTCAATACCCGTGTTCTCCCTGTGGACTTTCTTGACAAGTCCGGTATGCCCTGATCGTTTTCTTCTCTGAAATCAAATTGTGCCAGGAGTCTTTTTGAAGGTCCCTCTTCATTGTTTCAAATCTATGTTATCTCCTCTAGCTTATTTCTAAGTGGTCCAAGGACCGAACTTATGTCTACCAATTTTCTGTCAGCTCTGTTTCACCACAGTAATTTGGTGAAATGGCTGGTTACTTGTACTTTTGATTGCTTTTCTCACAGGGAATTTCCTTCGCTGTATCACTTATCCCCTTTGGTGCCAGGCATACCTTTGCAATAGGGTCACCTGGGGTTAGAGGCACATTTAGGGACCTGGGAGGTGAGTACAACCTAATCGGCTCACATGGGAGACAGAAGCCAGGGCCTTCACCTTGAGCGCAAGGAAACATATGAATGGCCCTTCAGGACATGACAGAAGCATTTTGGATTGTTTGTCATACTTTTGTAACTTACACCCCAAGACATCAGTCAGACTTGCTTTCGACCTTCTTATCTTTCATTCCTTTTGTTTTGTTTTGTTTTACTGTCCCCAGAAGATCTGATTTAAGAAAAAGATCTGTTTGCGCCTCATTTTCTCCATGCTGTCTTTTATGGAGTCGTTTTGTATGAATATCAAGAAGGAAGAGTAGAGAGAGGTCAGTGATTCAGATTTATTATTATAAACATTGAATTCGTTAACTCGTGAGCAAACGTTAAAGAAGCTCAGCTTCCTGTCTTTCAGTAAAGGAAGAGAAAGAATTCTCCTCTCAGCCTCCTTGTCACTCGCTCATTCCCAGGCTATTTCTGAACGCCAAGACCAACCTGTGGGAAATCCTAAAGTGTTACTGGCTCTCATTCTCAGCAGGGCTGCGAGATAGGTTCCTATGTACGTGATACTTCCTTCAGCTACTAGGGGAATTGTTTTTTATGTTAACCAGCATATTTCCAAACTTTAACAGCATACCAAAAAGCCTTGAAGTAGTAACTTATCCCCCTTCCTATTTGTATATAGCAAATATTTCATACTAGGTTGAACACCGAATGTGGAAACTGGAAAACCACACAATAGCCAATTTTAAGTTGAAGAGTTAGACGCATTTCAATTGCTTAAAGGAATGATCTGATTGGCAGTTGTTATCACTGAAGTTGCAGTTCAATTTAATATGGCACATGCTCAATAAAGCCAAGCGTCTCCTTTTCTTAGAGGGATGTTTATTTGCACTGGTTTCTACTGCAAGCAACTCTGAATCCTCAGGTAAGAAACATCAAGAGCCACACATCGCCTCATAAGTCAACTAGTTTCTGTTTGTTGTGTTGGTTGAAATGATGTGGCTTTTCAAGCCGGAATTTCATCAACATTATTGAGTGATTGTTCTTGTGATTAAAAAAAAAAGATTTAGATTATTTAAAATAAGGGCAAAAAATCAATTAAGTGGGTCATACGAACATGAACAAATGGCGTCTCAAGGCAGCATCTACATTCTGAGTAGAATATTAACATGAGGTGGCTTCCACTTTGAGTCAATGGGGACCTTCTCAGTGAGAAGAGAGACCAATTGATCAAGAACGAAGTAAAGCTCTAATAGCCATGTTTCTGGGCTAGGAATCAGAGCACCTGAATTTGACCCCCAGATCTACCCACTCACTAGCTTGCCTGACCAGAGGATAAAGTCATTTATTTTTGGGGGGGGGATCTCTGTTTTCCGTGGGAATTATTAACATTTTGAGTATTAAGGGAAATGGTAGATGTGTGAAAACACCCGGCTTAAATCTTTCCATATAGTTCTTTACTAACCAGAAACGCACTTTGAGATGATTATCTTCGTCAGCTCTAAAACTTCACCTTATTTTAATATTTTCATGTTTTCTCCCTCATGGCTATTCTGAAGAATATAAACGGAGAATAATTTGGGTGTCACCCTAAATCTTTAGGGTTTCCTTTTTGTTTATTTGTTTGTTTTTCTGTGGCAGAGAGATGGAGTTTGTGGTTATAGCAGAGGCAAAAATCTGGTCACTTACTTATTTGGTCATTAATTTCCTCTGTTTCTGCCAACCACATCTTTTATTAAAACGAACTCACTGGCTTATGCCTTACTTATCTTTAGGGACATTCTGATATTTCCTTTGTAGTGCTGAGAGAGAAGCAGTTGGCCTTTTTGTATGTCCAATATCATACTTGCTACCCCTCTGGGCATTTAATAAATGTGTGTATTATCATCTCCATTTCTATTAGTAAGAGTCTTCCGTGTGTCGCTAAGTTTTCTCTTAGGTCATGAATAATCTACATTATATATCCTCTTCCTAGAATGACTCTGTTACCCTGCTGCAGCCAGGATATATTTTACGCTTTATCTGGCCTTTCTAGATCCTCATAGGTTTGCTCACATTTATATTACCAAAATGATTTTCACACTAAAATGCTAGCACCGTGTCCATAGCTAATCCATGACTGACTTGACCGTTATTGTGAATGTGCTTGGCATCTGCAATTTCTGATATAGTTTAAAAATATGAATATCGCTTTGCTCCCAATAACCATTTTAGATCTTCCACAAGGCACCTAGCTTTCCCCTATCTGCATGCTAATTATTTAATAGATCCAGTTATTGCCTCCTAAAGTAGTTTGCTTAACAGGAACAACATATCATATTTCCATATAAAGTGCTTATAAAAATAAGATGGAATAGAATGTTTCCAGAGGAGAATGATTATGGGGTTGAGCTTTTCAACGACGCAGTATTAATTTATAAAATTATTTCAATATATTTCAAATTATTAACACTGCATTGAAAATGTTGTTGGCTACTGGCTGGAACTTGACATAAAATGTCTCATTCATACAGCAATTTCATTTCATACGCTTTTGTTAAAATAGTCATTTATTAAACTTGGACAGGGGAATGTCTGCCTGGGGTATTTTTTTCCTAGTTCTATTATTTTTTCTTCCAAGTTTTTATTTGAATTCCAGTTACTTAACATACAGTGCAATGTTAGTTTCAGGTGTAGAATTTTTTTTAATATTTTTATTTTGAAAGAGAGAGAGAGAGAGAGAATCCCAAGCAAGTTCTGAGGGACTTGATCCCACAAACCATGAGATCATGACCTGAGCCAAAAACCAAGAGCTGAACAATTTAGTGACTCGTCACTTACATACAACACCTAGTGCTCATCACAACAAGCACCTTCCTTAACACCCATCACCTATATAACCCATTTTCCTGCCCATCTCCCCTCTAGTAACCCTCAATTTGTTCTCCGTACTTAAGAGTCTGTTTCTTGGTTTGCCTCTTTTTTCCCCCACTATGTTCATTTGTTTCTTAAATTCCATGTATGAGTGAAATCATATGGTATTTGTCTTTCTCTAACTGACTTATTTCACTTAGGATAATACTCTCTAGCTCCATCCATGTCGTTGCAAATGGCAAGATTTCATTCTTTATTATGGCCGAGTAATATTCCACTATATATATATATATATATATATATATATATATTCTTTTATAATATATATACTATATTTTCTTTATCCATTCATCAGTTGATGGACATTTGGGCTCTTTCCATCTTTTGGCTGTTGTTGATAATGCTGCTATAAACATTGGGGTGTATGGATCCCTTTGAATCAGTATTTTTGCATCCTTTGAGTAAACACCTAGTAGTGCAATTGCTGGGTTGCAGGGTAGTTCTATGTTTAACTTTTTAAGGAGCCCCCCCACCCCCCACCTCCAGACTGTTTTCTGGAGGGGCTGCACCAGTTTGCATGCCCACCAACAACGTAAGAGGGTTTCCCTTTTTCCACATCCTCCCCAACATGTGTTATTTCCTGTGTTGTTAATTTTAGCCGTTCTGACTGGCATGAGGTGATATCTCATTGTACTTTTTTGACTTGCATTTTACTGATGAGGAGTGATGTTGAGTATCTTTTTCTATGTGTCCGTTAGCCATCTGAATGTCTTTTTTTGGAAAAATGTCTATTCCTGTCTTCTGCCCATTTTTTAATTTGTTAATTTTTATTTGTTTTTTGGGTGTTGGGTTTTATAAGTTCTTTATAAGATTTTGGATACTAACCTTTTATCAGATGTGTCATTTGCAAATATCTTCTTCCATACCATAGGTTGCCTTTTAGTTTTGATTGTTTCTTTCACTGTGCAGAAGCTTTTTATTTTGATAAAGTCCCAATACTTTATTTTTTCGCTTGTTTCCCTGGCCTCGGGAGACATATCTAGTAAGAAGTTGCTGTGGTCCACGTCAAAGAAATGACTTCCTGTGTTCTCCTGTAGGATTTTGATGATTTCCTGTCTCACATGTAGGTTTTTCATCCATTTTGAATTTATTTGTGTGTATCATGTCAGAAAGTGGTCCAGTTTCATTTTTTGCATGTTGCTGTCCAGTTTTCCCAACACCATTTGTTGAAGAGACTTCCCCCCCTCCATTGGATATTCCTTCTTGATTTGTTGAAGATTAATTGACCATATAGTTGTGGGTTCATTTCTGAGCTTTCTATTCTCTTCCATTGATCTACGTGTCTGTTTTTGTGCCAGTAACATACTGTTTCGGTCACTACAGCTTGGTAATAAAACCTAAAGTCCAGAATTGTGATGCTTCTAGCTTTGCTTTGCTTTTTCAAGATTGTTTTGGCTATTTGGAGTCTTTTGTGGTTTCATACAAATTTTAGGATTGTTTGTTCTAGCTCTGTGAAAAATGTTGGTGGTGTTTTGATAGGCATTGCATTAACTGTGTCGACTGTTTTGGGTAGTGTGGACATTTTAACAATATTTGTTCTTCCCATCCATGAGCATGGATCGTTTTTCCATTTCTTTGTGTCATCTTCAATGACTTTCATCAGTGTTTTATAGTTTTCAGAGTACAGATCTTTCACCTCGTTTGTTAGGTTTACTCCTAGGTATCTTATAGTTTTTGGTGCAGTTGTAAATGGGATCAATTCCTTGATTTCTCTTTCTGCTGCTTCTTTATTGATGTATAGAAATGTGACAGATTTCTGTACGTTGATTTTTGAATCCTGTGACTTTACTGAATTCATGTTATCAGTGATAGCAATTTTTTGGTGAAGTCTTTTGGGTTTTCTGTATAGAGTATCATGTTATCTGCAAATAGTGGAGGTTTGACTTCTTCCTTGCTGATTGGATGCCTTTATTTCTTTTTGCTGTCTGATTGCTGAGGCTAAGACTTCCAGTATTATGTTAAATAACAGTGGTGAGAGTGGACATCCCTGTCCTGACCGTGGAGGAAAGGTTCTCAGTTTTTCCCCATTGAACATGATGTTCTCAGTTTTTCCCCACTGAGGACGATTTTAGCTGTGGGTTTTTCATATATGGCCTTTATTATGTTGAGGTATGTTCCCTCTAACAGTACTTGGTTTTGGGTTTTTATCATGCATAGAAGTTGCTCTTTGTCAAATGCTTTCTCTGCATCTATTAATGGATCATAGGGTTCTTGTCCTTTTTCTTATTGATGTGATGTATTGTGCTGATTGATTTGTGGATATTGAGCCACACTTGCAGCCCAGGAATAAATCCCACTTGTATCATGGTGAATGATTATTTTAATGTATTGTTGGATTTGATTTCCTGGTATTTTATTGAGAATTTTTGCATCCATGTTCATCGGTGATATTACTCTGTACTTCTTTTAGTGAAGTCTTCGTCTGTTTTTGGAATCAGAGTAGTGCTGGTAATATAGAATACATTTGGAAGTTTTTATTTTTGGGAATAGTTTGAGAAGAATTGGTATTAACTCTTTTTTAAATGTTGGGTAGAAATCACCTGTGAAGCCATCTGGCCCTGAGCTTTTGTTTATTGGGAGGTTTTTGCTTACTGATTCAATTTCTTTGCTGATTATCCATCTATTCAAGTTTTCTATTTCTTCCTGTTTCAGTCTTGGTAGTTTATATGTTTCTAGGAATTTATCCATTTCTTCCAAGTTTTCCAATTTGTTGGCATAAGGTTTTTCATAGTATTCTCTTATAATTATTTGTATTGCTGTGGTATTGGTTGTTATTTCTCCTTTCTCATTAGTGATTTTATTTATTTGGGTCTCTTTTCTTTTTAATAAGTCTGGCTAAAGGTTTATCAATTTCACTAATTTTCTCAAAGAACAAGCTCCTGGTTTCATTGATGTGTTCAATTGTTTTTCTGGTTTCTATATCATTTATTTCTGCTCTAATCTTTATTATTTCCCTTTTCTGCTGGCATTAGGCTTCATTTGTTGTTCTTTTTCTAACTCTGTTAACTGTAAAGTTAGGTCGTTTATTTGAGATTTTTCTTGGTTCTTGAGGTAAGCCTGTATTATATATACTTCCCTCTTAGGACTGCTTTTACTGCATTCCAAAGGTTTTGGATTGTCGTGCTTTCATTTTCATTTGTTTCCATGTATTTTTTTTTTAATTTCCTCTTTGATTTCCCAGTTGACCCATTCATTCTTTAGTAGGATATTGTTTAACCTCCATGTA
The DNA here is from genome assembly GCF_016509475.1 of Prionailurus bengalensis. Classification (NCBI taxonomy): domain Eukaryota; kingdom Metazoa; phylum Chordata; class Mammalia; order Carnivora; family Felidae; genus Prionailurus; species Prionailurus bengalensis. The sequence goes on from NC_057361.1 coordinate 116,879,285, forward strand.
TTTGTGGTTTTTCCAATTTTTTTCTTGTAGTTGACTTCAAGTTTCATACTGTTGTGGTCAGAAAATATTCATGGTGTGATCTCAGTCTTTTTGTACTTGTTGAGGCCTGATTAGTGACCTAGCATGTGATCTATTCTGGACAATCCCATGTGCACTTGAAAAGAGTGTGTTTTCTCCCTCTTTAGTATGAAATGTTCTGAATATATCTGTTAAGTCCATCTGGTCCTGTGTGTCATTCAAAGTCATTGCTTCCTTACTGATTTTCTGCTAAGAATACCTATCCATTGATAAAGTCCCTATTATTGTATTATTATCAATGAGATCCTTTATTTGTTATTAATTGTTATATATATTTGGGTGTTCATGTTGGGGGCATAAATATTTACAATTGTTAGGTCTTTTTGTTGGATAGTCCCCTTTATTACAATATAGTGGTCTTCATCTCTTGTTATAGTCTCTGGTTTACAATATAATGTGTCACAGAGCGCCTGGGTGGCTCAGTCGTTTAAGTGTCTGACTCTTGATTTTGGGTCAGGTCATGATCTCACAGTCATGAGATTGAGCCCTTCATTGGGTCTGCACTGAGCATGGACCCTGCTTGGGATTCCCTCCCTCTCTCTCTCCCCCCTCTCCCCCTCACGTGCTCTCTGTCTCTGTCTTAATAAATAAATAAACATCAAAAAATAAAATCTAGTATGTCTGATATGAGTATTATTACTCTGGCTTCCTTTTGACATCCATTTGCATGAGAACTGATTCTCCATTCCCTCACTTTCAATCTGTATGTGTCTTTAGGTCTAAAATGAGTCTCCTGTATGCAGCATATCGATGGGTCATGATTTTTACCCATTCTGACACCACATGTCTTTTGATTGGAGCATTGAGTCCATTTACATTCAGAGGAATTACTGACAGAAATGTATTTAGTGCCATTTTACTATTTGTTTTGTTGTTTCTGGAGATTTTTTCTGTTCCTTTCTCTTGTCGCTTTTGGTCTTTCCTTTCCACTCAAAGAGTCCCCTTTAATGTTTCTTGTAGGACTGGTTTAGCAGTCACAAACTCCTTTGGTTTCTGTTTGTCTGAGAAACTCTTTATCTCTTCTTCTATTCTGAATGACAACCTTGCTGGATAGAGTATTCTTGGCTGCAGATTTTCCCCATTCAGCACATTGAACATATCATGCCACTCCCTTCGGGCCTGCCAAGTTCTGTTGAGAGATCTGCAACTAGCCTTATGGGGCTTCCTTTGTAATTTAGGGACTTCTTTTGTCTTGCTGCTTCTAGGATTTTTTCTTTATTGGTATATTTTGCGAATTTTACTACAATATGTCTTGCTGTCGGCCTGCTTTTGTTGATTTTGATGGGAGTTCTTTGTGCCTCCTGGATTTGGATGTCTGTTTCCTTCTCCGGATTACAGAAGTTCTCAGCTACTATTTCCTCAAATACAATTCCTGCCCCTTTTCTCTCTCTTCTTCTGGGACTCCTATAATACAAATGTTATTACATTTGATAGAGTCACTGAGTTTCCTAAGTCTGTTCTTGTGCTCCACAGTTCTTCTTTCTCTCTATTGTTCAACCTCATTATTTTACCTTCTGTATCACTTATCCATTCCTCTGATTCTTCTATCTTTGTGTTCATTACGTCTGTCTGTTTTGAATCTCATCTATTGTATTTTTCATTTCTGACTGATTGTTTTTTAACTCTCTTATCTCTGTGGTAAGGGCCTCTCCGAAGTCTTCCGTTTTTTTCTTCAGTCCATTGAGTATCCTTATGATTGTTCCTTTAAATTCCCCATGAGGCATATTATTTATACCCGTTTTGATTACATCTCTGGCCATGACCCTTTCTTGTTGTATTTGGGATGAATTCCTCTGTCTTTGCATTTTGTCTAAGCTTCTATCGTCTCTGTGTTATAAAAGCCTGTTTTGTTTCCTGTTCCTGAGCGTAATGGCTTCATGAAGAAGTCACATAATGTCCAGGGCCTGGTGCTACAGGGAGTACCTCTGGTGTGTGCCGTGTGCACTCTACTGCTGTGTTTTGGTTGTTCCATCCTTCAGGCCAGTAGTCTGCAGAGGCTCTCCTTGCCTGCAGTTGGCAGTGCCTGGACCTTGGTCAGAGAGTGATGAGTTTTAACTAAGCGTGCTCTGGTCTACTTGTTAAATGAGACCTGATGTTACTTCCGCTAGAACTGAAGCCTTGTGGAACTCTGGCTGGGAGACATGGTGTGTGGGGGGGTTTCTGCTGGACTTCTCAGGAGGGGGCCCGTTGTGCTGGAACTTAGGCACACTTGCCAGAGAAGGGCAGTCCTGGCAGAGCGCAGGGGTGGGGCTTGGTATAAGCAGGATAGGCAGCCGGTGGCTCTGTGCTGTTTACTGAAGGGGATCCTGTGTTTATGCTGAAGGGCATAAGTGGGGCCCCTTTGTCCCGAGAGGGGTCTTTGTCCCGAGAGAGGGGCCTCAGTGCTTATTGTCTCAGGGAAGCCTTCCCAGAAGAGTGAGTAATCTCCTCCCAGGCATTTTTCAGATCACCATTTTCACCCTATCTCTGTATTACTTGCCTTCCCGGAGCCGTGCAGTGAACTTCAGGCCCTATCCCAGCCAAGCCACTGACTTTCAAAACTCCAAACTTTAGGGACCTGCTCGGGTGGGGACCTGTGCTCATCTTCAGTGGGAGGGTCTCGCCACATGGAGATTGATGCAGGATTGACCAAGAAGGGCAGTCGTGCCAGAGCGAAGGGGCATGGGACCTGCAGCAAGTAGGCTAAGTGGCCAGCGTCAGGGTGAGCCACCCTCAGCAGGTGGTTCTGTGTCTATGCCAAGGGGTGGGGGAGGGGAGTGGTGTCTTCTGGCTGTTTCGACACCTCTCACTGATGGGCTCCGAGGATAGCAAACAATCTCTCCCTTGTGAGCCTTGGGCTCAGATTGAGCCGTTTGCTCCTGGGTTGCTTGCCTGCCTCTTCTCCAGGAGTAGGGCAGTGGGCTCAGGGCTCTATCCCATCCAAGCCTGTGGGACCTTTAAAACTCTAGTCTTCAAGCCTCGCTGCTTGCAAGAACTCACGAAAATCAGCCCTTCTCATTTCTCCGCCAATGGCTTTGGGGGAGTGTTATCCCTGTGCAGTTCCCCATGTGCTTTTCACTTTGTCACCTTTCTCCTTCCCCTCCGCAGCACCCATGACCCTTTTCTCCCCCGAACCACATCTCCGCACTTGTACCTTCCTCTTTTCTCCTTCTGGTTGTGTAGTCTGTTCTGTCAGTCCTCAGGTGGATTTCTTGGGTATTCAGAATGATTTGAGAGTTATTTCTCTGTGTTCAAAGGATGTGGCAAGCCTAGGGTCCTCCTCCTACACCAGCATCTTAGCCCCCCCTCGGATATGCTTTCAAAGTCTTCCCTTTGACTTTGTGCCCCTAGATCCAAAAATATTCCCCTCGATGTCATTGCGTTCTATATTTATTTACAATACAGTAAATAACTGCCATTTTTGAAGGAAAATAATTTAGATGTCTGATTTGGATCGTAAATACAAGCCTCTCTGCAAAGTGATGTTTCTTTCTCTGTTGAAGGACCAGCAACCAGTCGATCCCTTCACAGCCCTTTCTGGAGTACTCCATTGTTGGGAAGCGTGTTGTAGTTTCAGGGTTCTCTGGGAGATGCAGCCAAGGGGTAGCCATGGAATATCACAGACACAAATCTATCTCTATAGGTATCAGAGGGGATTCGTAACATGCACTTGTCTCATCACATCTTGGTACTCATTGAGTACCTTGAGCTGAATCATTTTATTTCTGACAACCCACCCACTTCTATATATGTGCGAATCTATTTGTACTTCAAGTGCTATATGCTGAAAGTACCATTACAGAATTTTGCAAACAGCTAATGTTCTTTAGTAAAAGCAATTGTTTCTGAGCGATAGAATGGACTTTAAAACTAGGGCAAACACCCAGTCCACCAAAGATTTGTCGAGTAGTACTGTTTTACAACCAAATCGAGAATCTAGCTCATCTCTAGCTCTAGAAAGGACTGGGAAGCATCTGAGGATTTGGCAAGTCTTTGGTGGTAGTAGTCGGGGTGAAGGTCTCAGGTTGAGGGGACAATATGATGCAGGAAAGCTGAAAGCTACGCATGGTCTTGGGAGGGAAAGAGGCTTATTGCATAGATTAGGAGGATACGTTTTTGTCAGGTGATTTGAGACAGTGAAGCTGATTCATTTACTGACATTCTTAGAATTGGAAATCTGTACTTTGGAAATACTGTTTATCCCCATTTGTATTTTGTATCTGTATTTTATGTCAGTTTAATTTCTATATTTTCATGGCATATAGTAAAACTCTTGGATAATGTCACCCTGTTCAGCTCTACAAAATGGATTCTTGTCTAAACGTAGGCTGGCATTTTAATAAGGGAGTCTTGTCGGGAAATAAAACAAGAAGGAAGGCATCAGGGGCTGACAACCTTTTCATTCTGTGAATTCTCTGGGGCCTCTTGTTTTGGAATTCAGGGACATCTTTGTGCTGTTTGAAAAGGAAGGCCATCTTTACTTACGATAAAGTGTTCGTGGGTAGGAACCTGTTATCTCCTTGACCATGCTCCAGTCACACAGGAAAGTCCAGGTTAGACTTCATTTTTTAAAAAATATAATTTATTGTCAAATCGGCTAACTTAGAGTATGTGAAGTGTGCTCTTGGTTTTTTGGATAGATTCCCGTGGTTCATCACTTCCATACAACACCTAGTGCCCATCCCCACAGGCGCCCTCCTCAATGCCCATCTCCCATTTTCCCCTCTCCCCCGCCCCCCATCAACCCTCAGTTTGTTCTCTGGGTTTAAGAGTCTCTGATGGTTTGCCTCCCTCCCTCTCTGTTTGTAACTGTTTTTTTCCCCTTCCCCTCCCCCATGGTCCTCTGTTAAGTTTCTCAAGTTCCACATAGGAGTGAAAACATAGGATATCTGTCTTTCTCTGACTTATTTCACTCCGCAAAATACCTCCCAGTTCCATCCATGTTGCTGCAAATGGCAGGATTTCATTGGGGCCAGAGTAGAGCAGGGACTACATGCATGCAATTTACTCATTTATTATTTACCAAGTATTGATTGAGCGCCAGGTACTGTTTCAGTTCAGGGGATATTGGGAAATGAGAAAGGCAGCCCCTGCCCTCACAGACAACAATAAGGTACTTTACTTTGATTTACATATCATCATTTGAAAAGGACTGGCAAAGGAGCACCAAGAAAGGTACCCTTGACTAAGAATAGTACCATTAACTGCCTGCTAGGGAGTCCCAAAGTCCCCTATCATACATTTAGTTCAGCAGACATTTATCAAGTGTCAGCTCCATGTTAGGCCTTGTTCTAGAAACTAGAGATCCGGATGAATGAGTCCTTCGAGAGTTATCAGGGGAGACCTCTATCAAAACCCATGTATTATCTGGGATGGAGAATATGTTTACTATCAATTTAGAGCATTTCAGCATGAATCAGATGATCAGTCCCTGGCTAATGCTGGGCCCTCATCAAATGATATACAAGACAAGGGCAAGTTTCCTTTATTAGCAGCAGCGTCAGGTGGGAGGTGTGGGGATGCTACAGTCCTAAAGTGGGGCAGGCTACATATCAAACTTGGAAGGGGAAATATCTTCTTAGGGTATTATCTCCACATATTTCTTTTGAAAGTCCCAGTACAAAATGAAAATACAGAGCCCTTTACTCAAGAGGCAGGAAAAAGTAACATTAAAGGAAGAAAAATATAAAGCTTTTCCCTTTAAAAAATATTTGATTACTTATGAAACATAATAGGATACATTAGTAAGGACATAACCTTTCAAAATGCAAATAATAATATTTGGGGGTCATAATTTTATAAATACGGTAAATGATAATGATGATAATACTTGATCCATATGGGTATCACAAGACTTCTTGTTCACGTTTCTGCAAATTTATTAATTATGTCATCAAAATTTATACTTTTGACAGCGTTACTTTCAATTTGTATAATTGAAAGAATCATCAATTGCTCTTGGCCAATGCAAGATTGCAAGTAAGTTTTGATGATTTTTCGTTTTGAGAAGGATCTTTCTGCTGATGCAACTGTTACCAGAGACATTAAGAGTATTTTTCTCGGCCGTGACAACTTGGAATAAATTTTTAATGAATCATTTCAAAATACAAATTTTAGTGCATCTAGAGCTGATGACTCTCATGAGAGAAGTTCTTCTAAAAAGATGTAACTTATCATACAAAAGATAGAAGGAGAAAGAAAAGAGAGAGGCACACACACACCCACACACGCACACACAATGCTGTCTTCATAGAGATAGGCCTGCATTAAAACTCCTGACTCCTTCTCCCTCTCTCTCTGCCCCTCCCCCGTTCATGCTCTGTCTCTCTCTGTCCCAAAAATAAGTAAACGTTGAAAAAAAAAACTCCTGACTCCTGTCTTCCTAGATGGGTAACCACAACCAAATCACTTAAACTCCATAATCCTGCATTTTCTTTTCTGTCAAATGGGAATAATTATGGCACACAAGTCTTTGTTGTAGCAATCAACAAATACTTCTTGAGAACCCCTTCTGTATCTGGCACTGTTGTAGGTGCCGGAGACAAAATAGTACTTTGCTCGTGGGTCTACATTCTTAGGGAGTACTGAGGTAGAGGGAAGAAAGTAATTTTAAGTAGAGTGGTCAGGGTAGGTTTCTCTGATTAGATACGATTTGAGCAAAAATCCCTTGAGGGGAAAGGCCATGCAGATTCTTGGAAAAGCACCCGCCAACGTGAGAGCACAGGAAGTGCAAAGGCCAGAAAGAGGAAGAGGAAGGGAATAGTATGGAGGGCAGTTTGGTAGATCATGCGGGCATCCTCGGCTACTGTCAAGGCTTGGGCTTTTACTCTGGGATTGAGAGCCATAGAGGGTTTTGCATAGCATAGTGACATGGCATGATTTGGGTTTTCATAGGAAGACTCTGGCTTCTGTGTTGAGAAATAAATTGCGGGAGGGAAAAGGTGGAAGAGAAACAGTATTGAAGGGGGTTAAAAGTGGGCCTGTCTCAGGTATACTTTGATGGCAGCATGGCAAGACTTTCCGACAGACTAGATGAGGGGTATGAGAGAGGGTGCAGTTGAGGGGACTTCATGACTTTTGGCCCGAGCAACAGAAAGCTGCAATGAGACAATGCACACAAAATGCTCAACACACTGCCTGGCACATAGTTGGTGGCTCATCAGTTGCTGTCATAACCAGACGACCTTCAGAATTCACCAGCCAATGCATACAAAATAGATCACATCACTGCAACAACTTACGTGTCTCTCACTCTGCTCCACCAGCTTGGCTCACCAGTCAACCCCCCCCCCCTCACGTAAATTGACATTTAAGGCAAAAGCCCTAGATTGTCAGGAACCCAGGATCCTAGTTCAATGCCACCACCGGCCTGTTGTGTGATCCCAGGCAGGCCCCTTAATTACACAGCAACCAGGGGTATTTATTGACACAGTGGAATCTAGTAACGTCTGCACTACCGAGCTCACAAGGTGGTGGGGCCAAGGCAAAACCAAACGGCCAATCATAATTTACGTAAAACTGTACTGATTGTAGCAGTGTTAAAGAAATGCCAGATTATTAAGTGGGAATGTTCATTATAATGCTACTTCTGTGAAGATTTTAATTTCAGATGGGAAAGATTGGGGCTGTAACTCTTCTGGTTTTCTTAGAATACCATACTTGAAGGCACTCTGATGGATAATCTTAGCGCTAAGCACCTACCATCTTCCATGGTGTGAAGCCAGGATTCAAAACTAGGTCTGACTCTAGAACCCACTCCTTTAGCCATCAGGCTCTACCGACATTTCTGACTAATCTTGGGAGAGGTTGTACTCCTCAGTGTCTACCTTGAGAAACCATAGCGCACTGATGTGTGTGCACGTGCAAAGCACGGCACGCAGTCCCACAGCACGTTACGGCTTCAAAGTACTTTCACACACATAATCTCATTTCATTTTACATTAGTTGAGTTTCTATTCTGTGTCAGGCACTGTTTCAGGCCTGAACACGGAATGACGGATAAGATGGTACCCCTGACCTCAAGGTACTCATAAAGAGGTGAGGGAAACAGAGTTGTAAATAGAATACCAAACGATAAAGAGGATTCTATTTCTTTCGACTTTTCTCCAACATGATGGATGTTGGCGGTTGGTCAGTCAATTTAAAAATTGATGAAATTGGGGGGTGCCTGGGTGACTTAGTTGGTTGTACATCCAACTCTCGATTTCAGCTCAGGTCATGATCTCATGCTTCATGAGATCAAGCCCCGTGTTGGGCTCCACGGTGACAGCACAGAGCCTGCTTGTGATACTCTCTCTCTCTCTGCTTCTCTTCTCCCCGCAAATAAAATAAATAAACATGAAAAAAATTTTTTTAAATTAAAAATTGATTAAATTGGATAATTATAGAAAATTTTATATACATGCCTAAAACACTTTAATTGAAATATGTAAATGTATATACTTGCTTCTATTTTGATACAGGTGTAAAGCCTTTTCTTTGATTATGGATTTGCTGAGTGCAGTTTCCCTCTTCTTTTCTTGCTTAACTACATCCATAATGTTTTGCTTATGAGTTTACAGTGTCAGCTTCTTTATTTTATTTTATTTTATTTTATTTTATTTTATTTTATTATTTTTAACGTTTGTTTATTTTTGAGGAAGAGAGAGACAGGGCATGAGCAGAGAAGGGGCAGAGAGAGAGAGGGAGACACAGAATGTGAAGCAGGCTCCAGGCTCTGAGCTGTCAGCCCAGAGCCCAACGCAGGGCCCGAACTCATGAGCTGTGAGATCATGACCTGAGCCGAAGTTGGACGCTTGACCAACTGAGCCACCCAGGCGCCCCAGCAGTGTCAGCTTCTTTAAACTGGAACACAAAACTGAACAAAACATTTGGAAAACAATCAGGGCACAGTATCTTAGATTTTGATGATTTTTTGCAAATAATTTATAGTTGCCTCACCCACACTTAAATTTGACAGCATTTTTTTAGTGAGTTTTCTTCTAAAACAGTCATCTCTATTTTCATAAAAATAGCACCTTTTTTTTTTTTTTTGCACTCATCTGCTCTTTGCGGTTGGTACTGACATAACATTGAACTAAATTATGGAATTATAACACAACAGGCATAAGCAGGTTTGGGAACAAACCAGACTGATTTTCCTTAGGCATATGACCCACTTGGCGGGAGCAGACGTGAGCGGTCATTCTACTAGGTTTCAGTGTTGCCTCGTGACGACCCCGGTCCAAACCTCAGCTCGGCGTTTGCATGCTGTGAGCCGTTTACTTAATTTCTCGGTGCTCAGTGTTCTCATTGATTAAATGGGGATGATATTGCTGTTATCGTGAGGATTATCGAAGTTGGTACTTGTAGAGTCCTTGGAGCGGTACCTTACCTAAGCGTTAGCGGTTATTGCTATTTTTAGAGAGTAATCGATTAGCTGTGAATTTCCCGAGGGCACTGGTTACTACGTTTTACTGAGGAGAGGAAGCATTTCTGTTGTTCGGGCAAGTCACTTAAATAGAGTTTGGTTAGGTTAAGAGTTATCAGCAAGATACGAATGAATTCTGCTGCTGTAGATTGAAAAAGTGGTTTTAAACTCTGGCTGTACACTAAAATCATCTAGAGAACTTTAAAAATGTTTTAATATCCATTGGGAGTGTGGTCCCAGTCTCCCAGGAGATTCTAATGGGCTGCTACAGGAACCAATTTCCAGGGAGGTATGATGGTGTCACCAACGGCTAGTGAAGTTTCCAGTAGAGACGCTGGGAACCAGTCTGAGGTACGTGGTGCAGACGCTTTTACCTTCATGTTTGTGGATTAAGAATCAGGGGTTTTGAGAGGCTATGTTCACACCGTCAGAGCAGGGATAGAGGTCAAGGCTTCTACCATCAGAGACAGTGGTCCTTCCGCAACTCCAGGCTGTCAAAACTAAGAAGGATTGAATGAATTAATAAGCGCTCAAAGAAATCTGCCACATCGTTTCAAAGTAAAAAGAGTCGCATAACGTTCTGTGTATAGTTTGAAGTAAAAAAACACTGTGACCTTTTTCATGCAGATCGAATTTGCATTCATACTCCTCCCCTAATGAGGAGTGTTTTCTATGATCTGGATTATGATTATAAACTATGGAAAATTATGTTTGTTTGGAGTAAGTGTTCGATGGCACAAATATGATGAAAGGCTTAATATTTAGTGAACATTGATAGATTGGCTATTTGTCTTTTGGAATTTATGCTGGCAACACTAAGTAAAACTGATTTTTATATTTCCGTTGTTATTTTACCTAATGTACAATGAGTACAGTAAATAATATATGTGAAGTCCACCCAGTGCAGAAGTATAAAGTTGAATAATTCAGAGGTCCACGAAACAACCCATCCCACCCGCCCCCAGCCCCCTCCATCGCACAGAGTTTCTAAATATAACACATTCTAGCTAACTGAATGGGAGCAATAAAAACGAGAGACTATTTCAGAAGCAAACAAAAATCTTACGGCACCAAGATTTAATGCAATGATTTCAGAAGTTTTCCTTTAGATGGATACAGACACAGTATTTTATATTTTCTACAACGATAAGCCAAAATAACAAGGGTTAATCAAGCACTTTGAAATAAGTAATTTCTTTGTGGTGATTTCATAGTGGAAAATTCAGCTTTTCTTCCCCTTCCCCTCCCCCTCTCCATCCCCCTCCCCCTCCTCCTCCCCTTCCCCTTCCTTTGTTCAATGTAAAAACACTGCTTATTTTTTAAAAGACTTCTGAAAGGCCTTTCTCCATGGTGATAGAAGCCCCTGACCGAATAAGAACAGAATGTTCAGACTTTAATGGGAGGAATGGCTACAAGTAATAACTTGCAAATTTCACTTGGTTGGCATGTTAATTTCCAGTGGCTGCTGTAACAAATCACCACAAAGTAGACGGTTTAAGACAACAGAAACTGATTCTCTTCCAGCTCTGCCGGGTGAAAAGTCTGAAATCAAGGCATCCGCAGGACCGCACTCCCTCTGCAGGTTCTAGAGGATTTTGTTTCTTTACTTTTCCCGCTTCTGGTGGCACCCGGTAGCCCTTGGCTGTGGTGGTAATCTCTCCAATCTCTGCCTCCGTCTTCACACTGTTACCTTCGCTTCTGTATGTTTATGTCCTCTTCTGTATAAGGACTCTTGCCATTGCACGTGGGGCCCACCTGGAGAATGCAGGATAATCTCATCTCGAGATCTTTATTTTTTGTTTTAAAATGTTTTAAATTAATTTTTAATTTTTTAAAATTAGCATCCAAGTTAGTTAGCCTAGAGTGCAATAATGATTTCAGAAGAGGATTCCAGCGATTCATCCCCTAAGTATAACACCCAGTGCTCATCCCAACAAGTGTCCTGCCTAATGCCCCTTGCCCCTTTAGCCCATCCCCCCACCTGGAACCCCTCCAGCAGCCCTCAGTTTGTTCTCTATATTTAAGAGTCTCTTATGTTTTGTCGTTCTCCCTGTTTTTATATTATTTTTGCTTCCTTTCCCTTATGTTCATCTGTTTTGTCTCTTAAATTCCACATATGGATTTATATGAAGAATTTATAAAGTGAAGTCATACAATATTTATCTTTGACTAATTTTGCTTAGCATAGTACCCTCTAGTTCATCCACATTGCTGTCATCTCCAGATTTTTAATTGCATCTGCAAGACCCCTTTTTTTTTTTTTCAGATAAGGCAACATTCATAGGCTCTGAGTATTTGGATATACATGTATCTTTTTGGAGGTCACCATTCAAATCACTCCAGTGTCTTTTACTGGGATTTAGGCTGTACCATCTGTTCAGAAGCATTCAAATAATTAGGAGAAGCATAGAATTACCTCAACTTTTTATTTGCATAATGAAGATATGGATATAGTTTGGTTAGCCACGGTAGCATGTTTGACCAAAAGACAGTGCTTAACTAATCAGCGTCCACATCTTTAAAGTTTGCCTGTAATCAGTATAATCCCATAATTTAACAACCTATAAGTGGGGAAATGGGAGGCAAGGGCATAATTGAAATTTCATAAAACAGGAAATATGTAAATACTTCTTCCTCTTTTTTGTTTGTTAGTAGTGCAGGGCTTTATAAACATGGTCAATACAACTAGGAAACAGGCATTCCTCAAACTCAAAGTGAAGAGTTGACAAGCGTGGCTGGCTAGTTGTGTTGTGTCATTTTCAAATAGTACTTGTAAGTTACTGAGTTATTTATGGATCAAATAAGGTGGTGCATTTGAAATTATTAATTGTGTTATATCCTTCCAGTGTAAGGAATTATCATTGCTATTTGTGCAGGTGGGGAGACAATCTCATAGTTAGATACTATCAAAAAATGCCTGCTACCTAGGAGGTAAGGATATTTTTGTTCAATGCATCAAACAGGTTTGCACCCAGTGGGGGCAGTTATGGGGGATTAGCGTCGGCTCTGAAATCAATTTAACAGGTTATATCCATCATCGAGGATGAATTGAGTTTGCATAAGAGACCAAGCTCCTTGTATAGGAAGTAGGTGAATCAGCAAGATGAATTCCTTCTTGCTTGAATTTTGCTCACTGATAAGAATTCATTTGGGCTGTAAAGATAGATGAAAATCTCAGAGGAAGTGATTATAAAATGAAGGAATGTAAAATCCTAGGGAAATAAGAAACTGTAAGACTAAGAAATAATTTTTAAGAAAGCACATCTCAGATTTGAGACATATAGTTGTAAAGATTCAGTAGAAAGAAAATTCATAGCCAATGTAATAACACAATATTAATTTTCCAGCTTTTAACCATCAGACCTCATTTTTGCCCTAAATAAATCTTACCTGGAAATCTGATACATAAAATAGATTGAAGTGAAGCTGTTTTGGTTGGATTTGATGAGGGTGGGGGCAAGAATGAGGGACACAATGGATATCTTGGTGCATGTGTCACTGTTGTAATTTTGTACTATGTGTGCAATTATTCGAACAACAGACAGCTCTCCAGGCTGGGACTTTGTTTCATTTTGCTCATAGTTGCATCCATAATGCCTAACACAATGCCTGAAACTCCGTATATGCATATGCGTGTGTTGATGAATGAATAGATGGTGGGGAAGCTAAGAAAAGCTAATTGAACAAGTGAGTTGAGTGTCAGTATTTCTGATAGCAGTGAAGGCAGAGACGATTCTTTATCTCCCATGCCAGCATTTATCACCAATACTGTCATCCACACGGAATGCTGTATTTCAGTGCCTGGCACAGGTCCTGAAACATAGTAGGTTTCTGTAAATGTTTGTTAAATAAATGGTACTCAGGAAATATTAGTTGAATGAATGAATGAATGAAGTGAAATGATTGACTGAACGACTGTCATACGATAGAATGAGGGTACGTGGTTTCATTTTTTTGCCTTAAAATAATTAAAAGAAACAGCTTAAACAAAACTTCATGAAGAATCGTCTCTATTAAGTGTAAGTTTCACTTTGTTTATACCAATTTTCCAGAACTGTATTGTCTGAAAGCGTGACACATCATAAAACAACTGGAGCCAATGGTGGTGCTAAAGCCGTCCTCACTCAGGACAAATTGCTGACTTACAATTATCCCCAGGAGACACTTAGTGCCCCAAATATGGACAGCTCCCAAAGAAGGATGCCCAGTTTGGAAGAATTGTGTGCCTATAGCAAACACAGAGGCTCTTTATTTAAGAAGAAGAGGTATAAATTACAGTTGCTTGAAGGAGACCCTACCTTGTGCTTTAGCTGGATGTGTAAGCAATGTGCCATTTGATCTACAGTGTGTGTTGTAGTGAGACATTGCCTAGGGATGAGGGCAGATCGATTTGCAGTGTAACTAGTCATCCAGAGCGTCAGCAGACTAGGGCACCAAAGCCTTATGCCACAGTGATTTTGTACATTTTCCCGAGTCCTAGATAACTGTTGCAGTGTGTGTGTGTGTGTGTGTGTGTGGGGGGGGGGGGGGAGAGCGGATTCGGGGCTGCACCTGTCATTGGGGCCTCCCTCACCTGCTGAATTTGCCTTCTGAGCCTCCATATGTGAGAGTATCAGAAAGCCATGATTAACTGCACACATGGGTTCAGAATGAAAACCACACAAACCTGAGGTTGTTTTTGATTTTTTTTTCAGAACAAGAAAATTTTTCTAAATGTATACATGGCTATTATAAAACCACAACTAATGCAAAATTATATAGAATAATGAAAATGTCCTTTCATCAACCTGCTCCATCAACCTTATCCATACAGCACCCCCACCCCCACCCCCACACGCATCCTACTTTCTTGCTCAGAGGTGACCACTGCTGTCTGCTTGGTATTATAGGAGTCTTTCCAAGCCACTTTCTATCCATCTGTTATGTATTTTATATCTATTATATTAAATCACAGCATGGTGTCCCCTGCCCCCCCAGTTCATATGCTGAAACTCTAGTCTCCAATGTGATGGTATTTGGAGCTGGGGCCTTGGGGAGGTAATTAGGTCATGAGGGTGGAGCCCTCATGAATGAGCTTAGTGCGCTTATGAGACACAAGAGAGATGATCTCTCTCTTGGCTGCAGTGAGAAGGTGGCTGTGTGCAAACCAGGACGGAGGCCCTGATCAGACACTGATTTTGGATTTTCCGACCTCCGCAACTGTGAGAAATACATATCTGTTGCCTAAACCACCCAGTCTATGGTATTTGTTATAGCAGTTGGAACTGACTGAAACATACATATGCAGATTTTCAAACACGTACATAGGATCATACTATACATATTTCACTACGACATGCTTTTTGTTTTCACTTAACAGTATGTATTAGGCATAGTTCCAACTCACTAGTCAAAACAAAAAGATAGCTCCAGTTAATAATAGTGTGGTGTGTATCCTTCCAGACTTTTTTCTGCACCTACATACACATATTTGGTAGGTTTTGGATAGTTTTAAAACATGGGATCCTGCTATATACATTAGTGTGATACCTTGTTTTTTCCCCCATTAGCACATTGTGGTCATTTCATGTCTATACACACAGGTCTTCCTTACTCTTTTAAACTGCTGCTTAAACTGTGTTAATAAAATCAGGAAGTGTCATTTATTTTGCCTCTTCCTGTAGACATTTAAGGTGTTTTCCAAGAGCCAAGTTATGACTCTTGTGTGTTGTTGTTTTGGTTTGTTGTTGTTTTGGTTTTGGTTGTTGTTTTGTTATGTTTATTTGATTATACACCATACTTCTGTGAATATCCCACATATGCACGTGCACAAGTGGTACGTAAAATTCCTGGGTCAAAGGATTTGTGCATTTTAAATCTTACGAGATACTGTCAAGCTCTTCTCCAAAAGGCCTCTTTCCTCAAATCCTTGCTAACACTCGATACTATGTGACTTCTTAGGCATTGCAAATCTGACAGGGGAAAATCATTTCATTGCTATTTTCACTTGCGTTTTCCCGATTTCTAGTGATGTTGACCCATTGCTTTATTTTTAATCCACATTTTCTGCTCATATATCATTCTGTCTCCGGATGGTTCTCTCCTCCAGTTTCTTTCAGATCCAGGTCAGCCTACATAGGGCTACCAAGTGAATTTTCCTAAAGTTACTTCTCCTAACTTGACTTTCCTGATCAAAAATCTTCTCTTCAATCTATGCGATATTTATTTAGTTCCTGTTCCAGGCTCCCTGGGAGGGGCAGTGATGGTTCATGACCAATGATTTGATCGGTAGTCCAGGAAGCTCTTCTGTCTTTGCTGTCCATCCGTCACCTGAGCTGTGCAACCAGCCCCCGAGTCCAGAATCCTTGAAACCTGCCTCTTTTTCAGTAACTTTGACATAGTCCTCCCCATACTTTAGCTCTGTGGAATCCAAGCTCATTTGTGCTTAGGTATGAAACGCATGACCTTATCCAACAAAATGGGGCTGATTCTGAAATAGTCTCTTAACTCAATATTTGCAGAAGTGAGATGATGCCTGTCTTTCTGACGCTCTCAGCAGAACACTTAAGCCCAACACTCTTTCTTCACCCATTTGCAGACTGATGCTGTCTCTTGTCCAGGCCAGCATTTCTGCCTCCCTTGAGTGATGCTTCTCCCAGCTGGCAATGTCACTCGATTGGATCTCAAACGGTAGAATGCCTTGTTGACCCTGTGGAGCTTCCTGGGTGGGGTGTCTCTGGCAATACGAAGATCTAAGTCTCGCACATGGCTGAATCTTTGGAATCCTTCATTTGGGTCTCAGAGAGAATCACAAGCCTTTGTTAGCGGGATAATCGCTCTCCCCACCCCCATGCCTTTTGAACTGTCATCAGAGTGCATTGTTCGGGAATAGCAATGGATACAAAATTGCTTTTTAAGAGTGAAGTTCTAAGATGTGTTATTTTCCTGCCACTTCTAATTCTGGAAAAGGATTAGTGCTAATCACTTCTTTTTAATTTCTAATAAAGCATCTAAGGTGAAAATGTTGATGATACGTAGCCTGAACTAAGGGAGTGGAAAACATGGACTTCAATGGGGCAGGTCTGCAGTGATTGGTACTTCATGAGCTTCATTTGTGCCTTTGTGACAGAGATGGTGAAATTTGTTGAAGAGATAAAAGCTCAGCGATGGAATTGGCGTTTGGCTTTCCAGCTGTCTCTTTTCAAGTGTACTTCCGAAGTTTTAATAGGTAGAAACTGTTTGAATTAAGATACTATTTGCCGTAAGCTTACCAAAACAGTCTTTTTAAAAGAATTTTTTTAATGCGTATTTATTTTTGACAGGGAGAGAGAGACAGAGACAGAGAGAGACTGAGTGCGAGCGGCAGAGGGACAGAGAGAAATGGAGACACGGAATCCAAAGCAGGCTCCAGGCTTCGAGCTGTCAGCACGGAGCCTGATGCGGGCTCAAACTCATGAACCGTGAGATCATGACCTGAGCCGAAGTCGGACACTTCACGGAGTGAGCCACCCAGGCGCCCCCAGTCTTTTTGGGTTTTTTTTTTTTTGAAGGTGGGACAGTGATACTTGTAACTTGATGCTCAGTAGTCTTTACTCTGTTTCACAAACCCACTTATTTCGTGTGTTAGTCGGAGGATGGAAAACTCCAGAAAAGTACAGTTCTCTGATCCGCAGCAACCACTGAAGGTGGCCATTAATGAGACAAAGAATCTAGGTGGACCAAAGCGAACTGCATGCACACCGCCAACAGTGCGGCAGGAAGTTTACACGCAACTGCTCAGGCCAAGCTCCTACGTGCGCGTTATACTCTGTTTTCCCGGCAGACCAACAAAGCTTCAGATTTCTACAACGACAAGTCTAAGACCTCGGTGATGAGAATTAATCTGAACCCAGAAGATGTAAGGCTTAATTAGAATTCTGATGCAAGGCAGCAGACTGTGTGAACTGCTGTTGCTAAACTGTACTGTGTAAACATTGCAGATACTGAAGGGGTTTGCTTGTCAACTCAACTGGCATTTCTGTGCTGTAAGCTTGTCTCTCTGTCGGCCAAGTGCATTATGGGAAAAGATCAGCATCTCAAAGGAGTGTGATCTGCATGTGTAAAGAGTGGGGCGGGGAGGGAGAAAGCCCTCAAAGAAAAGGGACTTGTGTGTGTTTTCCAGTCGTTCAAAGGTTAAACAGGATGTCTTCTAACAATGTGCATCTTGGCCCCAGGAGAGTGAGGTTTTTCCTTCTAAGAACTGAAAGACGAACATTTAAAAAAAGTTTTTTTGAGGGACAGTACCTGCAACCCCTAGCTAAGTGAAGCATGCCACAGAAAGCAAACCACAGAAGATGAAGAGAATTTAACAGTGTTTTGAGCTTTTTCCTAATCCCTCCTGTGGAAATCTTTGTTTCCTCCTATCTGCTACCTCAGCCGATTTATCTAAATCAAGAGGCATTTTTCAAAACTCAGCAGCAGCATGGCATAAGCAATGTGAAGAACAGACGGATTGTCTTCAGATCCTGTCTCTGCCACTGTATCACCCTGAGCAAGTCACTTCGTCTCTCTGTGCCGGTTCCTTATCAATTAAATGTTGTCACAAAAATGTATGTCGTATTGGGGCATCTGCGTGACTCAGTGGGTTGAGCGTCCGACTTCGGCTCAGGTCATGATCTCTCAGTTCCTGAGTTCGAGCCCCACGTCGGGCTCTGGGCTGACAGCTCGGAGCGTGGAGCCTGCTTCGGATTCTGTGTCTCCCTCTCTCTCTGCCCTCTGCATTCCTCCCCCATTTGCACTCTATCTCTCTGTCTCTCGAAAATAAATAAACATTAAAAAAATTTTTTTAGATGAGTGTCGTATCGATATGAGGGTTGGGTGAAATAATGTATGTGAAAACCCAGGCAATTAATAGGCGGCTAAGAATTGTGGAATGATTTGAGGCTGTTGATGTTTTGGAAAGTCGGTCTTCTGAATAACATCTTAAGGTCATTGTGATGTCTCTGCTCTACTGCAAACTGGCTTTTTTATAAGCTTCTAAGACCAGGGAGCGTGTCTGTGCGATTCTTTGTTCTCAGCTCCATAGTACGCATAGGATTTTTAGTAAATGATTCTTGCTTGCCTCTGCTCGGCACACATCTTTCTTCTTCCTACTTAGCCCTCTGATCCCTTCACCAGTACGCTCCTCAGCGTCGTTTGTCTGTCACGTTCAGAGATCATTTGTCGCCGACAGTTTTGGCCAGGGTTCTTTTCTGATTATTTGTCAGGGATTTATTGCAGTACAAGCACCGCAAAACAGGAAAGAGGGAGCAAGGTCTAGTACACAGCAGGCATTCAAATGTTCATAGAATATATTAGGTGCAGGCGGGATGCAAACGTAGGCCAAAGGGATAAGGAATGAGGCAAAGAGAGAAGGAGGTAGCACGCACCCACGACCGTAGCGAATATTAGGTACATGCGGACGAGGAAGCTGAGGCTTAAAGGAATAGGTAAATTCCCCACGGTCATACGGAGATTCACAATCTTATCTGAAGTCAGATATGCTTCAAAATTCAGAAATTTCCGGACTTGAGAAAGAGATGTGGTACGGACACCGTATATTGCATAACATCAGCAGCGGGTAACACTGGTGGCAACAGCACAGAATCAAATGCATTACTATGTATGCATTGAAATAGATGCAGATTCACACCTCATGACGGAAACAAAGCCTATAAGTAGCTCCGTGTTAGTCCAGATCAAGCCAGGGATTTGCTGTCAAATTAAGTTACAAAACAACTTTCGAAGCTTTTTAGAGTTTGGACTTTCAGGTAAGGCCTGTGGTAGGTGGGAGAGACTCTTGAGGACTCGGGTGTGTCAGGCCCCAGACAAGGGCCACTTCCTTGCTAGAGTGCTTCCCTGTTGCCTTTGAACAAGTGACTACAAAGCGAGCGGTTTAGCGATGCAAATGTCTTCTCTTGAAGTTCTGGAGATCGGGAGTCCACAGTGGATCTCCCTTGGCTAAAAGCCAGGTGTTAGTAGGGCTGTGTTTCTTTAGGAGACTCTCGGGGAGAATCTGTTTTCTTGCCTTTTCCAGCTTCTAGAGGCTGCCCCGCATGCCTTGCCTCTTGGCGGGTTAAGTTCTTCTAACTTCCCGTTGCCCTGACCTTCTCTTCTGGTGCCCTCTCGCATATTTAAAGGGCCCTTGTGATTACCTTAGGTCCAACCAGATAAAGCAAGGTGTATTAGCCAGAGAAACCTTGGTGTATTTCTCCAGAGCAACAGAACCCATAGGATGTGTGTGTGTGTGTGTGTGTGTGCGCGCGCATGTGTGTGTGTTTGTAGAGACAGAAAGAGATTGATTTAAGGAATTGGATTATGCAAATATAGAGGCTGGCAAGCCCCAAATCTGCAGAATGGGCCAGTAGGCTGGGGACCAGGGAAGCACCATTGCTGCTGCAGTTCAAGTCCAAAGGCCATCTGCTGGAGGATTCCTTCTTGCTTAGGAGAGGTCAGTCTTTTGTTCTATTAAGGCTTTCAGCTGAATGGATGAAGCCCACTCACATTTTGGAGGGCAGTCTGCCTTAGTCAAAGTCCACTGATTGAAATGTTCTTCTCACCCACGGGCACCTAGGTGGTTCAGTCGGCTAAGCGGCTGACTCTTGATTTGGGCTCAGGTCATGATCTCACTGTTTGTGAGTTCGAGCCCCACGTCAGGCTCTGTGCTGACAGTGCAGAGCCTACTTGGGATTCTCTCTCTCTCTGCCCCTTTCTGCCTCTCTCTCTCTCTTTCTCTCTCTCAAAATAAATAAACCTTAAAAAAAAAAAAATGTTCTTCTCACCCCAAACATCTGGAAAAATCCAGAATAATGTGGCACTGTGGATCAGCCAGGTGGACACTTAAAATTAACCATCACACAGGGTAATTTCCCCTCTCAGTGTCAGTAGATTAGTGCTCTTAGTTCCATCTTCAACCTAACTTTACCTCTCCAGGTAACTTAATATATTGCCATTCCCAGAGATTAGGAAACGGATATCTTTGGGACCATTTTGTACCTAGCTCAGTATGGTTGTGTAAGTTGTGCAAGGGGACACCACTCACACAGATTACAATTTGAATCGTGCCTTCTGGGTTCCAGAACCCACTTGCCTAAAGAAAACCAATACGCATACTGCCTACCAGGGAGAAAGTATAGTAAAACGTTTTCCAGGCTCATCCTCTGGAAAACATGGTTCTCGTGGCTTCTGCATGAATGTATCAGCTAATTCCATGGGGTGCCTGGGTGGCGCAGTGGGTCAAGTGTCTGACTCTTGATCTTTGCTCAGGTCATGATCTCATGGTTGGTGAGATCGAGCCCCAGCTTGGGCTCTGTGCTGATAGCGTGGAGCCTGCTGGGGATTCTCTCTCTCCTTCTCTCTCTGCCCCACCCTAAATAAATAAATAAACATTAAAAAATATATATATCAGTTCTATAGGAGCTGAGATAGAGCCAGGGTCCCTAGGGAATCGCCCTGTGAAGCACAGGGGCGTGATTGTTAGCTTTTTCAATTCCAAGTGTTCCTCAGGACCAAGCCAGGTGGGTCTGTAGTAGGCTGCCGTGACTCAAACAGGATTGCCTCCTCCAGATGACTCTGGATGTTTTGTGGCAGAGAAGAGGGGACAGCTGCCTCTTGATTATGGGAAGCCTGGTGAAAGGTTCCAAAGGAAGGGATCCCAGTTCAGCCTCTGAGGCAGCAAATTTGGGGGTCTAGTGTGGTTGAGTGGGTAATGAATATCATGTCAATAGCTAGGGAGCCTGGGGCGCCTGGATAGCTCAGTCGGTTAAGCGTCCGACTTGGGCCCACGTCATGATCTCGTGGGTCATGATCTCACGGTTCGTGGGTTCGAGCCCCGCGTCGGGCTCTGTGCTGACAACTCACAGCCTGGAGCCTGCTTCGGATTCTGTGGCTCCCTCTCTCTCTGCTCCTCCTCTGCTCATGCTCTGTCTCTCTCTGTCTCTCAAAGATAAATAAACATTAAAAAAAAATTAAAGAAAAATAGCTATGGAGCCTGCTGGATCTATGGCATCTTTTGGTAGGAAAGCATTTGTTTTTTGTTTTTTCAGGAGAACCACAAAATTACTAGAGTAGCTTATGTTTTCATTGGTTTTGCATAGATGACAGAGAAACCAAATACCTTCTAAAACGCTCAAGTCAGCACGCAGATGCACCTTGACCACAACTTGCTCTCTCCCCCTCTCCCCAGACAAAGCTAAGAACAGAAAGAAAACAGGAGAGAAAAATCGGAAAGTCTTTTTCAAATGTTCCAGGGCCATTAATTCAAACTGTTCCAGGAGATCTAGGAGTAAAGGATCTCCCTTCCGTGGCCAAGTGAAAAAATCTCATTTATCATCATTTGCAAAAGCTCAATGAGGCAAAACTCTATCTCCTGACCCTTCCAATTCCTACAGGAAGTAGCCACACTCTAGATGTTTCCTTGTTGTAAGAGAGTCATTACCCGAGTCGGTTAAGTAAATTGGTAAAGTCCTGCTGTTAGTTTATACTCACTCTTTAGTTCCTTGTAATGTCTCCTGCAATTTCTGTTTCTGGCCTACTATGCTCAGAGCAGAGCAGTACTTCTAGTTCTGATGTTGATTGGCTTTTAATAGGTGCCGGGGACTTTGATCTAGATGAAAACAGTGCTGGTGAGCGTGGAAGACCCAGAGAAAGGTCAGCAGGTTAGGTCAGCAAATTGCCACCCAGTGGAGGATGTGACCTCAATTTTTCCTTTTGCAGAAAGGACCCATGGCTGACGAGGTCTTGGGAACCCGTAAGACCTCTTACGTGTTTTGACCTCTTGTTCAAAACAGAGGAATACAAAAGGGAACTATCTGACAGGCCTTATCTAAATGCCCTTTTGACTATTTGTTAATGGAATTAGCACAAATCCTGCCGAATCTCTGGTTGGACTCCGGAGCTCAGGTTTATTCTATTACACTACATTATTAAATTGTACCCGGTGTCTTCTGTTTAACGTGGAATGCATTTTAGAGTGGAACCAGGGCAATCTGGTGAGATTTTATAATGATTGGAAGCAAAAATAAAAACAACTCATTGCTTAAAGGTTAAAGGCTTTTGGTTGTTGAAAGACTGACCAGCAGGGAGAAGACATTACTATATTTCATTTATTAGCACAATTTTTAATATTCTAAATGGCCCAGGTTTTTGTTTTTTTTTTTCCAGTTGTCAGCTAACTACAGCCGAAGATGAAGGGTCAGTAAAATTTTTGTAAAGAAAAGGATAGTGAACATTTTAGGCATTGTGGGACAGATAGATGGTCTCTGTTCCAATTATAGCCATCCCCTGCTTTTTGAAAGTTCCCATTAAGCCACTTAGATACTATGTTAGTACCTGTTTTCGCTAACTGAAAGAAATTCGAAGGGGAAGTTGGCTTTTAGGAAGAAAGGGTAAAAGCAAAAAGAGCGCTGAGCCTTTGTTTTGCAGCCAGTGAGTGAGCTGTTAGGCAGTGCGCACCCTGAGCGGCGAGAGTGGCGCCTCCCACCTCCTTCCCCAGGAACTGCACTTAGCATCTCAGCATCCGGGCAACAGGGTCTGTGAGCATCTGTGCTTTAGCTGGGTTTATTTTGTGCGTCTGTTAGCAAGATGTGTCCTAAGGTATCAGAAAAGCCCAAAAGAAGTTATTTTGGGGAATGCTCAAAAGCGTTTCCGTATAAATTAATAGTAATTGCTTCTTTGCTTTATGCCACCTCGGTTTAGAAAAGTTTTTATAGGAACGCTCTACTTTTGGATAGTGGGGGAGACCTACTCAACTCTGCCATTGTACCCTAAAAGCAGCCATAGATACTGCATAAATGGGTGGGCCTGGCCATGTTCCAGTAAAATTTATTACAAAAAAAGCTGGAGGGCCAGATCTGTCCTGTCGGTAGCTTGTAGTTTGTTTTCCCCTAGTCTAAGGGACAAGAAATAAACTCAACTGACTAGCTTGATTTGTTAATAAGCTGTAAAAATCAGAGTGATAAAGCAGATCAGTCATCCAACCTTGTCAGCGGGGAACGGCTGTCCAAATCATTGCCTCGTCTACAGTTTCTGATTTCTTAATGTCTTCCTTTGGTCTCCTTGATATTCTCCACTGTGCTACGATGCTATAGGATCCTGTGGGTTAGAGGAGAAGAATTGGGGAGCGGGTGAGTTACAGATTAGGGGGCCTGTGATGCTTAAAGGAGATCGGATGATTTGGTACACTTGACTTATGTACGTAGGTATGAGTTACCCAATAGTTTTGTTTTTTACTCTCTAACAAGGACAACAAATCACCCAACCGAGACAAAATGGATATACGTTGCCTCCATCGCTATGGTCCACGGAGAGCAAAATCTAGCAAGCACTGAGTTCTGTTCTGTTGCCTTCTAAAGAGAACAGGCATTTGGATTATAAAGTTTGATTGTGTTGACTCCTTCCTTCCTTAGGAAGAATGCTCCCCTCTTTCAGTATCTCTCATTTTTAAGTCACTTTAGTGCTACGGGCCAGATTTTAATCTTAAATGTCAAGTATACTTACAAATGTCAAGTGCACACATAAACGTCAAGTGAACTATGTAGTTCTTCGTATCCTCTCCTACTGAATCGTACAAGGCGTTATACAGAAGACCCAGGACTCAAAGATTCCAATTCTTAATAGAGTTTGCTCTTGCGCTGCCGGCATAGCTCTCTAGTTAGCTGTTATACTCGCTCTGCAGTCTCACAGTGCAATTGGAACCGTTTTCAGAGTTGGAGTCAATGAACCACATACTTGTTTATAAGAAGTTACATAGACAGTGCAAGCCCTCTTGGTTGATTTTTTTTTTTTTGAAAGAAAATAGGATCCACAGGAAAAAAAAAAAACAATTGCAGGGGAAATTGCTTGTGTGCCCATTGGACAGTATGTTGAAATGCCCTTTGGATTAGCTACTTACTCATGGGACTGGAACACCTTTGCCTTCTTGTCAGTGAACCCCTCCTGCTTGTGTGAGGGGAATCATGGCCTTAATTTATATTCTCACATTTATAATTTTCCTGAAATGGATCCCCTTTTCTCCAAAACCAATCCTTTGGGTTTTTATTTTTTTATTAAAAAAACATTTTTTTTAACGTCTATTCATTTTTGGAGAGACAGAGCATGAGTGGGGGAGGGGCAGAGAGAGAGGGAGACATAGAATCCGCAGCAGGCTCCAGGCTCTGAGCTGACAGCACAGAGCCCGACGCGGGGCTCGAACTCACTGACCGTGAGGTCATGAGCTGAGCTGAAGTCGGACGCTTAACTGACTGAGCCACCCAGGCACCCCACAATCCTTTGGGTTTTTAAGAAACAAGCCAATGTTCTACAGTGTTGCTGAGTTTCCTGCACATGCATGCTTTTCGTCCTTTTTCCATTTTGTATATACATATTGAGTGTCTACTCTGTGTTAGGCGCTAGATATAAACAGCAACGAACTCGTAGAGCTTATGTTCCAATGGTGGGGACAGATCTTAAATAATTAATCACCCAAGTAAATAAATAATTAAAAACTGTGCTAAGTGCTGGGAAGGAAAAGTACATTGTGCTCTTAGAGCTTATAATAAGGAGAACTGACCTAGTCCAGGATCAGGGAAGCCTACTCTAAGGCAATGTCCACTGAGGCCAAGATTGCAAAAATGAGTAGAGGTTCAATAGATACAGAGTGGGAGGAAGAGCCTGCCAAGTAGAGAACTCTAGATGCAAAGCCCTTGAAGTGGAAAGAGCCCAGAGCATCGAAAGGAGACCAGGGTCTCTTAATGACTGAAGGAGTGAGCAGAAAGGGAAACATTTCTTCCTCAAATAGTCTGAGGCCCATGGTGTACAAGGCACTGTTCTAGTTATTAGGAATATGATAATGAAAAAAATAACCCCTGCCATCACGGAACTTACTTTCTAGTTGGTAAGAGAGACTAAATGCATGACTCAATATTAATTTAATTTCCTATAGTGGGAAGTGTCCCTAAGAAAGTGAAGCTGGGTGCTCGAGGAAAGGCTCTCCGAGGAGGTACCAGTTGAGCCAATAGAAGATGGTTAGATAAATATCTGGAGGAGGAGAATTTCAGGCGCAGTGGGATCAGCACATGAACACATACTTGGTGTGTTTTTTAGACTTTCTTTTATTTAATGTTCTCAACAACCTCGGGAGGCCTACACTGGGCAACTTGGGCTGAATTCACAGCTCATACGTGTCCAGGTAGGATTGAAACCCAAATCTATCTATCCATTTCCACATCCCACTATATAATTCTGCTCCTTTAGAGGGCGTTAAGCCATGTCCATATACGCGCCAGTCATTTAGACGTTTCAGTCAAAGTTGTCACAGCTTAGAGTGGACATAATCCTTAACCTGTGCCCTGGAGAGAACCCCAAGCCGACGCCGATAAAGGCATTTTCACCTTTTTGTGCTGGAGAGGACTCTTTTGGGGACTGGGATGAGGAAAATGCATGCTCACTGTACAGTCTGTGATATGTTTGTAGATCATCGCGTAACATACACAAAGTTTGAGACTAACACGAGACTTAAGTTTCTATGCTCTTCCTTCCATTCAATTCGTTGTGTAAACTTAGGCAAGCTCCACCTCCTCCGGGTTCCAGTGTCTTCATCTGTAGAATGGGAATAATGATATTTCTCGGCTACATCTCAGAGTTATTGTGAATATTCAATTAAAATAGCTCCACCTTCAAAACATGCCCTGAATCCAACTATTTCTCACTGTCTTCACTGCTCCCACTCTGGTCTGACCACCAGTATTTCTTTTCCGGATTAGCGGAATAGCAGACACACTGGTCTTCCTGTTCCGCCCTTTCCACTCCACCTGCCAACTCCATTCTGCATGAAGCAACAAGAGTGGTCCTGCTAAAAGCAAGTTCAATCTCAGTGAGGCTTACTGTTCTGGTCCAAATCCTGCAGGGCCTCAATAATTCACTTGGAATTAAAGCCAAAGTCCTAATATTGGCCTACGTGCCCGTCCGTGGTCTGCCCACCCACATTACCTTGCTGATCTCCTCTCCTCATCCATGGCTGTCATTGACTCTGCTTCAGCCTCACTGGTTTTCTTGATATTCTTCAATCACACTGGGTACGATCCCAATTCAGAGGTTTTCGGGGTTTTTTTGCCTCCTTCAGGAACACTATTTGGTCAGAGAGCTACATGGCTAATGCCCACATTTCCTTCAAGTCTCTGTTCAAAAGCCTGCCACTTTCTTTTTTTTTAACTTTTTAATGTTTATTTTTGAGAGGGTGGAAGAGGAGCAGAGAGAGAGGGAGACACAGAATCCGATGCAGGCTCCAGGCTCTGAGTTGTCAGCACAGAGCCCCATGCAGGGCTCGAACCCACGAACCATGAGATCATGACCTGAGCCGACGTCGGACGATTAACCAACTGAGCCACCCAGACGTCCCAAACGCTGCCTACTGTGCCCATCCTATTTAAAATGGCAACTTTGTCACATTTCAGCCCTCCTTACTGTGCTCTCTTTTTTCTTTTCCAGAACACTCTTCATTGTTCAATATAATACATACTTGTTATTACCGTGGCCATATAATTTTGTACCAACTGAGCCATTTTTGAGAATGGAAGTGAGTGTGATTAAAGTATACCAGGACAGCAGGTATAGACTGGGACGTAGTCATTTATGATGATTAAAATGTTGTATGTCTCCCTTTGCTGGGCTTTACAAGGATAAGGATCTCTGAACGTTTTTTGTTTACTTATTCATCTCATTTATAAATAACAGTGCCTGGCATAGTAGGTTATCAATACATACTTTGGATGAATGAATGAATAATACATGTGAGAGATGTTTTTAAGATATAAAGTACAGTAGATGCGTATGTTAGTTGTTAATTTTTCTCACTCTATCTGTATATAGGGATCTAGATACATATACGTGATGTAAAATACACCTATACCTCTGTATTTCCATCCATATACTAAATGTATATTTACTGTCAGCAGGCCCTCCCCACATTACCCTTTTTATTCTCTAAGATAGAGTAAAAGAAGTTTGGCCATACATTTTACATGTACTTTAAAATGCTAAAGGGTGATTTGAGAGATAAACACGATGTAGGGAAAATTATTAAAAGGAGGTTGAAAGATGCTGTTTATTAAAAAGCCTATTTCTCCCCCGAGGGCGCAACTCTCTGCTGAGGGCTTGCGGATACTGACAGTCACCTCGAGGAGTTGTGGGCGTGGACGGACTGCAAATCAGTTTGATGCACACGTAAGGCTGTGCAGTGAAAGGCAAGGCAACCCCCGTTCCCACGGGAGACACAGGACTCCATCTGTTGCTGGAACAATAGGTGGGAAGCGTGGATGGATTGGAGTGAGCTCCTGCAAAAGATGGGCAGCGTGGGCCAGAAGCGATGTCTGATAAGAAAACACGCGAGCAGTAAGGGTCCAGTTGAAGACTGCAGTGTGACTTAATCCACACCAGGCTACATAATGTGCTTGGAGACAACTGGAAGTAGCCACTTCTTTATTTTTGCAATAATCTGCATCCGTTCGTTGCTCGCGTCTGCTCTATTTACTGACCTGCTCTTGAATGAATTTCTGGCAGAAGCAAAAATACAATATACTCTTATCAAAGTTAAGGAATGAACTGAACCCAAATGTAAAATGGTTTGGATTCCATTTTGCTTACTCTGTAGTTTTGGAAAAGCTTAGATAAACAACAGTGTGCGATTTGCTTATAAAGCCAAAGCAAAATCAATAGACACACTTTCATGCTTCCTCTCAGTTGATGATATTGACGAGAATGATTAAGTCACTTTCCTTTTAGTGCAATTTAGAAACAATAAGGCCTCATTGGGCTAGACTTTTGGGCTTCTATCTTCCTTGCCCTTTTAGTAAATCGGGTTTGGTTGAATTGGCTTCCCCTGCCTCCCACTCCCACAACATCTGAAATACCTTTTTATCATCTGAAGTGCTTTTCTTATATTCCAAGTGAGTATCACAGAACATTGGCAGAAAAGTTCATTGGGTTCAGCTGGATCATGAGAAAAGACATTTCAACATTTAATCTTCTCTTCAGGCATCTAAGAAATCATAGGTGAGATCAATATGAAAAGAGGCAAAATTTTTACAATTCCAGCAACAGAAAAGAGAGAAAGGAGAACATCTGTTTTTCATCTTCTTTTTGGACCGATGCTTGACTTCTTTTCAGAGATGTCAGCCTTCTGATAGCATTGGGAAATCTTTAGTTCAGGTTCATGCTTATCTTTGTATGTATGTTTGTATCATCCAAGCTTGCAAACTCAACTGTTTACTTTAAATATTAGAAGGTACTTAAATTCGCAAAAGCGAACTTGAGCGGAGCCAGGCATATAGTAAGGACTCAGTTTATGTGTCAATTTAATGTAGTATGGTCGACATCTTTTGTAAGCATACTCATCTACCAATTCGTCTCTCCTGTTTGATGGCAGGTAGTCCCCTAAGATCTGAGCAGCTAGAGAGGAGATATAGACGTGTGAATTTCATAGCCACAGGCTTAAATATGGGAAAACGTAGATTACTTCATTTTTCTGTTAGTGAATTCATTGTCTTTCTCCAATGCCTAGTCTAGTAATAGAAAATAGCAGCAAACAACAACCGTAAGAGTAGCAATAAAACCTTAATCTAGTTGCTTCTAGGTAAACTCAGCCCAAATTTGGGATGTCTAGTTAATACAAATTAATAATTCAGCCACATTCAGATTTAAAACATCTCACTTTTTCTGTCTTGCCTCCATTTCCTTGCAGTTTCTTTAAAGCTTCTGTGCGTGGTGATGTTTGTGGGGACTTGGCTTTATGCAGCTGTTACATGGCGTCTTTGGAGAGAGTGTCTCAAAAGGCTCTCTTCTTGAACCTTTTCTGTCTTGATCCTGTGAAATCTTCCTACTCCAGTTGATTTCTGGTATAACCAACCATTAGGAAAGCTTCTGCCTGAAAGTAACAGAAAATCAACTAACAGTGCCTTAAAACCCAAGACTATTTATTATTTAGTAATAAGAAAATCCAGATGCAAGCGGCCTCAAAGTTGTTCAGATAGTTTAATGACCCAGGCTCTTGCTATCCTTCTGCTCTGCCTTTCTTTGCATGGTGGCTTTTCAATTTTGTGCTTTGTACCTCATGGTCACAAAATGGCTGCGGCATATCCTGACATCATACAAACGTTCCAAGGCAGAAAGGAGGGAAGAACCATCAGTAACCAGTATTCGCCACTTGTATGTGCCTCTTTTATCAGGAGAAGTGAAGGTCCTCAAAAACTTGCTCTTAGCAGAAATGAGTCACAGGCTACCACTTGTGAAGAAGGCAGGGAAAGGGACCTTCTGGGTTTTCCACCTCAGTCATGGGAGACAAACAAGGGAGATGATGTTGTGAATGGCATCTTGAGTGGCCAGGCTTCAGTTTCTACCACTACTAGCCTGGTTCTCGATACAGGAAATACACAGTGCTCCTTGAGATCACATCTGAGATGGTCTGTGGGAGAATGACTAGGTTCCATCACTGAATTTTTTACTGTTAAAGAGGGACCTTTTGTGTGCAGGAAACACTATTTACAGTTACTTGGTTTTATATTAACTTATTAAAAGTATAAATTAAAAAGTAATTTTCACCTGGCCTTTAAATTCAATTTAAAACTATTAGTCAAGGGGCGCCTGGATGGCTCAGTTGGTTAAGCGTCCGACTTTGGCTCAGGTCATGACCTCACAGTTCGTGGGTTCGAGCCCCGCATCGGGCTCTGTGCTGGCAGCTCGGAGCCTGGAGCCTGCTTCAGATTTTGTGTCTCCCTCTCTTTCTGCCCCTCCCCCACTCATGGTCTGTCTGTCTGTCTGTCTCTCTTTCTCTCTCTCAAAAATAAACAAACATTAAAAAAATTAAAAAAAAATATTAGTCAAAATTTGTATGGAACCACAAAAGACCCCAGATAGCCAAAGTAATGTTGAAAAAGAAAACCAACGTGGGAGGCATCACAGTTCCGGACTTTAGCCTCTACTGCGAAGCTGTAATCATCAAGACAGTATGGTACTGGTACAAAAACGGACACATAGACCAGTGGAATAGAATAGAGAACCCAGAAGTGGACCCAGAAATGTAGGACCAGGTAACCTTTGACAAAGCAGGAAAGAGTATCCAGTGGAATAAAGACAGTCTCTTTAACACGTGGTGCTAGGAGACCTGGACAGCAACGTGTAGAAGAATGAACCTGGACCACTTTCTTACACCATACACAAAAATAAACTCAAAATGGATGAAGGACCTGAATGGGAGACAGGAAACCATCAAAACCTTAGAGGAGAAAACAAGCAACAACCTCTTTGACCTCAGCCGCAGTAATTTCTTGGTCGACACATCTCCAAAGCCAAGGGAATGAAAAGCAACAATGAACTATTGGGACCTCATGAAGATAAAAATCTTCTGCACTGCAAAGGAAACAATCAACAAAACTAAAAGGCAACCAACAGAATGGGAAAAGATATTTGCAAATGAGATATCAGATAAAGGGTTAGTATCCCAAATCTATACAGAACTTACCAAACTCAACACCTAGAAAACAAATAATCCAGTGAAGAAATGGGCAGAAGACATGAATAGACACTTTTCCAAAGAAGACATCCAGATGGCCAACAGACACATGGGAAGATGCTCAACATCACTCATCATCAGGGAAATACAAGTCAAAACCACGTTAAGATACCACCTCACACCAGTCAGAGTGACTAAAATTAACTCAGGAAACAACAGAAGCAGGTGAGGATGTGGAGAAATGGGAACCTTCTTGCACTGTTGGTGGGAATGCAAACTGGTGCAGCCGCTCTGGAAAACAGTGTGGACGTTCCTCAAAAAATTAAAAATAAAATAAATTAAAAACAGAACTGCCCTACTACTACTACCCTAGCAATACTAGGAATTTATCCAAAGGATCCAGGAGTGCTGATTCATAGGGGCACATGTACCCCAATGTTTATGGCAGCACTTTCAACAATAGCCAAATTTTGGAAAGAACCTATATGTCCATCAAGTGACGTATGGATAAAGAAGGTGGGGTTTATATACACAACAGAATACTACTTGGCAATGAGAAAGAATGAAATCCTGCCATTTGCAGCAACGTGGATGGAACTGGAGGGTATTACGCTGAGTGAAATAAGTCAGTCAAAGAAAGACAGATATCCTATGTTTTCACTCATCGGTGGATCTTGAGAAACTTAACAGAAGACCATGGGGGAGGGGAAGGGGAAAAAAAAGTTACAGAGCAGGAGGGAGGCAGACCATAAGAGACTCTTGGATACAGAGAACAAACTGAGGGTTGATGGGGGGGGTGGGGAAGAGGGGAAAATTGGTGATGAGCATGGAGGAGGGCACTTGTTGGGATGAGCTACTAGGTGTTGTATGTAAGCGATGAATCACGGAAAATCTACCCCCAAAACCAAGAGCACATCATGTACACTGTATGTTAGCCAACTTGACAATAAATTATATTAAAAATAATTAAAAAATAAAAATATTAGTCAATTCCATAAATCTGGTATATTTTAAAAAATCATTTGCAAGAAGCCTTCGATTAATGTTGGATCAACTCAGGCCAAATAGGCTAAATTCTGCTTAATTGGGTGAATAATTCTGAAATTAGGTGCCTCAATTCTCTTTAACATTTCAAAGTGTGTATTTAAGTCTAATATATCTGATTTTCTTTTTAAGTACTTCAAATGCCTGACCGGGTGAATTTATGATCCCACCAAGCAAAAACTTACTAACTGCTTGAACAACTTTTATATATTTCATAAGTCAAACTTGTAAATATGAAGAGTGTCAAGTTCTGTTAAACATTCCAGTACATCAAGAAATAAATACAATCAAAGCAACTTACATACTTTAATAAAAATCACAAATGAATGAAATTTTAAAATTGGAGTCTGTTCTCTGTTTCAACTGTCCTTCTAAAATATGCCCCATTCCCTGCCACATCACAAGCACAACTAAATACCAAGTGCACATTATTCTGAACTTCACATATTGGTATTAATACTATGGGTGTGATTCACTTCATTATCTCTATATTTTGTTACAAACCTCCCTAAGATTTTAAATGGACTTAGTCCTAAGGGGAGCAGGGCACCCCCTCAGGCCAGGTAAGCTGTGCTTGCCATAACAAGTGAACTGAGATCACGAGCAACTCAGAGATCACTGTGGCCAGAGGGAACTCGAGATCCACATCCTCCAGCTGGGGTTGTTCTTACAAGTTCAAGTTGCACCCTTACAGCATTCTTCCATCGTCGTTACCTAATTTGAATAGATACAGTCTTCAAACCTCCCGCTCACCCGAGTTCATAACTGACTTCCTTGAATGAATGCCTACTACCTAAATGAATTCAGGATTCTGTTCGTATGACATCTGATTGGATCCCGCATGTTGTCTGCATGGGTGAAACCGCTAATGATAACTCTCACCGTGGCACACGACTATGGCACAACTACACCTTCTCCTGATTCCAGAGAATGGGTCTGGGGTGGTGGGATGGGCAGAGCGACACTTGTCACTATGCCCTTTGTCGCCTGTTCTTACATCATAGTCCTGGCACAATGGGCATACTCACTAGCTCACTCTGCCAACTTTTATGCCCCCACTGGGAACCCACGGAAATTTTCGAGATGCAGAAATTGCCTATGTCACCCATGGGCCTGACTTCCTGTCACACTGGGATGGTACGTCTCTTCAAGGCTCATACTTCTCTCCTTCGCCGGCCCCAGCTCTGTGAAGAGTGGTGACAAATCTTCGGCTTTCCGTTCTAAATTGTCCTATTTTCGTTAGCTCAAAGACCTTTTCTGGTGAGTGTGAAGGCTTGAGGAGAATGGCTTGTCCCAGAGCCTGTCTGCATCTTGCTGCATTACACTTGACCCCCTGGCTTTGGAACGCCAGACATTTTGGCTCCTTTGTTTGCCTGGGCCAATATGTCACCTTCTCCCTGGGTTAAATTTAGCTCCATTTCTCACAGCAAAAATAAGATAGGTCACATGGGAGAAGAAACGGACCTGTCAGCTAAAGATACAAATCATCATTTGGTGAGTCATGGTATCTTACCTGGGGGATAGAAGAAATCTGTTATGTTCTCTTCTAAATAAGCTAGTGGTTTTTAAAAAAATGCTTATTTATTTATATTGAGAGAGTGGGGGGTGAAGGGACAGAAAGAGAGGGGGAGAGAGAAAATCTCAAGCAGGCTCCACGTTGTCAGTGCAGACCCTCCGTGGGGCTTGATCCCACGAACTGTGATAACATGACTTGAGTCAAAATCAAGAGCTCGATGCTTAGCCGACTGAGCCACCCAGGCCCCCCAGTCGGTGCTTTAATAGCTGGAACAGCTACAAGGGGGAGATCTTGCAGTCGAGGATGAGAGTAGTTTGCAGATTTATTGGAAACAAGGCCAGCGGCTTCTCTCAATGTGACTGTTGCCTGTTTTTTTCATGAGCTCTTCAATTCAAATGCCACTTCATTGAGGAGGCCTTCTCTGACCCCCCAGGCCAGTCAAGCCTCCTTATTATATACTCTCAAAATAATCTTGATTTCTTTTTTAGCCTGAATCTCACTTAACATTTCTGTTTAATGTTTGCCTTAACCAGTAGACTGTGAGCTTTGTGGGTGCTGGGGCCTTGCCCCTCTTCATAGCTCTCTCCCCAGTGCTTAATGCTATGTTTGGCACTGAATAACTGCTCAAAAAATATTGAATGAATGAGTAATTGTTTTTAATTAGCTTAGTTAGTGAAATACAGTAAGCACGAATAAGAGGCTGGGCTCCAGTGGCTTGGCTTATCTTCAGTGTTTGGCTAAGTAGAGTGAATGGAGTGATTTCAGTGATGTGTTGAAACTTGTTAGTCGAGAAACACTTTTCCAAACTATAAATGGGAATTGAGATGAATCTAAGGCTCCTTTCATTTTGCAAAGCAGGCAAATCTTCCAGGATTTATTTTCTTCCTGACATTCTTTTATATGACACATTTGAACAGACTTAAGATGAAACAGAGATTTTTCGTGTCTTTTGACCCTGAGCCATTGATAGGAGAGAGGCTTTTAAAACATGAATAGTTTTGGCTCTAACAACTGCACCTTTAAAATGGCATAAAACACAGTGTTTAGAAGTGCAAATATCACTGACATTTCTAAAGTGCAAACAATCTTTAATAGCACGGCAGAAAATGTATCGCCTCTGCATGAACATAGGTATTGCTTGGAAGTTTATGGTATTTAAGAGTTAAATAAATCAGTGGAAAACTCACTATAGACTAGCTCTATGTAACCAGAGGTAGGTATAATAATTAGGAAGACTGTGAAACTCTTTTAATGCTTCAATAAATATGCCACATATCTGTGGCAGCCTGCTGTTCTCTAAGCCCAGATTGCTGCTTTGTAGATAGGTATCAATCTTCACTACTTGCTGTGTTCAACCTTTCTGAATCTGTGATCAGGATCCATCTGTTCGGCTATATTGGTTAGTGTGTTTTCTTATGACATAAATCCTTCAAAAATGTTCCTCTCCAAGTGGTGTCATGATACCTGCTGGGTTATATTTGTCAGACACAGTAATAGTATAATCGTCTCTAACCACAGAGTACAGAAGGTACTAAGTATTCTGAGGCTTCCGACCTGGGGATACGCTTGCTTAGTGTCCGGCCGTTGAAAATAAGATGGGAGAGAAGTGATTTGCAAGTGTCAATGCAGTAGGTGCTGACTTCCAGAATTACCACTGTTCCTTCCAGAGAAACTTTGGTAATTACTTAAGGACGGAAAAAAATGCTTTCAAAATTTGAACAGATTTTAATTTTGAAAGATGTGATGCTTTTTTCATGCGAATACTTCTCCACATGTTTTCTCCTTACAGGGTCTTTTCCATGCTTGTATATACACTTTGAGAAAAGGACATCGGAAAGAATTTTTGCTATAAAAAGGGTTTGAAAATCTTGAGGCTGACTGTCCAAGAGGTAAGCATTTCTGACTATTCAGTCTCATTTAAGAAGGCATAGAACATCCGATCTGGAAAGCATAGCTCTGCCATGTTACAGGTTATGTTTTTTTCAACATTTGTTGAGTGCTTACCCATAAACGAACGGAAGCTCACAAAGGTTAATGATTTTGCCATGTTGATACAATCAGACCCATATTTCCCTTTTATTTATACATGTAAACGTTTATGCCACTCTTTACCAGTATTTTGTATTTCTGTTCCATCCTCCTTTTTTGCACTGTGAATTCAGTTATCATCATTGTTATTTTTTTTTTTTTTAATTTTTTTTTTCAACTTTTATTTATTTTTGGGACAGAGAGAGAGAGAGCATGAACGGGGGAGGGGCAGAGAGAGAGGGAGACACAGAATCGGAAGCAGGCTCCAGGCTCTGAGCCATCAGCCCAGAGCCTGACGCGGGGCTCGAACTCCCGGACCGCGAGATCGTGACCTGGCTGAAGTCGGACGCTTAACCGACTGCGCCACCCAGGCGCCCCCCATCATTGTTATTTTATATAATGTGTGTTTAGATTGATCTCATGTTTAACATATGCCCACCTTATCTTCTTACATCTCAGATCTTTGGTAATCACTTTCCTTATACTTTAAGTCCATTGTTGCTCTCCTCATGGAGCTTAGTTAGCATCTAGTGGAGAAGGCAAGTGTTAAAGAAATTATTGCATAAATATATAGGTTCAAGATAACAGAGGACTTAATACATATACAAGAGGACGGAGGGGACTGGTTAGGTGAGACCTCTTTAAGAAGAAATACATTTAAGTTGAAATCTAAAAATGACGTGGGTGGATGGCTGTTTACAAATTTTCTTGTTTATGAACCCTCTCATACATGCCTTTGGGTTAACATGGTCAGGAATTTTTCTAGGGTGTATACTTAGGAATTGAATTGCCAGGTGGTACTCTGTGAGCATGTCTGGTTTCATAAAATAATGCTATGTTGTCTTCCACATAACACTTCCACTAGAATTATATGAGTTCCTCTTGCATTAAAACTTTACCCACAATTGCGATTGTCAGACTTTTTCTTTCTTTCTTTCTTTCTTTCTTTCTTTCTTTCTTTCTCTCTTTATCTATCTATCTGTATCTATCTATCATCTATCTATCTATCTATCTATCATCTATTTATTTATTTCTAGAGAATTCCAAGCAGGGGCTCAATCCCATGACCACAAGATCATGACCTGAACTGAAATTAAGAGTTGGATGCTTAACCAACTGAGCCACCCAGGAGCCCCCCAGACTTTTAAATTTTTGCTCATATAGTGGGGATAAAATGCTCGCTCATTTTGAGTGTATTTTGCATTTCCATGATTATTAGTGAGGTTCAGTAGGTTTCATGATTATTGGACATGCTCACTCTCTCTTTTGTGGAGTATCTGGTTTGTGCTCATTTAAAAACTTTTATTTATTTTTATGTCATTGATTTTGTAATTCCTTACATATTTTGGATACTAATAAAGATATTTTTTAGTTTATATCTTACTTTTTCACTTTCTTTATCATGGCTGTTTTGATGACCAAAAATAATCAACATTAAAGTAGCTGAATTTTTCAATGTTCTATTTTATGGTGTGCGTGTGTGTGTGTGTGTGTGTGTGTGTGATTTTAACAAATTCTTACCTTCCCTAGGGTCCTGGGGTGCCTGGGTGGCTCAGTCAGTTAAGTGTCTGACTTTGGCTCAGGTCATGATCTCGCGGTCCGTGAGTTCCAGCCCCGCGTCGGGCTCTGTGCTGACAGCTCAGAACCTGGAGCCTGTTCCTTTGAATTCTGTGTCTCCCTCTCTCTCTGTCCTTCCCCGTTCATGCTCTCTCTCTCTCTCTCTCTCACAAATAAATACACATTAAAAAATATTTAAAAAAATAGTCTCCTGTGTTTCCTTCTATACGTTTTTATTATTTTTATTCTTCCAGCTTTTTAAGGTAAAATTGCCAAATAAAATTTGTATATATTTGATGTGTACAATGAGATGATTTGATATATGTATACATTATGAAATAATTACCACAATCAAGCTAAGTGAAACATCCATCACCTCCAATAGTTACCAATTTTTTGTGTGTGCAGTGAGAACACTTAAGATCCAGTTCCTTAGTAAATTTCAGATATAAAATACAGTATTATTAACTATAGTTACTGTACTGTACATTAGATCCCCACAATTTATTCATCTTATAAAGGAAAGTTTGTAACTTTTGACCAACATCTCTCCATTTCCCCCAGCCCTATCCCTTGGCAACCACTATTCCCTTCTTTGCTTCTGTGAGTTCGTTTTTTTCAGATTCCATGTATAAGTGAGATTATGCAGTATTTGTCTTTCTGTGTCTGGCTTGTTTCACTTAGCATAACGTCCTCCAGGTTCAAACATATCACAAATAGACACTTAGGTTGTTTCCATAACTTGGTTCTTGCAAATATTGCTGAAATAAACGTGGCAATGCAGATATCTCTTCAAGATACCATTTTCATTTCCTTTGGATATATATGCAGACGTGGGATTGCTGGATCATATAGTAGTTCCATTTTTATTTTTTTGAGGAACCTCCATAATGTTTTCCATAGTGGCTATACTAATTTACATTTCCACCAACAATGTGTGAGGACTCCCTTTTCTCCACATCTTAACTAACACTTGTTACATCTTTCACCTTTCTGATAATAGCCATTCTAACAGGTGTGGGACAATATCTCATTGTGCCTTTGGCTTGAATTTCCCTGATGATTAGGAATTCTGCACATCTTTTCATTGGCCATTTGTATGTCTTTGGAGAAATGTGCATTTGAGGGTTTTGCCCATTTTTAAATTGTGTTGTTCCTTGTTTTGCTATTAAATTGTATGAGTTCCTTTATAGGTTGGCTATTAACTTATCAGAGGTATGTTTGGCAAATATTTCCTCCCACTCTGTAGGTTGACTTTTCACTCTGTTGACTATTTCCTTTGCTGTGCAAAAGCTTTTTAGTTTGATGAGATCCACTTCTCTATTTTTTCTTTTGTTGCTTGTGCTTCTGGTGTCATATCCAAGAAATCATTGCTAAGACTAATGTCATGAAGATTTCCTCCTATGTTTTCTTCTAGGACTATAGTTTTAGGCCTTACATTTAAGTCTTTAATTCATTTTGAGTTAATTTTTGTTGCACTATAAGGGTCCAATTTTATCCTTTGTCTCTGGATATTTAATGTCCCCAGGATCATTTATTGAAGAAACTGTCCTTTCCTAATTGTGTGTTCTTGGTACCATTGCCAAAGATTAGTTGCCCATGTATGCATGGGTTTATTTCTGGGTTCTCTATGCTGTTCTATTGGTCTATATGTCTATTGTTAGGCCAGGACCATGCTGTTTTGATTATTATAGTTTGGTAGTATAGCTTGAAATCAGGAAAGTATAATGCCTCCAGCTTTGGTCTTCTTTCTCAAGATTCTTTGGCTATTCAGGGTCTCTTGTGGTTTCATGTGAATTTTAGGATTGTTTTTGATATTTCTATGAAAAATGCCATTGGAATTTTTATAGGGATTGCACTGGATATGTAGATGGCTGTGGGTAGTGTGGACATCTTAACAATATTGATTCTTCCAATCCATGAGCATGGGATAGCTTTCCATTTATTTGTGCCTTTTTCAGTTTTTTTTTTTTAAATCAATATGTTATAGATTTCAATGTACAGATCTTTTGCTTCATTGATTAAATTTATTCCTAATATTTTATTATTTTTATGCTATTGTAAATGAGATTTTCTTAATTTTTTTCCAGATAGTTTATTGTTAGTATATTTAAATGCAACTAATTTTTGTGTGCTGATTTTGAATCATGCAACTTTTCTGAATTTGTTTATAAGATCCAACAGTTTTTTTTTTTAGTGGATCTGCATGGGGTCCTTTGAGCTTCATGAAGCTGTATGTCCAAATTTCTCCCAAAATTTGAGAAGTTTTCAGTCATTATTTCTTTAAATAAGCTTTCTGCTCTTTTCTCTCTCTCTTCTCCTTCTGGGACTCCCATAATGTGTACATTCTTTTTTCATGGCATCCCATATGTTTTCTTTAATCCTTTTCTGCATTTTTTTCTTTTTGTTACTTTAAATGGCTAATTTCAAAAATAACCTGTTTTTGAATTTGCTGATTCTTCCTTCTAAAAGATTGGGTCTACTACTAAAGTCTCTATTGAATTTTTCAGTTCTGTCATATTCTTCAGCTCCAGAATTTCTGTTTTTTTAATGGTTTCTATTTCTTCTTTTTTAATTTTTAAAATGTTTATTCTTTTTTTGAAAGCAAGAGAGACAGAGCATGAGGGGGGGAGCGGCAGAGAGAGAGGGAGACACAGAATCCAAAGCAGGCTCCAGGCTCTAAGCTCTCAGCACAGAGCCCGACAGGGGGCTTGAACCCATGAACTGTGAGATCGTGACCTGAGCTGAAGTCGGATGCTCAACCAACTGAGCCACCCTGGTGCCCATATGGTTTCTATTTCTTGAGTAATATTCTCAATTTGTTCATGCTTTTTTTCGCCCTGATTTTATTTAGTTGTCTATATGTGTTCTGCATCTCACAGAGCTTTTAAAAAATGATTATTTTGAAACTTTTTCAGGCAATTCATACATCTCTATTTCTTTGAGGTTTGTTACTGGAGATTAATTAGTTTCTTTTGGTGGTGTCACGTCTGATTCTTTGCAATCTGGGTAGTCTTACATTGTATCTGTACATTTGAAGGAGCAAACCCTTTTCTAGTCTTTACAGACTGTTTTTGGCAAGTAAAGACCTTCTGTTGCATCCCTGAGCTGATGATACTATCTTCTGGACCACAGTTGAGTGTTGTTGGAGTTGGTTTCCATGACTACTGCTGGATATGCAGTGGGGTCCATGTTTGGTGATCTTGTGACTAGGGGCTCAGGCAGGTGTGGATCTTGTCTGATCACTGGAAGGACAGGACTACATCGAGGACTGGTATGTAGGACTGGTGCTGAGACAAGGACCCATGTCAGGTCTGCAGAAAGTGGGCCTGTTTCCAGGCACATGGATGAGTATGGGCTCCCACTGGATCCCTGGAAGGGCTTCTGCTCATTCACTCGATATGTCTCTAGGCAGGCAGTACTGGCCCCAGAGTGCATCTGAGTGGGGTTGAAACCAAATCACAGGCTTGCTTCTAGGAGCATGGACAGGTGTATCTCCCTCCAGGCTCCTGGGTGGGTAGGATCACTCCTGGACTTTGGCTGAGAGAGGCTGGAGCCACTTTACAGGGCTATTTATGGATCTCCACTTGGACTGAGGTTGGCAACCAATCTACGGGGGGGATGAGGTGGTTTTGGGGTCTCCTAGATGGGACCACAGTTGGCAAGCCTGACACCTGGGCATGGCTGCCTTCTCAAAGCAGCCTTCTTTGGTGTTAGCCTCCACCAGCATTTCACAAGCTCTGACCTGGATCCCAAAGCTTTCACAAAGGTTCTTTTGTCTGTGGATGGCTGCCAAACTATTATTGCTGAGGGAGGGTATGAGTGGGGGACCTCTTACCTCTTACTCTACTATCTTGCTAATGTTATCTACATATGTTTTAAAGCTTGACCTCCTACATTTAATGCTTTACCGTCTGGAATTGAATTTTTGTAAGATGTGAGCTTAATATATATATTTTTTCATATGGAAAGGAAATTGTTTCAGCATCCTTTGTAAACATTTCATTCCTTCCCCAAAGATCTTCAGGGTCATTTCTAGGATATCAAGGAAGTTTCTAGATGTTTGTGTATGTGTATAGCACGAGTTTTGGTTTCTCTATTAATTTACCTACTCCTGTACCGGTGGCAAACTTTCTTATTTTGTATAGTTTGTAAGTCTTAAAGTCTTGGAGGGAGCTTCTTTGACTTTATTCTTTCCTTTTGATTTTCATCTTTACTCTTCCACATAAATTTTAGAGCTAGCTTGGCAAAATTCCACAGAAAAACATTCTTTTAGGATTTCAATTGAAATTGCATTGACTATGTGGCTTCATTTGCAGAGATTTGACATTATTCTGATATTAAGTGTTTTATCAGTATGATATATCTTTTCTTCTTCACTGGTTTTTCATCATCTTCTTCTCAACTCTAGATATAGAAATGCCCTCAGACCATTCAATGGGGGAAAGAACAGTCTTTTCGACAAATCTCAAAGGAGATTGAGAAGTGGCCAGTCATGTGGGAGGACAAAAAGGAAAGTGTGGTAACAAGAAAGCCAAGGGAAGAAAGTATTTCAGAACAAAGGGACTAGGCAACCAGATGGAATACTCCTGAGAAGTCAACTAAGGTGAGAACAGAGAAGCAGTCACCAGATTTGGCCAAAATAAAGTAGTCGGTGACATGCACAAAAGATGTTGAAATGGAAAGGTAGGGGCAAAAGCCTAAGTGAAGAGAGTTCGGAAGTGAGCTGGAAAGGAATGACAGCAGTGAGAGATAAATGAGATCAGAAACTTTTTCCATGAAATGGAGCTGAGAAATAGAGTGGTAGCCAGAGGGAGGGTGTTTCAAGAAGGAGAAGTACCGGAGTATATTTAAATATTTATGGGAAGGATGTAGTTGAAAGAGATACAGGATAAAGAAGCATAAGAGATGAGAGGTAACTTGAGGAGCACAGACAGTGACTGAGAAGAAAAAATGGGCAGGCCGAGTGGGATAGACCCCGTGTGGAAGGACTGGTTTTGGATAGTGGGAGGAATACTTCCGTAGTTGTTCTTGGAATGAAGACAGAGTGGATCATTGCAAATTATAGGTAGGCTTATGAATTTGCTAGTGAGTAGATGAGGGAACACAGTTTGAAGGTTTCCATTTCGGACATGGAATATGAGCCATATTATAACTTGGAAGTGAGAAGCAGTGGAGAGGAGCATCTGTGGGAGACTTGACTAAAGAAAGGTATAACTTCATTCTTCTAGAGCCTTCTCGAGCAGGGTTGATGGAGAATATATAACAGATTGTTAGGTAGTGTTGGGGATCCATTTGGGTTTGGTGATTATATTCATTAGTGTAGACTAAACTGCTATTGTTATGGTAGAGCCCCAAATATATAACAACTGAAAGACTATGCTCTTTGCTCATGTTGAGTGTCCCAACTTAATGGGCAGCTCCCCTCCACGTGGTCTCTCTTCCACTGTGTGATTCTGGCATTCCCCATGTTTATTTTCATGCAGCCAGGGAAAGTAGAAACAGCATGGGAGTTGGCATATTGCCTCTTTAAAATCTTTAGCCCAGAAGTGGCATATATTGTGTCCACTGGCACTGTGAGTGAATGTGATTCTGGCAAGAACTAATCACGCAATCACATTTAAGCCAGTAAGGGAAGCATCTTCTAGGATACAACTTGTTAATGCCCAAGACCACCAGGAACACAACTGTAGTTTGAACAAGTTGGGCTTATTTATCATTCATGCAGCAGGGGAGAACATACTCCACGGGGAGTCATGGGGCCTCTCAGGAAGATAGTGTTGGACATGGCTTGTTGTAGGTTTTGGGATTGAGTCAGGTGATTTGAGGGATTAGAGTTAGATTTGAGAGACAATTGAAGACAGCAGGGCTTTGCTCTGAATTGGGTGCTGTCAGGAAGCAGGGGTAATTTTATAATTGGGTGTTTTAGTAAATTGTACCTAGGAGGAGTGAAAATGAACACGGGCTGAAGCTGTAGCTGGTATAGAAGCACGAGTCACTCACATTAGCCAAGTTAAAGGATGTTTGGTCATTTTTATGGCTTTCACCATGTTCACGTCTTGTCTGTGCTCACCCATGATTATGGAGTGATCATATTTTTGTCTTGACCCATCGTGGTCACAGAGTAGCTTCGTTTGATGTTGATGTTCTGTGAAGTTGTTCCTGCTCAACAGGAGAACATTAAGACTTTGCTGTGAGTGCCAGGCCAACTCCTCACAGCACTCAGGCCTACTTAATAGTTCCAGGTCAGCTCTCTGATGTCAGTGCTGATTTCCTCTTTCTCAAACTCTGCACGATGAAGGGCAGAACAAATGTTGGTGAACAGCTATTCGTCCCATATACAGTGACCAGGAATTTATAAGGATGTCCATTTGGCAGGCAGATTTTGTGAATTTCTCCAGTAACTCTCAGCCCTTATTATAAAATTGCTCACTGCGTCTTTCCCTATCTCGCCTCATGCTATGTGCCAGTGTCTTCAATCGGTTAGGAAGAGTGACGAGAAGTTGGTGACATTTGCCATGAGGAGAAGGAGGACTGGCATACATAACCTGAAGACATGAGCCCCAAAGGAACCAGATTTTGTCTTTTTTTCCAGTACGGAAACAAATGAAGATAACTGTCTTAAAGTGGCACTTGAGGTGTGTGGGGTGTGAAAGACAAAATAGCCCCCACGTGAGGGGACCGGTGAAAGGAAGGCAGTGTCCCAGATGAAGGTTACGTGATGAAATGACCACTTGACAAGTGGTTTAGGACATTCTGCTCGAAGTTTGTCCCTCTGACCGGCATCATTATCACCTGGGAACTCGTTAGAAGTGCAGAATCGCAGACGAATGGCTAAAAACAATTATGTTCAGCGAAGTGACATGGGAAGGATCCAGCACATTCTGAGAGTTGGAGGAAGGAGGGGAGATTGCACCCCGCCTAATGCATCAGAATCTGCATTTCCACAAGGTCTCAGGTGATTCACATGCGCATTAATGCTGGGGAAGCACTGGTTTCGGATTTCGAGGAACCTGCTGAACGTAGACTACAAACCCG
The DNA here is from genome assembly GCF_016509475.1 of Prionailurus bengalensis. NCBI lineage: Eukaryota > Metazoa > Chordata > Mammalia > Carnivora > Felidae > Prionailurus > Prionailurus bengalensis. The sequence goes on from NC_057361.1 coordinate 116,923,412, forward strand.
GAAGGACACAGAAGGCTTTGGGGTGCGAATAGAGGCAGGAAGGGTTGAGCGAGCAGGGAAGTTGAAAAGAGACATATAGGGACACGAACACATGAAGGCCAATTTCTTTACCCCTTCAGACTACCTCTCAACCTCTCCTTCCTCCAGCTCTCAGAACGGGGTGGATTTTTTCCCCATCACCTTCTCGAACATAGTTGTTTGTAGCCGTGTGTCTAAAATGATTACAGTGGTGTTATCTTTCTCTTAAATCTCCCTATTTTCCAGATTTCTCGCAATGCTTACATGTTGCTTTTGCAACAGGACAAAATAATATAAAAATACATATTAAGGAAATACGAGGGCAAAAATGTTAGGTTGCGCCGTGATTTGCTGTTCCCGAGGGAGCTAGTCTATCAGCTGTTATCTGTCAGCTGCCCCATTTACAACCTCCAGTTCTTTAGAAATCAGTATTATCGCCGGAGATAAGAATAAGACCTGTAGTGCCAGCCGAAGCTTCTCAATTTTTCTCCTGGCTGTGACTTTTCCTATCTAGCTCCCTGATCCTATGGAGGGGCGGAAGGGTTGGCTAGAAGTGAAAAATACAGAAGGGAACGATGGCTTTTAAGGCATCCACGAAACAAGTGTTTGCAGACTGTCAGAGAATACTTTTATTTTCACATGCTTTCAAACAGTTGTTGGAGCCACGCACCTAGAGCATACACTGTCTTTTTATACCAACTAGAGCCTTGCTTACCATTCAGAAAGACATTTCCTTCTTCTGCAGCACAAAATATATTTAGCCATTCTATGACTCAGAGTTACAGTTCCTTTCAACAGTTTCTCCTCTTCTGCCGGAAGCAGCTGAACTTCTTTTTATAGCGTTCTGTATCACCTAGCTTGCATCACTTAAAGAGATTCTTATTTCTTGACCCTTTTTTTTCAAACCCGATTCATTCAAATAAGCCACTATGGACCCCAAAATGGCAGCACGTTTTTAATTTAAGTCAAAGTAAAGTGTGAAGTTGCTTGGGAAGCAATGCTTGCTCATCAGGCTAGATCTTGTGAGATGTGTGTGATGGGATAAATAAAAATTAGGATAAGCCCACCTGCAATAAGAAAGATAGTATCAGGTAAAATGCTGGTATAAGACAGAGCTGTCTAAAGCTGATGACGGTATCTAATCCTAGTTTTTATATCGTCTGCTGTTAAGTACACAGTATCCTTCAGTGGCTCAGAAGCATTTCATGGGAAATTACTTCTTCTTGAACCACCTTTGTAAGAATGATAAATAATTAGGGGAGCCTGGCTGGTTCAGTCAGTTAGGCATCTGACTCTTGACCTTGGCTCAGGTCATCATCTCACAGCTTGTGGGTTCGAGCGCCACATCAGGCTGTGTGCTAACAGCGTGGAGCCTGCTTGGGATTCTGTTTCTCCCTCTCTCTGCCACTTCCTTGCTTGTTCTCTCTCTTGCCCTCTCAGAATAAATAAATAAACTTAAAAAATGATAAATAATTATACTGACTCTGTTCAGTGAAGGTTAATGCTGAAAAGGATCCCAAACGATGCCCCTACCTTTGAAATGAACAATGGTTTTCCCAGTTTGCCACTCTAGAAAACAGTGTGGAGGTTCCTCAAAAAATTAAAAATAGATCTACCCTATGACCCAGCAATAGCACTGCTAGGAATTTACCCAAGGGATCCAGGAGTGCTGATGCATGGGGGCACTTGTACCCCAATGTTTATAGCAGCACTTTCAACAATAACCAAATTATGGAAGGAGCCTAAATGTCCACCAACTGATGAATGGATAAAGAAATTGTGGTTTATATACACAGTGGAATACTACGTGGCAATGAGAAAGAATGAAATATGGCCTTTTGTAGCAATGTGGATGGAACTGGAGAGTGTTATGCTAAGTGAAATAAGTCATAGAGAGAAAGACAGATACCTATGTTTTCACTCTTATGTGGATCCTGAGAAACTTAACAGAAGACCATGGGGGAGGGGAAGGAGAAAAAAGTTAGAGAGAGAGGGAGCCAAACCATAAGAGACTCTTAAAAACTGAGAATAAACTAAGGGTTGATGAGGGTTGGGAGGGAGGGGAAAGTGGGTGATGGGCATTGAGGAGGGCACCTGTTGGGATGAGCACTGCGTGTTGTATAGAAACCAATTTGACAATAAATTTCATATTAAAAAAAGGAAATGAACAATGGTTCCCTCTGCCAGTGTTTCACAAGATGTAAAGGTGGTATAAAGAATTGTGTCCATAATAACAATCTCTTGGGGTGCCTGTTCAAAACACAAATTCCTGGGTCCTAACTCAAACCTACTGAATCAGATTTTGCAGGAAGAGGCCTGGTATCTGTGTAGTTATTAGGCACTCTGAGTAATTCTTACCAGCAAGTAAGTATGCTAAAGATTGGTAAGGAACTACCTGCATCAAAAGGGCGCGGTTGCTGGTTTCCTGTTATATAGACAGATTCCTGGGCCTTATTGGCTCTTTGAGAGTGGGACCCGCCAGTTAAGAACCACTGGGTCTTTACTGAAGGACTATTTCTTTAGCATTGACTATTGACTTGAATCCCAAAGATAATTCCATGAGTATGTCAGGGGTCCAGGAATATTTTCAGAAGTTCTCTTACTGGTTGCAAATGAAAGATAGAAATAAAAACTGTCAACATAATATAAATGCTGGTGAAAACTGCAGCCTAATCAATCCACACTTCGGAAATAAGTCATCTAGCTCTTGCATACCGCTGATAACATCTACGTGGGAATTAGAGAAGAATTAAGTAGAAGAACTAATGCCGTAAGCGTAATAATACGATCATTATGATAACATTTTTCTAGCCTTTTACAAAGTTTACAAAGAGCTTTATAAAGAGTATCTATATGTAGATCATCTCATTTGATCTTATACCTACCCTGAGGCCTGTATATGTAGGCCAGGTTTTATAGCTCAAGAAGTTGGGGTTCAAGATGCGATAGATAAGTGGCAGTCAGGGCTAGAACTCATGTCTTTTTTTTCTAGAAGCTTCTTATAATCTACATATGACCCAGTTCCTTGCTATCGTTATAGTTGCTTTCCTAGACCCAAGGGACTCTGCCACCCGGGTGCCCTTCACACAGCAGAATTCTTATCTAGCTTTTATCTTTACAGAAATTCCATGCTCATATATCTGAACATTGCTGAAGCAAAAGTGAAGGAGTTCTGTTATTCTAGGCACTCAGACAGCATAGCCTATATTACATATTCTAGATAAGAATTCTGCTGTGTGAAGGGCACCCGGGTGGCTCAGTCGGTTAAGGTCCGACTTTGGCTCAGGTCACGATCTGGCGGTTTGCGGGTTCGAGCCCTGCATCAGGCTCTGTGCTGACAGCTCAGAGCCTAGACCTGCTGCAGATTCTGTGTCTCGCTCTCTCTCTGCCCCTCATCCATTTGTGCTCTCTCTCTCTCTCAAAAATTAAACATTAAGAAATGAAAAAAAAAAAAAAAGAATTCTGCTGTGTGAGATTCTGCTCCCAGTGAGTCTGACCTTCATTCCTCCAAGCAAGAAATGTTCTGAGAAGGAGTCTGGCTTTAGCACCAATGTCTATGAGATTTTCATTTCATGGAGTCCTCTCTCAAATGGTTCTCCCGAATTCAACCTTGTGTTGTTCTTTTCCTATATATTCTCAGCAGGGGATGATGGAAGTTGGTGGGGCGGAGACAAGAAGGCAACACCTTGGCCCTAACCATGCTGAGTCGCTATTTGTCTCTTCTTTCTGCCCTTTGGAAAAAGCACAAGTTTTGTACACAATATTAATATATTACAGAAAGCAGAGTTGTACTGCCTTGCCAAGTTCTTTTGTCTTGTGTTTTGGAAATAGCAGTACTTGTCTGGATATTTTGACCACATTTAATATTCATGATTATTTCTTTGTTAAAAAACAGCAGTGTCCTTGAGAAATGAGTTTAGGCATATGTTCAAGAAAAGAACATTGTGAACCTCACAAAACATTTTTTTAATGTTTATTTTTAAGAAAGAGAGAGAGAGAGAGAGAGAGAGGGAGAGAGCAGGGGAGGGGCAGAGAGAGAGGGAGACACAGAGTCCGAAGCAGGCTCCAGGCTCTAAGCTGTCAGCACAAAGCCTGATGCAGGGCTCGAACCCACGAACTGTGAGATCATGACCTGAGCCGAAGTTGGACACTCAACCGACTGAACCACCCAGGCACCTGCTCACAAAACATTTTCAAGAAAATGTTTGCCATTGGATTGGATATTATATTTTTCCCACACACAATTTCTCAGCCAAACATGTATTTTAATCATGAACTGATATCACTCTAGCCTTGGAATAACCATAGTTTTTTTTTTTTCTCAGTATTAAAGTGTATTTCATAAAAGAAGATGTCAGCGAGGGTTTTCTCAGGTATTTGTGGCAAGAGAACAATTCAGAGGGAGAAATCTAAGAGTGCCTTGTAAGAAGTGAAATGGACTATTGTTAGATTTAAAAGTTCTTTTCTCATTTGTGACTTAACTCTTTCCGAAAAAGGAAAGAGCCAGGCACATGTCGCAGTCACGGCTATGCCTCTGAGCAAGGTTAGAAGTAACACGTTTTCTGGTCAAGTTTGGTCTGAGACAGTTATCAGAGCTGCTCATCAGCCAAGTTCAGCTTCGATGGTAGAGGGAGAACTAAAAACAATCAGGGGAAAGAGGCGGCTGTGCGATAGCACAGGCAAGGGTCATTTTCCAGCTATGCAGTGATAAGTAGTCAGACATCGCTTTGAATCTGCTTTCTGAGGACGAAGCACATTTGGCCTAAATGAAACCTGTTCACCTTGACAAACACCGCTTGGCTTGCTGCTACAGACCAGGAAAGAAAAAAATTGGGTTGAAGGAAGATTATTACGTGAAAAATGTTTTAAATGTTATTTTATAGGAAATATATGATTAAATGGCTAGCATTGTTTGCCAAAGTTAGCTTAGCCCAGAAAGATATCAGATTCCTTAAAGGAAAAGGAAAGCGTGGCTTAGATTTAGGTATTGCAACAAAGGAAATGCAAGGCCAGAGTGACTCCATGAGATACCGTTGGCCAATCCCTTGATGTGATAATCGTCAGTGCTGATGATATCAGCATGGAAGAACCATCTATTTTAACGGCAAAATTTTGCAGTTAATTACTTCTACTTCCTTAGTAACTTATTTCCTTATTTTAAAAATTGATTTTCAAGATTTACATTATGGATACTTGGCTGGGCCATTGATACATGCATGAGTTATGGGTTTAATTACCCCCACGGCTCCTGGGAGTCGAACGCATTGAAATAAGAACCACAGGTATCTATCACATAGAATATACAGCAGCTATTCTGCTCATGAACAGGTTATGTTTCCAGGGTTTTAAAGGCTATTCTCAGGGCCATTTGTTTCTAAATTCTAAGTTGTGCTAGAAAGATGACTGTTAATGACTTTTATTGGTGGAATGCAGCATTGCCCACTGGTTCTGGCTTATGACTTCTCAGTATTTATGCAATTTGGCAAGTCAAAACTCTGTGAGTAGTTTCTGTAATATGGCAGAAAGCACCAGATAGTCTGGGGCGCGGATTACTGTTATGGCTTTGCTAGTGACTGCATTTGGAACTTTGGGTAAGTCCTTTCATCTCACTGGGTCTCAGTTGATCATCTGTATACTGAGGGATCTGGACAAGTTGATTCGCTTCAGGTTCTAGTTTAAAGCACAGCGAACCCTGGGCAGGTTTACATCAGAACAGTTAGGATATGCATTTAAACAGCAAGCGGACAAACATATTCATCCAAACCTTGTGAAAATGGGTTGTTTCTGCTCTACTATTGAAATGGGCTTTAGTAAATATCTGCCTTGTTTACCTATAGCTTACGTACAATAAATTGCATCAATTTAAAGTGTACAATTTGATGAATTTGGTAGTCGTATACGTACATAGAAACACTACCACGATCAAGGTACAGAACATTTCCATCACCCTGGAAAATATTCCTCATGCACCTTTGCGATCTCTTCTTCCCTCTGCCTCTAGCCCTGGACAACAAATGGTCTGTATTTTTTCACCAGAGATTAATTTTCATTTTCTAGAGTTTTATATAAATGGAATCACACAGTATGCACTTCTGTATGGTTTCTTTCACCAGCATAGTTATTTTGAGATTCATCTATGTTGGTGTATGTATCAGAAATTCCTTTTTTAAATTGCTTATTGGTATTCCATTGGATGTATTCCAGTTTTGTTTGTGGATTTCCCAACTGATGGACTTTAGGATTGTTTCTAGGTTTTGGTTGTTGTTAATAAAGTTGTTACGAACATTTGCACAAACATGTTTTATTTTTTTAATTTTTATTTAAAGTTCATTTACTTATTTTGAGAGATACAGAGACAGTGCAAGTGGGGGAGGGGCAGAGGGAGACAGAGACAGAGAATCCCAAGCAGGCTCCCTGCTGCCAGGGCAAAGCCTGACGTGGGGCCTGAACTCAGGAATCATGAGATCATGACCTGAGCCAAAACCAAGAGTTGAACACTTAACCAACTGAGCCACCCAGGTGCCCCCTTTAATTTCTTTTGAGTAAATATCTAGGACTGTGGGTCTTATGGTAGGTGCAGGTCTAAAAATGTAAGAAACTGCATAGTAGTTGTATGATCAGTCTTTAATCATTCGAATGAGTGTATAGTGGTATTTCATGCTTTTAGTTTGCATTTCTTCAGATGACTAATGACATTAATCATCTTTTCATGAACTGACTTATCATTTATATATTGTCTTGGTGCCTGCACAAATCTCTTGCTCATTTTTTATTGGGTAGTGTGTCTGGTTATTATAATTCGTGAGAATTCTTTATAAAATCTGGATACAAATAATTTGTCAGTTATATGCACTGTGAATATTTTCTACCATTCTCTGGCTTGTCTTCTTATTTTTAAAATAGTGTCTTTCTAAGAGTGAAAGGTTTTAATTTTGATGAAATTCAGTTTATCAATTATTTTTCTATTGTTTCATAATTTTTATGTCCCACGAAATTAGTGCTTACCCCAGAGTTGCGAATATTTTCTCTCGTGTTTTCTTGTAGAAGTTTTATAGTGTGAGCTTTTACAAGTAGGTCTATGACCCATTTCAAATTAATTAAGAGACAATATTCTTTTTGAAAAAACAGATACCCAGTTATTTAACCATTTGTTGAAAAGACTCTGCTTTTTCCATTTAATCACCTTGGAAACTGTGATGAAAATCTACTGATTTTTTTTTTTTTTGGAGTCTAGTTCTAGAATTTTTATCATGTTTTGTTGATTTACAGGTTTATCCTTTTGTCAAAATCATGCTGTCTTGTTTATCGTAGCTTTATAGTAAGTCTGTAAATCAAATAGTGTAAATTCTCCAACTGCGTTTTTAAAAGTTACTTTGGCTATTCTAGGTTTAAATTTTCACATCAGTTTTGGGAACACCTGGTCAGTTTTTGCAGAAAAGCTTGCGGAGATCTTGCTTGGGTTTTCTTTGAAGCTATAGATCAGTTTGGGGTGGAGACACTGTAACGATATTGAGTCTTCCAGTCCATGAACAAGGTATATCTCTCCATTTATTTAGATTTTAAAAAACATCTCTCAGCAATGTTTCATAGTTTTCAGTGAAACGTTTAGACCTGTGTTATTAAACTTATTCTTAAGTGTTTTATAATTTTTAATGTTATTGTAAGTTGACTTTTTAAAAACGTAGTTCTCCAGTGCTTGCCAGTAGTAGAAGAAATACAGTTACTTTTTGTATATTAATTTTATACCCTACAATTTTTCTAATGTTCTTATTAGTTCTAGTAGTTGTTTTATTGATTCATTGGAAGTTTCTATGTAAACAATCATGTCATCTGCAAACAGAAGTAATTTTATTTTTTTATTTCCAGTCCTGTGCCTTTTATTTTTTTCTTCTTGCCTTAATGGCCTGGCTTGGACTCCCAATGTTGAATAGAAGTGGTGAGACCAGAGATGCTTGCATTCATCTTCATTTGGGGGAAAGCATTCAACATTTTGTCAGTTAATATCATGTTAACTGATGGAGTTTCACAGATACCCTTCTTTAGGTTGAGGAAGATCCCCTCTATACCTATTTGGCTAAGAAGGATTTTTTTTTTTTAAATTTTTTTTTCAACATTTATTTATTTTTGGGACAGAGAGAGACAGAGCATGAACGGGGGAGGGGCAGAGAGAGAGGGAGACACAGAATCGGAAACTGGCTCCAGGCTCCGAGCCATCAGCCCAGAGCCTGACGTGGGGCTCGAACTCCCGGACCGCGAGATCGTGACCTGGCTGAAGTCGGACGCTTAACCGACTGCGCCACCCAGGCGCCCCAAGAAGGATTTTTTAAAAATCGTTACTGGGTATTGAATTTTGCCAGGTGCGTTTTCAACATCTATTTAGGTAATCATATGTTTTGTTTATTTTTAGGCTGTTAATATGGTGAATTACATTAACTGGTTTTCAAATGTTAAACCAATTTTGCATTACTGGGATGTATTGTATATATATATATACACAAAGACTAACTAGTCATTATGCACTCACCTTTTTATAAATTGTACAATTAAATCTGCCATTATTTTGTTAAAAGTTTTTGCCTCCGTCCTTTTTTTAGTAATGTCCTTGTTAGGTTTTAATATCAGGGTTACATTGGCTTCATAAGATGTGTTGGAAAGTGTTTCTTTTTTCTCTGTTTTCTAAAGAACTCTATATAAGACTATTGTTACTTCTTTGTTGAAGGTTTGGTAGAATTCACCAGTGAAACTATATATATATGGGTGGGAGGATTTTTGATAAAAATAAATTTATCTAATAGATAGTAAATAGTAATAAGATTAAGTTACATTTCAAGAAATTTGTCTATTTCATGCCATTGGCATAAAGCTATTTCAAATAGTCTTTTATCATTTTTATCATCTTTTTGTTTTGTTTTGTTTTTTTATTGTCAGTAGAATCTCTACTGAGAGATTCTTTCATTCCTAATGGGTTTTGTTTGTTTGTTTGTTTGCTTGGGTTTTTTTGCATTCTTTTTTTTTTCCCTAGTAGGAGATTTATCAATCTTATTTCTTAAAAAAAACTAACTTTTGGTTAGCTATTTACTGTAATGTATGCCTATTTGTTGTCGTGTTGCTTTCTGCTCTTATCTTTATTTTACCTTCTTTCTGTCTGCTTGGAATTATTCTTTTTCTAGATTCATGATGAAAACCTTGGTTCATTGATATTAGGTGTTTCTTCTTTTCTCATAGAACTCTTTAAAGCTAAAATTTCTCTCAAAGTCCTTCTTTGGCTGCATCACAAACTTTTAGGTTGCATTGTTATTAATTTGCAAATTAATTTTTTTTACTATTTTGTTTTTTTACGTGTTTCTTTTTTATCTGTTTCTTTTATTCTTTTATTCTTTCTCGTTTGTATTTTCTTTATTTAAATTCAAGTTAGTTAACATTACCGTGCAGTATTGGTTTCAGGAGTAGAATTGAGTGCTTCATCACTTACATACAACACCCAGGGCTCATCCCAACAAGTGCCCTCCCTCATGCCCATCACCCATTCAGTCCATCCCCCCACCTACCTCCCCTCCAGCAACCCTCAGTTTATGCTGTGTATTTCAGAGGCTTTCACAGTTTGGCTCCAATTTGCTTTTTGATTTCTTCTTTGACTCTTTGATTTCTTCCTTGATTTCTTTCTTCTTTTTGATTTCTTATTGTGAAATGTTATTTAACTTCCAAATTCTTCTCAACATATTATTATTGATTTGCAATTTGTTTGTTCAGACAATATAATCTGTATGATTTCAATCCCTTTAAATTTATTTGACACTTATTTCATACCCCATCATAGATTCTATTTTAATGAATATAACACATCTCTTAGAAAAGAAAGTATATTCTATAGTAATTACATGTTTTGCTCTATAAATAAAGGTTTATAGTGTTGGTCGGATAAAATACAATTTTAATGAATTTTTATTCAGTTTTTCTAGCATTTCATGAGAAAGTCTGGTTAAAATCTCCCGTGGTAGAGCCCCTCCCGAAGGAATGTGGTGGAGGCCTTCTCAGAACTACATGTGTCACCATCTATGGGAGACAAAGAAGTAGAAATTGCATAAAAGACTACACCCTGCTGTGCTCGGGGCTTGGCCTTTTTGGGGTCGAGCTTAGCCTGCTGAGCTCGTGCCGGCACCGGCACCAATGAAGTTGCTTCTTGGACAAAAAGCTTCAGTGTCCCATCTCTCTGTGCGAGAATCATGCTACACTCCCACTATAATTGGAATTGTGTACCTCTCCCTTTATTTTTATCAATTTATCCTCCAGTGCCACCTCCAGCCTCATTCGCCTGGCCACCCCTGCACACGGCCTCCAGCCACCTCAGCCCTTCAGGGGATCTGGCAAGGGACTAGTGGCCCAACTCAAATTATGCAAACACCACCAACCTGTTCCCAAGTTCCCCAGCAGGCAGGCATGCCCCTCAGAACTGGCCTGCCCAGGTCCCGCTAACACCACAGAGAGCAAACACAGCCCACGATAGGAATGATTAAAAAAAAATCCAAGGCCTCACCTCCCCCAGGCTAGCTACCACATTTTTGGACCAGAAAATCTGCATTTATGTAAAGCACCCACTTACTCTTGGGGACATCAAAATTGGAAAACAATCCCTTCACATAGCCTTGCTACACAAAATTTTTAGGTAGTAACTGATAGGATGTTGGAAATTCAGAATCTCAGACCCAACCTCAGAATTACTGAATCAGATTTGCATTTTAACAAGATCTTCAGGTTATTCTTATGCCAAGATCTTCAGGTTATTCTTAGGTCAGTAGATCTTCAGGTTATTCTTCAGGTTATTCTCATTCTTATTCTTATATTCTTATGCCAGGTTAATCACTCTATGGTGCCTTAACTTTTGCTGGGCCTCACCTCCAGAGTTTCTGAATCAGTGGGCCTGGGGTGGGGCTGGAGGATTTGCATTTCTAACAAGTTCCCTGATGATGCTGACTTTGTTGGGAGAGGGACCACACTTTAAAAACACTGCTCTAAGACAATGGTTTTCAAATATGACTGCTCATTAGAATCAGGGAATTTAAAAAAGATCTAGATGCCCAGGACCCTCCCAATGACACAGAATATGGGGGGATGGGGCCCAGGCATCTGGAGCTTTAAAACTTCTTAGGTGAGGGGCCCCTGGGTGGCTGAGTCGGTTAAGCGTCCGACTTTAGCTCAGGTCATGATCTCTCGGTTTGTGAGTTTGAGCCTCACATCGGGCTCTGTGCTGACAGCTCAGAGCCTGAAGCCTGCTTCAGATCCTGTGTCTCCTTCTCTTTCTGCCTCTCCCCTGCTTGTGCTCTGTCTCTCCCTCAAAAATAAATGAATATTAGAAAAACTTTAAAACTTCTTAGGTGATTCTAATATGCAACGAGTTTGAAAACTCCCCCGTTTGTAATTAGGGAACCCAGAATTTCATTCTAAGACCGTGTGCATTCAGCTATGGTATAGTGCTTCTTTATAAAACAAAGAATCTTGTGTCACTGTCTCAGAGTGAAAACTGTTAAATCAGTTTATGGTTGGTGAGTACCGAATTCGTAAATGGAGGCTTTTTTTTATATTCTTTGACCAAAATTATTAGCTAGAAGGCTATCTTTCTAATAGATTGCTTTGTTTTCTCTTTCTGGTTCACTATTTGAGCCCATAACTTCCTAGCTACTACTTGAATAAGCTGTCAGCTCAATACTTACTATTCCTTACTTTTTATCCTTGTATTTTCTACGACTTCGTCTTTATTTGCCCTCAGCTTGTTTGATTGTTTAAGTGAGAGGGTGTAGGTGTGTATTTGATATAATTCAGCTCCTGCCCTCTCACCCCCCTGGCAGCCTCACCATTCACTGTTAAATCAAATTCATATCCAAAGGCTCCAATTCAAATTATTTGAAGAATTTCAATTGGCAATTATCTTTAGAATTTTATTGAATCTGTCAGTGCACATACTCTGTTGGTCCATGAAAGTGTGTGTCTACAGATTCTCTGTAATCTTTTTATATTCTATCTTATGGGTTCCCAAATAATTTTGTTGGAAGGAATGACTTTTCTCACAAGCTATAAGATCACAAGAGTATGCATGCATGTGTGGAGATAGAGGAAGGGAGGGGTGGGGAGTGTATATTAGGAGTCTGGGTGCAGGAGGCAATAAGGGGACAGGTAGAGAGACAGCTGACTCCAGCCCCAGAGTGGGGTCGAGGAGCGTATGCTGGTATAGTTGCCCTCCAACTAACTACTAGGGATTCTTGAAAACCCAAGTGAGGAGATGTGGGCGCACCACTGGTTTGGAGAGCTACCAATGAGATTTTGAAATCTACTGGCATTCCAGTAGTTGGACATGCTGACTCCCAGACACAAGTCTGAGATTTTGTTTGATATATGCATTGGAAGTCATCCTGTGACTCCAAAGTCTGACTCTGTAGCTAGAAGTGTGTGTGTGTGTGTGTGTGTGTGTGTGTGAGAAGCTGGAGAATTAACTTTCTTTTTTGAGACTTGGGAAGAGTCTAAGTTATCATGAGTTTCTTCCTGAGCATAATGGCCATCATGGCAGAGCTGTTTAGCTTTGATTTTTATTAAGCTAGGAGGGCTGTGTCAAAGCCAGGCAACAGTACCTACCTCACTGTTTCAAGGGATCTGGAGAATTACAACATTATCGTCACTGCATAAGCAATGCCACGATCTTTCCCAGCTATATTTGTAGGGATGACAGAGGATTCTGGGAATACTGCTTAATGTTAACATGTTCTATATTCTGGCTAAGAGAAAAGAGAAGAAAACAGAGAGTAGATGTCTTTTTCTGTGATCTCTGGTCTTTGCATCTATGACTCCATTACTGGCGGCCACTGAGGTCCTTTCAGATAACACAAGATTGGATTAAAATGCAAGACCGGGCTCAGAATTAAAACCCCTTTGGATAACACTATTTGATTTCAGGAGCATAATTACAAATATGATTATCTAGTAGTCACTTTCTGGTTTCAATATGTGCCACATGAAAGCCAGATGTGTATACTTGTGCAGAGATCTCAGGAGACTGATTTATCATGGCAGCTCAGATGTTTACAGCTTGAGCTCTGGACTTGAGTGGATTTTCTTTGGAGAGAATTGACTCAGTGCGTTTGAACACATTTTTGTTCGTGATGGGTTATGTAGTAGGGAATTCAAGCTCAATTTGGATAAGAATCTTGCTCTTTGAATTAATTCTCTGTTCTGCCATTCAACTACAACTTGCTCAAAATCCTCTGTATGCCCTCCCACTTACCTCTTTAATCATTCTTACTAATAAGTACTTGAAGGCTTTAGGGAAATACCAGATTTTTGTTGAGCCGTATTTGTAATTTTTCATTTTCCAGTTTCCTCGGCTGTAAAACAAGATTGGTAAAAATGCATGTATATCAATGTGGCTGATAAATGCTTTATAAATTGAGTTAAAAGCTAATGCCATGTCTGAAAATAGCAATCCTTAGAAAATATTAAAATACACTCACTACATTTTCTTTTCCCTACGATACCAAACTATGATTTCCTGAAGAAGAGGGTTCTTGTTTTCTGTGTGTTTGGTGCCCACCAGGCACTGAATAAAACAATTTGCACAAAAGATCCTTTCGATAACAAATGGACTCATCTGTGTGACCTGACGTAAGCCAACCTGTCGGTCAAACAATTGTCAGGGTTTCTTGGTAGATCTGAATAGCTTCAGCAAATTTAAGGTGCGTGGGAGTTACGTATCCCCTCCCCTCTAACCTTGCTACCACGTGGTATGTTATAATGAGAGCACATGAAGGCAGAGTCAGTGATCAGGTTCATAGGCTCGGGTGACAGAATTCCCCATTTAGTGGCAACGCAATGAACAGGGTTCTAGATCTAGGGTGTTACTTTGAATGTATAAAGCTGCTGGCTTTGACAGATTGTTCAATCTCTTTTGGAAAAAGCTTGAGGTAAATGCTTTCTCGACAACCACATATCCTCAGGCCAAGTACCCAAGCCCCTAGGGCGTGAGGGCCTCTGAAATAGGGTCCCTCAGATGCTAACTAAGCAACTCTGGAGTATGTATTCCTTTTTGTAAAATTTGTTTTTTGATATTTACTTACTTCTGAGACAGAGACAGAGCGCCAGTGGGGGAGAGGCAGAGAGAGAGAGAGAGAGAGAGAGGGAGAGAGAATCCGCTCCAGGCTCCAGGCTCCGAGCTGTCAGCACGAGAGCCCGATGCGGGGCTTGAACCCACAAACCGTAGATCATGACCTGAGCCCAAGTTGGACGCTTAACCGACGGAGCCACCCCGGCACCCCAAGGGAGTATGCGTTCCTGATTAGGGCACTTCCAATGGTAACTACAGAACCTGGCATGTAGGAGAAAGTCAATTTATACACAGTCTATGCTGAAGCTTCTAAACTTAAATCCCAAAAATATAGACATGTTTCTCTCAGTGATGCAGACTCACAAGACCAAAACACCTGACAGAAAGCGAAAAATCCCATTATATACAAGCAACAGGTTTGTGTTCCACTGCTACCTGGCTCTGACCAAGTCCTCCTGTGGCTTTGGAAATACAGATCAGAGATCTACAAACGATGGCCCTAAGGCCAGATCTGCCCTGCAGCTTTTACTTACTTTCCTGGCAAAGGAAGTTTTATTGGAACACGGAACATCGCATAGTGTCTGTTTCTGCTTTTACACTGCAATGGCAGAGGTGAGTAGTTGAGACAGAGACGGTATGTGGCCTGCAATGCCAAATATGTTTATTACTTGGCCTTCCAGAAGAACTTTGCAGCGTCCCGACCCAGAGTATAGTGGAATAGTGAAAAGCATGCACTTGTGCCTCACTTCCCTCGTCTTTCAGTGCAGATATAATCTTCCATATCTCACAGGGTGTCGTGGTCATTAAATCCTTGACGCCTGTAAAGCAACCGGAGCGGTGTCCGAAGCAGTGTGCTCAGTACATGTTAGCTGTTGGACGAAAGCACTTGAGAAAACTACTTCTTATTCTTGGTGGGCAGGGGCGCCTGGGTGGCTCAGTGGGTTAAGCATCTGACTGGTAGTTTCGGCTCAGGTCGTGATCTCACAGTTGGTGAGTTCTGGCCCCACATCGGGCTCTGTGCTGACAGTGCAGAGCCTGCGTGGGATTCTCTGTTTCCCTCTCTACCCCTCTCCTGCTCGCTTGCTTTCTCTCTCTCTCTCTCTCAAAATAAAACTACTTAAAAAAATATTCTTGGTGGGTAGATTTCTAAAAAACTCCTTATGTTTGCCTACTGGTTGTCTTTTGTGTTCCTCTTCGTTTCTCCGGAGAGCGAGCCTCGGTTTGACTCATGAAAACTTCCCACCGTCTCCGTCAGGCACTGGGTGCGTTGTCCCCACCGACAGATCAATGAGTGCCATTTGAAGTCTTTCTCTTTGTCTTCCAAGACTACACTGTAAAAGCACCCACTTTTATCCTGCCCTCTTCCTAATTTCCTCTATTTTCACATTTTTCCCGAGGTATAATTAACAGGTAAAAGTTGTATATACTTAAGGTGCATAAGACTGATGTTTTGATAGGTGTATACGTTGTGAAGCGATTACTGTAATCAAGCGAATGAACATATCCATCATCTCACAGTTAATGGTTTTTTAAAATAGTGAAAACACTTAAGGTCAACCCTCTTAACACTGTTATGTTAGTGAATGGATGCGCCGCCCGTTTTCTCATGCCTGTGGAGAAGTGTTTCCAACATGTGAAAAAGATGGTTGTTAAACAAAGCTCTCTTAGCAAATTTCGAGCATACGATACAGTATTATTAATTACAGTTACAATACATTAGATCTCCAGGACTCATCCATCTTATAACTGTAACTTTGTACCTTGTGACCAACACCTCCCCCTTTCCGCTTCTCTCAGCCCCTGACAACCACCATCCTACTCTGTCTCTGTGATGTTTTTAGATTCCACGTATGAGTGAGGTCACGTGGTATTTGTCTTTACGAGTCTGGCTCATTTCACTTAGCGTCATGTCCACCGTCTTTCCCTTCCTTTGATTCCAGCGGTGATTTACAGCCTAGTTCATGCTTTGATGACCCGGTTCAGTGACTCAGACACGGCGTCGACCTGTGTGGTAGATCTAGAAATGTGTTGGAGGTTGTGATTTTTCACACGGGCGTTTGCGGTTCAGACACAGTGTGTGTGCGTGGAGGGGTTTGTATTCCCTACGTCCAACTGGGGCTTCAAAAATATTTGTAGCTCAGGGGGAGACGTGATTACAGGTTCCGTGTACCAGCTCTGACAAAAAGTGGTTAGTCAGGGAAAGGCAGACGCTGAGATGGAGAGTAGCCAAGGGGTGGGAGCTGAGATGTTGATATTTTGTGGGGAAGACAGGTTTTTGAGGACCGGCCATATCTCAACGCACTGATAGATTTTATTTAAACAACGTATGCTGGGTTGACCTATCAGTATTCAGGGCCTGTTCCCCTGAGTGGCCGAAGGGCTGCTGACTCAGGGAAGCTGAAAACAATGACCTATTTATTCCTTCCTGCTGCCCCCCACCTCCCCCCGCCTTATCAAAACAGAATTTCATTGCTAAAGATTATTACCTGTTCTCTCCAACCCTGTAGTGTCTTCTTTGTGAAAAATCACTTGCCTCTAAATCTCAGCTTTTTTTCTCCCTCTGAAGGCGCTTCTCCCCAGTGACGCCAGAGGAATTAGGCTAAGGATAGTGGTAGCCGGAAAAGAAAGGGCTGGTAAGCCTTTTCCAGGTGTGACCAATGGGTAGCGTCTGGCCAACACACTCTCTGACCCAGGTGCAAAAGTCCCCCCTGTGCTGCATTCCTAACGTTCAGAAGTTAGCCGAAAAACAGCGACTGCGAATTTTAGGTGTTTGATCATTTTGGGGGGATCCGTGCATCGATATAACTAGCACACAGAAAGGAAAGTCTAGGCACTTTAAGGAGGATGCTTACTTATTTCATTTTCTATTCCACGCACCCTAGCTCCCAATTCTGATACCATTTTCACGGGAGGCCTGGAGGCGGATGCTGTTTTCCCAGCTGCACAGGCTGGGACGCCTAAGATGCA
Organism: Prionailurus bengalensis; assembly: GCF_016509475.1. Classification (NCBI taxonomy): domain Eukaryota; kingdom Metazoa; phylum Chordata; class Mammalia; order Carnivora; family Felidae; genus Prionailurus; species Prionailurus bengalensis. The sequence continues at coordinate 116,940,483 of NC_057361.1, forward strand.
CACTTAAGCCTCTTTTGGCAGCTTTCCTTTCCCAGTACGGTTTGCCCATATTTATGACTGCTTTTCTTTTCTGCACACTCCTTACCTTGCCACTACACTGTGCGTGTGGGTGCAAAGATCCGTGCCTCAAATGATAAATAATGCGGGATTTGTTTTCTAGCTGAAAGATCATTCTCAGAGAAATCTTTGGTTCTTTATCATGGCCATGTTGATTAATTAACTGCAGTGATACATTTTCTCACTTGTTTTTACTTTATTGCAAAAACAATGTAACAGTGCTAACACATTTTGAAAAGGGATAAGAAAAAGAGCCCTTCCACTCTCAATCCCATTATCTGCGACAACTTTTTTTTTTTTTTTTTTTTGCATAGTCTCTGCTAAGTAATGCCCACAAGCATGTATCTCTTTAGATAGTTGTAAGCATTGTGGGCATACAACTGTGCATTCTGCTTTTTATACTATGTATTATGTCTTAAGCATTTTGGCAAATTGCTCGATACATTTCACAACTGTAAGAATTTCATGGAATAAATGGCATATAATATACTCAGCTGCTCCCTTTTGATTAATAAAGCCTTTTCTGCTCCTCTTTTCTCCTCCTTTCTACCTTCTTCCTCCTCCACCTCCTCCTCCTCCTTCCCCTCTTCCTCCTTATCTTCTTCTTCCTCCTAGTTCTTTTCCTTCTCCTTCACCTCCTCCTGCATACCCTTTCTGCTCCTCCTTGCTATGATAGGTAAAATGAAAAACATCTTTGCATATGCATATATGCATTTATAGCAAGTCATAATTCACATACATATATACACGGTAAATATATAGATATTATATAATATATGTATAATACATATCTCACTGTCCTTTGGCAGAGAGCATAGCTATCTTTTTTTTTTTTTTTTTTTTACCTTAGAGGTGAATGCAGTAGGAGGGATTACTATAAGAGAAAAAGAAACTTGTATAACAGTCACTTAGGTACAGAAACAATAGGAGTCCATAAAAATTAACTTTAGAGATTCCAAAGTAAATTATGGACTAGAGTTATGGAATTATTTGACATTTTCAAAGAGTTTCTTTAAACTAGTCCATATGAAAAATGGAGCAGCACGACTGAAACGAAATGATATTTGAAACACATTCACCCTCCAATGTATATGAGCGGTATCCCAAGTGTCAACATATCCAAAATACTTTATAAAATACAGAAGCATAATCAGGCTTTAAGACGTAATCCTTCATTTCCTAAGAAGTGCCGGGTTTCTCTGTTTCAGCTTTTTAGCTTTGAATTTTGAAGTTTCCTCTGTAGTTTCTTCGGATATTTTCACCAAGCCTTAGGGAAGCTCCCACAAAGTGCGTGGCACAGAATGAGTAATGGCTACAAGCAATGTTAAGGGAAAGAAAAACAAAAACAAAAACAAATTCTCAAACAAGTCTTCCTGTTGAGGTTTCAGAGAAAGCTTCAAACATTCCCCAAAAGGATTACACTTTCCCCTGACGATTTCCTCGTTTCTTCTTCCTTTTCAAAGTGGGCTCACCGGTTTCATAGCAAATGGCTTCTTCATTAACAATACTCTCCACCATTCCTGGTCTGTCATGAAACTCAGCCCAGCTTTTCTCATTATCGTCTTGTCATCCGCTCCTGTCCGTGTTACAGCTTCAAAACTGATTTAAAAACGACACGTTCTCCATTCGCAACATCCAACATCTACAAAGACTGTCACCAGAAGCATGCCTCAGGATGGCCAAGGCTCCAAGGAGGTAGAGTGGCGATGGCTAGGGCTATTTTCCGCCACATTAGGCTTCCACCGTTCCCAATATATTTAACCCCATTCGCTGAATTTTAAAATAGCAAAGCTTTTGAAAATACATTTAGCCCGACAAATGTTGAGGAAATCTACTGTTAGGATTCCCAACTCTTAAGTCATTGTCATTTTCTTTCTTACATTTGACAGCGTCATCCTCACAGCGAAACAATGAACACATTTGTGAACCATTCAATGGATTATTTCCTGGGCTCTCCACAATGGTTCGGAATTTGCGATATTGGTGTGAACAGAAGTTCTGGATGTATCATAGTCGCACGTATTTGAATTTCTTTCCCTTTTGAAAAGTTCCATTCTCTGTATTGCTAGTTATAGTTTAAGGTTTGAGATCAGGTTAATCGAATCTCTTTCCTTATCTGTCTGGTTCTTCATGTTAAGTCCGTAGCCTTCTTAGGAAGCAAAGTATCCTTGGACTTTGTAGTCTCTTGAAAATCTGCCTCAAAAACACCTGAGAATTTTACTGAGTGTTTTCCTCTGAAGTCAGGCGATTTTGAATGTCTTTTCTTATGAAAACAATAATAGAACCATCATTCACTTTCTGCAAATAGTGTGTGATTTCAAAATTTGTCCTCATTTAAAAAAAATCATCTAGCATTTTCTTAAACATCATCTCTATTAGCCTGGGGTGTGTTTTGCTGGGCATTTGCAAAACCTATTGTCTCCAAGTCAAATAGTGATTTTATTGCTATGGACATATCTTTCTGGCTGTCATGCCAAATGGCACCACACCCTTGGAATGCTGTTTAATGGGCAAGGTCAATCATCTTTCCACACTCGATTTTTTTTTTTTTACTCAGTGTAGAGGTTTGCCATTTGTTTGAGGTACAGCAGCCTTGAAATAGTAGCCTGAGTCGAGGCATTGAACATAGGCTTGGTCCCGAGAGGAGTGTGGGGCCGGCCTTAGCAAGGCAAAGGAATAATAAAGAAAGGTATTGAGAAGCAGCCGCCCAAGGCCCCGGAGCTCATCTCCTCATCTCGAAACGCAGAGTGGCCCAAGGGGCAGCCAGAGTAGAGAGACTTGCTTTAACTAAGGTGCTCTTGCTCCTTTGCTCCCTGGTGCCAGGCCCTGGCCAAATATTTCATTGTAGTCCCTTTTGCCACACGCTCTCCTGGGGCCTGAGGGAATGAGGGAAGGGGCTGTGGGAGAAAGGCTTCTCATTATGCCCTCCATCTTCAGTATTCTCCTTTGGCCTAGGCCTGCCCTCTAGGCTTCCTACCACTTAGAAGATCATTTAATACCTACAAGGGATCAAGTTAGCTTTTCCTAATGCTGTATTTCTAACCATAGATGTCAGGTGCTCAGAGAGGCCGTCTCTGACCAATAAAATTGAAAATAAGCCCCACTGTTCTCCTGATAATTCAAGTGTTTTCCTATCAGTATAGCATAGGAGCTTGGGCTCTGCAGTCAGACTGCCTGGGCTTGATGCACAGGTGCCCACTGATAAGCTATTTGACCTTCAAGGAGTTGCTTACCATAGACGTGCACCAGTTTTCTCCTGTGCAAAATGGTGGTCTATCTTTTACGACAGTTTCTGGCCCAGACCTACTCAGTAAACGTTGGTTAGACTAATAGCCTCATGGCAGTTTGTATGTACACATTCATGGGTCATCGACTTATTCAGTGTTTCCCTCCCCCGCTACGGAACGGAAATTGTGCGTTTTGTTTGTCAATGCAAGCCCATCACATAGCACAGTTCCTGTCACAGGGACTTAAAAAACATTTCATGAGTTAATCACTCTTACAGTGTTTCAAAGTTGAACAACTATTTCCATTGCAGCATAATAACTCCCTTTATTTACTTTTATGTACCTTACTTAATTTTTTAGAGTCAAATTCTTTTCCTTTTCAAATGTTTGTTCTACAAATGTTATCCGAGCCATTATGTAAGCTGTTTTTGTATATGTCTATTTATAGACACACACACACACACCTATGTAATGTGTAGTGTATATAAACACTATTTAAACAATAATTCAATGAAAACAAATACACCTTCATCCAATTTAAGAAATAAAAAAATTACCAGGGCATTTGAAGTCACTCGAATGTATGTTCCCAATGTCATATGCCCCCAACGCCCACCCTGGGATACTATTCTGACTTTCATTAATTACATTTTTGCATCACTTGATCATTATAACACAAATGTCTATATCCTAAAACCATGTGTTGTTTAATTTGACTTGTTTTTTTTTTTCCTTTATGTAAACGGAATCACATTGAATGTACTCTTCTGTGTTTTTCTTTTTCCCTCCTGAATTCTATGTTGTGTATGGTTGTAGTTCATTTATTTTCATTGTGATACTGTATTTCATTGTTAGACTACACCACTATTAATTTATCTGACACTGGATATTAGCAACTTTTTTCTAGGTATGCCTCTGAGGTAAAGGAAACAGAAGCAAACACATTATTGGGACTACGCCAAAATAAAAAGCTTCTGCACAGCAAAGGAAACAACCAACAAAACTAAAAGACAACCTAAGTGAATGGGAGAAGACATTTGCAAATGACATATCTGATAAAGCGTTAGTATCCAAAATATATAAAAAGCGTATACCACTCAACACCCAAAAAACAAAAAATCAGGTTAAAAATGGGCAGAAGACATAAACAGATATTTCTACAAAGAAAAAATACAGACAGCCAACAGACACACGAAAGGATGCTCAATGTCACTCATCATCAGGGAAATGCACATCAAAAGCACAATGAGATACCGCCTCACACCTGTCAGAATGGCTAAAATCAAAAACACAAGAAACAAGTCTTAGAGAGGATGTAGAGAAAAAGGAACCATTGTGTACTGTCGGTGGGAATGCTAACTGGTGCAGCCACTATGGAAAACAGTATGGAGGTTCCTCAAACTATCCTATGATCCAGTAATCATGCTATTATTTACCTCCCAAATATGAAAACACTAATTCAAAGGGATACATGCACCCCAATGTTTACAGCAGCATTATTTACAATAGCCAAATTATGGAAGCAACCCAATTATCCATTGGTAGATTAATGGATAAAGAAGAGGTGATAGAAAGATATATATAGATATAATGGAATATTACTCAGCTATAAAAAGAATGGAATCTTGCCATTTACAACATGGATGGATCTAGAGAGTATAATGCTAAGTGAAATAAGCCAGTCAGAGAAAGAGAAATACTTACGATTTCACTCATATGTGGAATTTAGGAAACAAGACAAATGAGCAAAGGAGAAAAAAAAGAAGAGAGGAACAAACCAAGAAATGGATTCTTAACTATAGAGAACAAACTGATGGTTACCAGAGGGGAGGTGAGTGGGGGGATGGGTTAAATAGGTGCTGGGGATAAAAGAGTGCACATACCAGGATGAGCATGAGACTTGTTGAATCACTATATTGTACCCACACTTGAAACTAATATAACGTTGTATGCTAACTATACCGGAATCGAAATTTAAAATTGAACAAAAAAATAAAGTTGCTGCTCGCAAAAAAGACTGTACCAGTATTTATTCTTTATACTGTTTGTGGATATTTAGATTGTCATTCGTTTTTTTTCTCAAAATAGTGCTGCTATGGACATTTTTGTACATGTCTGCCCGTACTCTTGTGCAACAACTTCTCTGGTAAAAACCTAGGACTGTAATTGTGCAATTGTGCAATTGTAGATAGAGTACGCCATCTTTTTTTTTTTAATTTTTTTTTTAACATTTATTTATTTTTGAGACAGAGAGAGACAAAGCACGAATGGGGGAGGGGCAGAGAGAGAGGGAGACACAGAATCGGAAGCAGGCTCCGGGCTCCCAGCCGTCAGCCCAGAGCCCGACGCGGGGCTCGAACTCACGGACCGTGAGATCGTGACCTGAGCTGAAGTCGGACGCTTAACCGACTGAGCCACCCAGGCGCCCCGATAGAGTACGCCATCTTGAACTTTGTTAGGCTGTTTGTCTTTTTGTGATGACCACATCCATTGATGATTATATGTCAATTATTTTACTGTAAGGCTGCAAAATGGTGATATTCTATCTTTTCTTCTTCATTTATTAGCCGGAACACTTCTGTGAAGGAAACTTTTTCCTCGTCTTCTATTTACCCAATAGGACAATTCGTTTAGGAAAGGAGAGGGTCAGTGGTTCATTGTTTCAGAAGAAGGAGTTAGCTCCCTGATGTCCTTTAAAATATACCAGAGTGGTTTCTTTATTGTCATTATGAACACATGGATTTAAACATATGGGTTAAATATATTTTAATCCATTGAAATGATTATTCTTATTGAGGCTCAAACTGTCCCATCTTTGGCCAGAGGCAACCTGTTCAATGAGTACCTGAGTTTTTCCAACACAACCCCAGTAACCTTTGGTAGCTTCCTTACTGTCTTGTATGACAATGTCTCCCAGGTTCACTCAGTTTGTTCACTTTCATTCTCAGACTTGTAATCTATCTTTCCAAGGATCTCTGCTTTCCTTTAGTGGGAAATACTGTTTGAAAACCATACTCTGGATGCTCAGGGTCTTTGATGCTATTATGGTGATTACTGTTTCTGGACATCTGAGAGGACAGAGCTAGGAAATATTTTTCTCTAAGGCACATTGCATCATGGCTTCACACTGATATTCAAATTCAAGATTACAGAAGTTTTAGCCTCTTTGATCTGTATCTCCATTCTTTCACACTGAAAATTCTACTTCCCGATGACACTGACATACTGGTCTGCTTTGACCTACAATACACATACCACAGTCTCAATAACAATCTAGAACTAAGATAGCAAATGTAATTTCTCAGGTTAATTATATATTGTTACGGTTTTGGAAAAAATTGGGGGTAATTTTTTAAAAGTCTCTTGAAATAATTCTACATATTATCTTGCTACCACCTGATACATAGCTAGACTCATATGTTTCACTTTGCTTTCAAACTTTAGAGACTGCATTATTTGGATTTAACTTTTAAAAATTATGTAAAAATAATTCTGTAAACGTCGAATCATTATATTGTACACCTGAAATTAATACTACACTGGATGTTAACTCACTGGAATTTAAATAAAAACTTAAGAGATAATTAGGTAAAGTGAAATGTACAAATGAAGGCATATTCAAAGAAATATAGTTTGTATGCCTGTAACCTTTATGTTATTCCTTTCTTCCTCAAACATTTTTTGAGTTTTTGGTTTATGTTGTCTTTTTTGAAATATAAGCCAATACACATGAATTAATTCCATAGCATCCTCCAAAGGTTGAACAATGATTGTTTTAAAAATGACTATGAAGTCATGGATTTAAACATATTTCATGTGTTTTAATCCATCAAAATTATTATTATAATTAATGCCCACATTTTTCTATCTTTGGTCAGAGCCTCAGTAGTCTTTTATAGCTTCTTTGATTTTGGGCATGAAAATAGGTCCCTCTACCTTTCTTAGCTAAATTTGGCATAATATGCACACTTTTCACCTTACATGAAATAATATAATTTATTCAAACAGTGTCCCATTGATGGACATTTTGGGTTGTGTCCAGCCTTTTGCTTTTATAAATACCACTGCAATGAATAGCCTTGTATATATCTTTTCGTGTATTTGTCAGTGTGTCTTTCCTGAAAGTATTATCTCTTGGTCAAAGAGTATATTCATACACAATTTTAAGGACGATCTCTTAAGAAACAGGCCATCTAGTACATTGTAAGCCATTTATAATCTGGCTGGCTATGCTATTAAAATTGGCTTTCTCATGATAGATGACCAGTTCCACCCTTAGTCTTAGTAAAAATGGAAGAAACAGGTTAATTGGTCTTTCTCAATAGTAAGTAGGATTTGACTGATGTGTAAAAGGTTTTCTCACTTGCTTTGCTTATTCAAGTTTCTTTCTGTCTGGGCTAATGGAGTTGACCTTGAGGACAAAGCATGCCTTTAATACTGCTGGAGAACTTGAATAAAAAGGGCAAATGGAATATTGCTACCAGATAATCTATATGCCCTGCACAGGGTATGGTCTTTTGAGGGAAAATCGAGCCCCACAGCCAGCACATACGTAAATTTTAAAAAATAGGTCTTCTTTGGGGCGCCCGGGTGGCTCAGTCGGTTAAGCTTCCAAATTCTGCTCAGGTCATGATCTCGTGGCTCTTGGGTTTGAGCCCCATGTCAGGCCCTGTGTTGACAGCTCAGAGCCTGGAGCCTGCTTCTGATTCTGTGTTCCCTCCCTCTTTGCCTCTCCCCCACTCTCTCTCTCTCTCAAAAGTAACTAAACATCACAAAAATTTAAAAAGAGGTCTTTTTAGGCACCTAAGAAATGAACTCTACATTTCCTCTCACCTCATTTCCCTTGCTTCTTTCTACTCTTCTCAACTCCCCCAATGGATGGCACCTGATATTCCCACTTCTTCCTCATTCATTCATTCAACGAATATTTATGGCGTTAATTTCTGTGCATGTCCCTGTTAGCATGTCATTTTCACTCAGGGTCCATATTATGTTTTGCAGAAAATTCTTACATTTTTACCTTTATTGAAGTTTACTTTGGATACAGAATGTTTGTCACTGCGTTGTTAAGGCAGCTCCCCAACTTCTTCATTATACAGATAGCAAACTGGACAGCGACATGCAAAAGAATGAAAATGGGCCACTTTCTTACACCAAACACAAAATGGATTAAAGACCTAAATGTGAGACTTTAAACCATAAAATTACTAGAAGAAAACATAGGCAGTGATTTTCTTTGACATTGACCTTAGCGACGTTTTTCTAGATATGTCTCCTCAGGCAAAATAAATAAAAGGAAAAATTAACTGTTGAGACTACTCCAAAATAAAAAGGTTTTGCACATGAAGGAAGTCATCCACAAAATAACAAGGCAACCTACTGAATGGAGGAAGAGATTGCAAATGATATCTCTGATAAGGAGTTGATACCCAAAAATATAAAGAACTTACACAACTCAACACCAAAAAAACCAAAAACCAAAAACCAAAAAACAAAACAAAACAAAACAAAAAAACAAGTAACCTGATTAATAAATGGGCAGAGGACATGAATAGACATTTTTCCAAAGGAGACATACAGATGGCCAATAGACACATGAAAAGGTGCTCAACATCACTAATCATTAGGGAAATACAAATCAAAACCGCAATGAGATATTGCCTTACACCTGTCATAATGAGTAGAATCAAAAAGACAAGAAATAACAAGTGTTGGTGAGGGTGTGGAGAAAAAGGAACCCTTGTGCACTATTGGTGGGAATGCAAATCGGTGCAGCCACTGTGGAAAACAGTATGGAGGTTTCTCAAAAATAATTAAAATAGAGTTACAATATGATCTGGTAATTCTACTCCTAAGTACTTACCCAAAGAAAACAAATACATAAATTTGAAAAGATATGTGCACCCCTATGATTATTGCAGCACTATTAACAATAGTCAAGGTATGGAAAAAACTCAAGTATCCACTGATAGACAAATGGATAAAGAAGAGGTGAAATACACACACACACGCACATGCACACACACACGCACATGCACACACACACGCGCGCGCGCGCGCACACACACACACACACACACACACACACACACTGGCCTATTAGCCATAAAGAAGAATGGAATCTTGCCATTTGCAACAACATGGATGGACCTAGAGGGTATAATGCTAAATGAAATAGTCAGATAAAGACAAATGCCATATGATTCCACTCACATGTGTAATTTAAGAAGCAAAATGAACAAACAAAAAAGGGACAAACAGAAAAACGGGCTCTTAAATACAGAGAACAAACTGGTGGTTGCCAGGGGGAGTTGAATGGGGGAGGGTGAAATAGATCAAGAAGATTAAGAGTATACTTACTGTGATGAGAACTGAGTAATGTATCTTTAAGAAATGCAGTCTGCATTACTGCCTACTGGGAAATGGGTTCTCTCCTATTTGTGTCCGTTTGTAATCTTTATTTGTCTCACTCCAATCTGACGTTCAGTAGCCTAAAACTTACCCAGTGCTAATTCTTTTATTTAGATGTTCTGGTGAATTACAGTGATTGGAGAAATGTTTTTAGCTCCTTTGAGTAGGAAAATAACCCCCTTCTTGATTAAGGTGCAAACTGATGATGGAAATATATGTACTCCATAGCACTTCCTATGAAACACTGAACATTTTCCTTGCCACATTCGCTTTGCAGCCTCTAAAGGTTCTTTTCTATTCAACCATACTATGACTTTTATCCTATGGACAATCCTTGCCCTTGCTGGTACTCTTCCTAGAGACCAACTACTTAATTATGGCACAGTTTTTGGTATAGACAGCCTGCTCTCCTTGGCTGAGAGAGATCTGATCCCCGACAGTACCTACCTAAATTCCATGTCACCGTGTTCTGCCTATGAAAACCATTCTATGTTATCGATAAGAATTTTCCCTTCATTTCCTGAAATCGGTCCCCTAGAAAGTAAATGTCTCAGAGGATAGTTGGAAGAGAGATACTTCCTAGCCAATTACTTATATGAAAATATAAAAATCTTCTCGGAATTACATATACTTGATAAGTCAGAAATAAAACTCACATGGACAGACTGCAAAACTCCAAAGTCCCTTTGTATGAAATGATGCAGTTGCAGAGTAGTATGAAAACATTTGAAAGAATAATTGGTGGTATGGAAACATATGAAATAATACAACTTACTGGTAAGGGTAAGTATGCAATATAATTCAGAATACTCTAATAATGTAGTGATAGTGCATAAGTCACTTTCAACACTACTATAAAAGTTGAAAGAAAGAAGTATAAAAAAAACATAACTACAATAATTTGTTCATGGACACACAATATAAAAAGATGTGAATTGTGACATCAATAACAAAGTGTCTGGTGGGAAATAAAGGACAGAATATCAGTATTTGAGGTTTTTGTTTTCAGCTTAAATTAATATTATAATTATACATTGTGTTATTTAAGCCTCATGGTAAACACAAATGAGAAATGTGTAATAGATACACAAAATATATAAAGAAAGGAATCAGGGCATACTATAACCAAAAAAAAAAATCAAATTACAAAAGAAGACAGTAAGAAGTGAGGAAAGAACAATGTAATTACAAAACAGCTAGACAACAAGTAACAAAATGGCAATAAGTCTTCACCTATCAATAATTACTTTAAATGCAGATGGATTAAATTCTCCCAAACAAAAGACATAGTGTACATGAATAAATTAAAAAAAAAAAAAAAGAAGACCCATCCATACACTTCCTACAAACACTCAGCTTTAAGGATGCACACAGACTGAAAGTGAAGGGTTGGATAACCCATGCAAATAGTAATCAAAGGAGAACTGGAGTGGCTATTCTTATATCAGGCAAAATAGACTTTAAGTAAATTGCAGGAGATAAAGAAGGATATCACATATAATGATAAAAGGATCAAATCATCTCAAGATGATATCACAAACTATAGATATGTATGTACCCAATATTTGAGCACCTACATATATAAAGCAAATATTAAAATATATGAAGGGAGAATTAGCAGCAATATAATAATAGTAGGGTTCTTCAATACTTCACCTTCAACAACGGATCGACTTTTCAGATAGAAAAACAAAAAGGAAACACTGGAGTTGAACAACAGTATTGACAAAATGAACCTAATGGACATATACAGAATATTCCATTCAACCTTAGCAGAATACTCAGTCTTCTTAAAGGCATATGGGATATTATCCAGGAGAGATCATATTTAAGGCCACAGAATAAATCTTAACTGATTTAAGAAGACAGATCATATCAAGAATCTTTTCTAACCATAATGGGAGAAAAATTGAAAAATTCACAAATATGTGGAAATTATAAAACATACTTGTGAACATTCAGTGGGTCAAAGAAGAAATCAAAAGGGAAATTAAAAAATTTTTGAAACATAAAATACAAACACAACATACCAAAGAGGGATAGGGATGTTTATAGCAATATGTGCCCATATTAAGAAAGAAGAAAGATCTTAAATAAACAATCTAACTTATACCTCAAGGAACAAAAAAATAAAAACAAAAACAAAAACAAAAAGAACAAACTAAGCCTGAAGAGAGAAAGAAGGAAACAATAAAGATTACAGTGAAATAAGTAAAGACTAGAAAGAAAATAGAAAAATATCAATGTGGGGCGCCTGGTTTGCTCATTCAGGTAAGCAGCCAACTTCGGCTCAGGTCATGATCTCTTGGTTCGTGAGTTCGAGCCCCACGTCGGGCTCTGTGCTGACAGCTCAGGGTCTGGAGCCTGCTTCAGATTCTGTGTCTCCCTCCCTCTCTCTGCCCCTCCCCCGCTCATGCTCTGGCTCTCTCTCTCAAGAATAAATACACATTAAAAAAAATTAAAAAAAAAGGAAAATATCAATGAAACTAAGCTTTTTTTTTCTCTTTTGAAAAGATCCACAAAATTGACGATATTTTATCAAGACTAAGGGGAAAAAGGACTCAAATAGATAAAATTATAAATAAAAGAGGAAACATTATTTCTAATGCTATAAAAATAGAAAGGATTATAAAAGACTACTATGAACATTTATATACTATAGAACTGGATAACCTAGAAGAAATAAATAAATTACTAGAAATATATAACATACCAAAACTGAACCATAAATAAAAAAGTCTGAACCACCCAATAACCTATGAGGAGATTGAAACAGTAATAAAAAGACTTACCAATGGATATAAAAGGTCAGGATCAAATGCTTCACTAGTGAGTTCTACTAAATATTTAAGTAAGAATTAATGTCCATCCTTCTCAAACCCATCCAAAAAATTGAAGAGGAGGGAACATTTCCAAAGTAATTTTATGAGAATAGAATTACCTTCATACCAAAGACAGACAAGGCACTACAAGACAAGAAAATTGCAGACTAATATCCCTAATGAACATAGATGCAAATGTTTTCAACAACATACTAGCAAACTGAATTCAACAGCATATTGAAAAGATCATAGGTCACGATCAAGTGAGATTTATCCCTATAATGGAAGGATGTTCCAGCACATGCAAATCAATAAATGTGATATACCACATTAACAGATGAAGGATAAAAATAATATGATTATCTCGATAGAGAAAAACACTTGACAAAACACAACATCCTATCATGGTAAGATTCTTGACAAATTAGGTATGGAATGAATGTATCTCAAATTAATAAAGGCCACATATCAAAAGCTCACAGCTAACCTTACACTCAATGGTAAAAAGCTGGAAGCTTTTCCTGTAAGATCAGGAACAAGACAATGATCCCCATTCATGCCACTTCTAATCAACACAGTACTGGAAGTCCTGGTTAGATCAACTAGGGAGGAAAAAGAAGTAAAAGGCATCCAAATCAGAAAGGAAGAAGTAAAATTATTTTTTTCTGCAGATTACAGGATCTTACATGTAGAAAATCCTCAAGACATCACCAAAATTTGTTAGAACTCATAAACAAATTTAGTAAAAGTTGCGGGATCCAAAATAAACATGCAAAAGTCGGTTGCATTTCTATACAATATCAATGAACTATCCAAAAAAGAAATTAAGAAAACAATCCTACTTATCATAGTATTGAAAATAATAAAATGTTAGGAATAAATTTAACCAAGGGGTGAAAGATGTATACACTGATAATTATAACACATTAATGAGAGAAAGCAAAAAAGACACAAATAAATAGAAAGATACCCCATGTACATGAATTGGAAGAATTAACATTTTGAAAATGTCCATATTACCCAAAGCAATCTATAGGATCAGTGACATCTCTATCAAATTCCAATGGCATTTTTCATAGAAATAGTTAAAACAATCCTAAAATTCATATGGATCCACAAAAGACCCTGAATAGCCAAAGCAGTCTTGAACGAGAAAAACAGAACTGGAGGCATCGCACTGCTGCAATTAATTATTTAATTTAATTTAATTAATGTTTTTCTGTTTTAAGCCATCTCTGTCTTTTATTTAATTTTAATTTCAGAATACTTAATACAATATCATATTGGTTTCCGGTATACAACATAGTGATTCAACAATTCTGTACAGTACTCAGTGCTCATCACAGCAAATGTACTCTTAATCCCCTTCACCTATTTCACCCATCCCACCACCTACCTCCTCTCTGGAAAATCATATATTTGTCTTTCTTCAATGAACTTATTTGGCTTAGTGTAATACAATCCAGCTCCATCCATTTTGTTGTAAATGGCAAGATTTCATTTTTCATGGCTGAATAATAGTTCTATGATCTTATGTGTATATATACCACTTCTTCTTTTTCCATTCTTTTCCCGTTCATCTATCAATGGACACTTGGGCTGCTTCCATAAATTGGCTATCGTAAATACTGTTAACATAGGGGTGCATGTATTCCTTTGAATTCGTGTTTTTGTTTTTTGGGGGGTAAATACCCAGTAGTGCAATTGCTGGATCGTAGAGTAGTTCTACATTTAACTTTTTAAGCAACCTCCATACTGTTTTCCATACTGGCTGCACCAATTTGTATTCCCACCACCAGTGCACAAGGGTTCCTATTTCTTCACATCCTCTCCAAGGTTTGTTGTTTCTTGTGTTTTTGATCTTAGGCATTCTGATAGGTGTGAAGTGGTATCTCATTGTGGTTTGGTTCGAATTTCTTTTGAGGATGAGTGATGTTGAACATCTCTTCATGTGTCTGTTGGCCATCTGTATGTCTTTGGAGAAATGCCTGTCTGTGTCTTCTTATTTTATAATTGGATGCTTTGGGTATTTTTGGTGTTGCCTTGTATCAGTTCTTTATATATCTTGGATACTAAGCCTTTATCAGATAGGTCATTTGCAAATGTCTTCTCCCATTCAGTAGGTTGTCTTTTAGTTTTGTTGATTGTTTGTTGTGTTAGTAAGGTTTGGGTAGGTTGGCTGTTGGAGGGGACCTGCAGCTGCGGAAAAACTCCTGCCCAGGTCAGAATGGTGGCGGCAGATTCACAGACGAGTGCAGGGGTGGGGTGCACTGTTAGCAAACTAGGCGGAGAGCGTTTGTGCTGTGGTGGTTCCCGGAGGTGTCTGTGTATCTAACCCAGGTGGCAGGGGAGTGAAATGGTGCATGCCAGCTCTTTTGTTCTTGGAAAAGTCTACCAAAGATCCCTGTCCCTTTAGCACATGCTCTGAGATTAGTAAATAAATCTCCTTTCTGTATACCCCAGGTATTTGTCAAACTGCTGCTTCTATGTTGTATCTTAGCAGGGCTGTTTGCTGGGCTTTCTCTTTAAGGGTGGGGACTCGATTTCATATTGGCCCCCCAGCTCTCCCAGAGCTGAGTGGCTGGTTTTTAAAGTGCCAGATATTAAGCCCCACTGAATGCAAGAAGTTGCTAAGTTAGGCTCCTGGGGTTTTTTTGAAAGCCAAATGTTATGGGGATTTATCTTCCCAGTGCGGATCCCCTTGCCTGGTGTGCCCAGGGCTCCTGGGGTGGGATTTGCTCCACTGCTCTCTCTGTGCCCACGGCACCCCTCCTTCCTGTGGACATTTCCATGGCTTGGGTTGGCTCCTGACTGCATCTCTGTCCTTCCTACCCTCTTCTATGTGGCCTCTTCTCTACAGTTAGCTGTGGAGGGTCCATCTGTTCTGCCAGTCTTCCAGTCATTTGAAAATAAACACTCTAATGTGGGTGTTATCTAGGTGTATCCATGGGACCATGATCCCTCCATGAGCCTAGGATCCTCCTACTCTGCTCTCTTTTCCAGAAGTCCACATGGCTTAATTTTAACATACACTATAAAGCTATAGTAACTTAAATAGTATGGTACTGGCATAAAGACAGACATAAACAGGTGCTTGGGTAGCTCAGTTGGTTAAGTGTCCAACTGAGCATTTTGGCTCAGGTCATGCTCTTGTGGTTTTGTGAGGTCAAGCCCCCCATCGGGCTCTGTGCTGGTAGCACGGAGCCTACTTGGGTTCCTCTCTTCCAATCTCTCTGCTCCTCCCCCACTCATGCTGTCTCTGTTTCTCTCAAAATAAATAAACTTAAAAAAAAACACAGACATATAGACCAATGGAGCAGAACAGAAACCAGAAAGAACTCCACACATTTCTAGTCAACTGATCTCCAATACAGATGCAAATTTTGGAAATTTGTAAGTCCACGTGCTGAAAGATTAAATTAGACCCTTATCTCACACTATATACACAAATAAAGTCAAAATGGATTAAACACTTAAATGTTAAGACCTGAAATTGTAAGATTACTAGAAGAAAACACAGAAAAAGCTTCTTGACACTGGTCTGGGTGATGATTTTTGGATATGACTCTAAAACCACAGGCAACAAATACAAAAATGGGCAAATGAAATTGCATCACACTAAAACGCTTTTGCACAGCAAAGGAAACAATCAAAAAAGTGAAGAGACAACCTGGGGAATAGGATGAAATATTCCCAAACCATATATAAAATAAGGGGTTAACATCCAAAATGTATAAGGAACCCAAGCGACTCATTATCACAAAAAGAAGAAAGCAGAAAGAAGAAAGAAAGAAAGAAAGAAAGAAGAAAGAAAGAAAGATCCTAATTTAAAACTGAGAAATAGACCCGAATAGACATTTCTTCAAGAAGACATACAAATGGCCCATAGGTATATTAAGAAGTGCTAACCATCGTTAATCATCAGGGAAATGCAAACTAAAACTGTAATGAGATATCACCTTACATTTGTACACTGTTGGTGGGAATGCAAATTGGTACAGCCACTATGGAAAACAGTATGAAGGTTCATCAAAACATTAAAATTAGAACTACCATATGATCTACAATCACACTTCTGAATGCACATTGGAGGAAACAAAATTTGTGTCTCAAAGAGATATCTGCACTCTGATGTTCATTTCAGCATAATTCACGGAAACCTAGATATGGAAACAAAGTGTCCATCAAAGGATGAATGGAAAGTGAAAATGTGGTATAGATATGCAATGGATATTATTTATTTATAAAAATGAAGGGAATCCTTCCATTTGTGACATGAATGAACCTGGAGAACATTATGCTAGGTGAAATAAGGCAGACACAGAAAGACAAATACTGCTTGAGCTAACTTAAATATAGAATCTGAAGAAGTTGAACTCTTTAAACCATAGAGTGGTGGTTACTTGGGGCTGGGGGCTGGGAAATGTGGAGAAATGCTGGTCAAATGTACAAAGTTTTTAAACACGTAGGACAAATAAATTATGGCGATTCAATGTACAGTATGGTAACTGTAGTAAGCAACACTGTATTTTATACCTGAAAGTTGCTGAGAGCAGATAATTGTTTTCACCAAAAAAAGTAAGCTATGTGAGGTGATCGATATGTTAATGAGCTTGATTGTGGTAAGCATTTCACAATGTATACATATATCAAAAATCATGTTGTATACCTTAAATATGTACAATTTTTATCGATTGTCAATAAAACTAGGAAAAAAACCTAAATCCCATGATTTTTAACATTACAGTACACTGATTCCCTAATGTCATTTGGGCATGTGTTGGGTTGCTATTCTAGATGCTAAACAAGATCAAGGTATTACTAAACGTGAGATGAATTGTTTGACTTTTACCAGAAGGACGTGCTCAGATCCAGAACAGGGTTTTTCCCAAGTGATTTGTTTCTGGGTAAATGTTCAAGGTAGAATTACCTATAATCTACATTGAGAGGGTTGCAGGGCTAGGACTGGGGTTTGCACCAGCGCCTTCTAGACTGTAAGATTACTTTCCAATATTACACTTTCAGCCAGGCGCTGAGGCTTGATTCCTTTAGGTGGCCTGAAATGTGAGGTCATCTCCAAGTAATCAGCTCTGCGCTTTGGTTTCCATTTCTTCTTTTCCAGGTAAGGTAGAGGCCTTACACACATAGCCCTTACTGGACTAAACTATAGAAAGGTAAAGGAATATTGTTCATTAAGGAAAAGGGACACTATCACAAAACCTTACTTCTCTGTTATAGAAATAGCTAAGCTCTGAAGGTCAACCCAATCCACATCCCGTGTCACCTACAGAGTTCAGTTATATTTATGCCCTAGTTTCATCACTTGTAAAGTGTACACAAAATTTCTTATAGTATACTTCATTTATCTATTCATCAATATTCGCTGTTCATTCATAAGCCCTTAGGGTGACTCTATTTTAGTGTGTCTGGTCTGCTGTAACAAAGTACCGTACCACAAACTGTGTGGCTTAGAGCAACAAAAATGTATTCTCTCACAGTTCTGGAGGCTAGAGTCCAAAATCAACAGAACTATACTTCTTCTGAAGGTGCTAGAGGAGGATCTTTCTTTGCTTCTTTCCAGTTTCTGGTGTTTGGCTGACGACCTTTGCCGTTCTTGGGCTTGTAGATACGTCACTGCAATCCTACATCTTTACACGTCGTTCTCCCTGAGTCTCTTCAAAGGGTCTTCCCTGTGTGCATGTCTGTTTCTGTGTGCAAATTTCTCTTTCGTGTAAGGACACCGGTCATATTGGATTAGGGATCACTCTAATCTATTTCGATGACCTCTCTGAAGACTCTGTTTCCAAATAAGGCTGCATTCGGAGGTAGTAGGGGTTAGGACTTCAACATATCCTTTTGGGGGGATTCAATTCAACCCATAAGAGATGCTAAGATGAATAAAGCACAGTCCTTGATGTCAAAGTGATTCCTATTTAGTAGGGGACATTAGCTGCACAGAAATAACTGTTCTACGAAGCATCAGGCAAGGGCTTTAAGTGAATGACCATGCCAATTCTGAGGGGAGAGATCACTTTGAATGAAGATAACATGGAAGGAATATGATTTGGAGGTCCTGTTGTCTAACATGGAAGAAATGCCTCCCATTTCCAGTGTGCATTAGGAAATACTTTTAAGTAGGTTGCAATAAATTATTTGTGTCCATTCAATAGCTAGCATATCTCTGAACACCCTGTTCCCACAACAGTCTCTCTCTAGCCTCCTTATCCTGCTTTATTTTTCATAATACTACACACAATCTGACATATTATATAGTTAGTTGCTTATCTACCCCTAGCAAAATGTAAGCTCTTTGAAAATGGGACCCTTGTCTATCTACCTCTGTATTCCTAGGGACTAGATCAGTGCCTTGTATGTAGTAGGTACTCAACAAATACTTGATCAACGAATGAACACATGAATTATCCCGTGCATAGCTTGAAATACCAGCTTGTGAGACGGTTATGGTACTTCCTTTTCCTGAAAAGGATCAGGAAGGCAAGTGACCTTCGGGTCTAACCATCACCTCAAGTGGTGAGGGAATCTTCTTGCAGCGTACCAATTTAAGGGATGGAAATTAATTAAGGCTACTAAGTACCCAAGATTCCAAAGAAGGTGCCGGGCCCTTCCGTGGCGGGCAGGAGCTGCCCTGTCAGGTAAGAGGAGAAACAAGAGTTTGGCTGCCAGGACTAATTTATGTGATTCCATTCCTTTTTCCTCTTGGCTCTTCTTCATGAGTTAAAAGCCTATGCAATAACCCCCTGCAATTTCCACAGCATGACAGCCAGGAGGAATCGTGCGGCCAGAAAGCATTGCGGTACAACACAAATGGAGGGGTTCAGCAACGCTGCAGCGTCTGTTCTTTCCTTTCACCATCAGACAATGGCACAATTACAAGCAATTACTTATTAGATGTTTGAAAACTGTTGTGAAAAGCCAGCACCATTTGCCAAAAGTAATTTAATGAAATTGGGCATAATTGCACCCTGAACTGAAGTTTTCTGATTTGCCCACGTTTAGATGACTCCACAGAAATTATTTAGCAAATGAAGGAATAAAAACACATAGACAAAAATCTCTGTGCAGTTGTTGGAAATGCATGGCATCAATACTGAAGACCACAGGTCTTGAAACGATTTAAAATGAGGTTTTGGCAAATGGAGAGGAAGTAAGCTAATATTCGCTTGATAGAATGTAAAACACCATTATGAAGGAAAACAAGATACCTTATGGCTCAAGAATCCATTTGATATTTTGGTTTTTTTTTTTTATTTTTTTTTTCAACGTTTATTCATCTTTGAGACAGAGAGAGACAGAGCATGAACGGGGGAGGGGCAGAGAGAGAGGGAGACACAGAATCGGAAACAGGCTCCAGGCTCTGAGCCATCAGCCCAGAGCCTGACACGGGGCTCGAACTCACGGACCGCGAGATCGTGACCTGGCTGAAGTCGGACGCTTAACCGACTGTGCCACCCAGGCGCCCCTCCATTTGATATTTTGATTGGAAGTTGAAAACAATGATAAATTTCATATGTGGATTAATGGCATTCTTTAAATAACAAATATGACATCAATAAGGCAAGTTTTCACCAATTTGGATGAAGAGAGTTTTAAATTTGTTAAAACTCCCATTTATAAGATAGTTTTTTAAAAAACAGAATTTCGTTATTTTTTCATACACACAGTAGCTACATTGGCCAGCTAACTATTGTCTTGTCCTGTAGAGTCCATTATTTTCTGCGAATTGATGAGAATGATTTATAATTAACACCTGAATTGTTTGTAAACTGATGCTTAATTACAGCAGGTTCTCTGATGGGATTTGAACATTCCTTCTCATGTTTGTCTATTGATAGGTTATTGGTTTAGCAATCCTGTCTCTATGTGTTTTATTTTCCCATTTATCAATTGACTTGACTTTATCAGCAAATGTTTGCTTATTTTTAAAAAATCAAACAATACAAAAATACAAAAAAGGAAGAAGTCATCTCAAAGCCCATTACCCAGAAACGACCACCATTAACATTAGTGAACATCATTCCATCGTTCCAACTCCCCATGCAAATATACAAGTGACTTGGTGACTAGATAGATGCATGAAGTAGTTTTATAAATTTAGGATTATACTATATTAATTTTAAATTTAAAAGGAGTATGTTGAAGTTAACCTGAATTTAGTAGAAGAAAAAGACATCAGAGTCAAATTGAAAAAATTGTCAAGGTTAAGCAAAAAATATACATTCAAGTATTATTTTTAAAATGTTCTTAAGTTCCATGGGAGATTTTTAGACAATATTTGTTACTTATTTTTATTGTTAAGGCTATTAGCATTTAAATTGACTTCAAAACATCCCAATTCCTATAACTGGTTAGTTTTAACTCTGTTTAAAAGCATTCAGTGCTTACCATTAGTTTGTGGGCACAGCGTCTCCATCCCTAAATTCTATATTTGGATTAATCTCTTATCTGACTGGTTGCATTATAAACTAATTTTTTTCAGGTAGGGCTCATGGTGGCACTTGAACGCGTGCATACTTGAAGAAGCCTTTTACCTTTATGCACAGAGGACAACTGTGCATAAACTGTTTATAAAATGCTACGCCATGGTTTCCTCCCCCTCTCAGGATTCCAGAAATGGCTCTATTATCTTCTTGCACTGAGTGTCGTGTTTCCATTTACCTGACTTCTCCATTCATCTTCTGTTTGGCTAGATTTCATCATCAAGTTGTTTTTATAAGGGTTCTCTTTCCCCCAGATCCCTTTATGTTGAATGCTGCTACGGAGAAGTGTGAGGCCAGCCTAATATATTTCTTTCTCTTTTGTAAATGCTTTTTTCCCCTTGTCTGGATGACTGAAGAATTTCTGAAGGCGGTAAATAATGGCTTTGACTCTCAAGAGTTCAGTCTTGGCTTTTCTCCGGGCTGTCTCTCCATCTCATCAGTCTGATTTTGACCAGATGATGGGTATCAGGAAGAATTCTCAAGTTTTTATTAACACTTTTTCCCTCAGTATTATCTCTGCAGGTTGTGATTGGGTTAAATTCCTTGATATGTCACCCTAGAATATCAGGATCTTCTTTTTTCCCATTGGCCATGACTTTTTGGAAGCGTTTGCTATGAGCTTATAACCTTATGTTAACTTGTTACTGGTAAAGTCACCACCCTTCCCATTTTGATTGTTTAAAAATATTGCTGTCTTTCCTCGTTGCATAAAATATTTTCCTTCATTCTTCTGAATTATCTGGAAGTAGAGCACAATACTTGTTTATCTGATTTTCCCATCATTTTATTTTTAAAAATTTCGAACATACAGCAATACCGTGAGCACCCTTATACTCACTTACTTGATCAGTGAATGCCCAGTCAAGAGACAGATACTACATCAGAATTTTTTAAACATTTTTAATAGTGATTTATTTATTTGTTTTGAGAGAGAGAAAGAGAGTGCACACATGTGCAAGCAAGCAGGAGAAGGTAGGGGGGTGGTGCGGGGAGAGAATCCCAAGCAGGTTCCACACCATCAGCACAGAGCCCAACATGGGGCTCGATTGCACGAATCATGAGATCATGACCTCATGTCAGAATTTTGAACAGGGAAATTTAATATAAAACTGCTAACCAGGAAGAAGCTGACTATAGGCATCATCATTTCTCACATTAGTGCAGTATTTTTTCCACCTCCAATCTTGTCACCTTCTCACACCCACTATTGGCAGAGCAAGACTAGAAACTACTTGGCAAAGAGGAGAATGAGTTGCAGAATCCATCTCCAGAATCCCAAAATGGGGCCAAGAAGGGTTGGGTTGAAGGTATGAGGCAATAAATTACAGGCATACCTATTCCCTGGATTCTACCATGAACATTTTCTTATACTTTTTTTTATCACATATCTACCCACTGGCCCATCCCTTTGTTCATTCAATCCATCATAAGTTTGATGTATTAGAAAGTAAATTGTAGGCATCAGCACATTTGCACCTCAATGGTTCAGCATGCAGAGCATTAACTAGAGTTTGATACTTGAGTTTTTTCAATTTGAAAACTTGTAGAATTTTTAAATAAACAAATGTAAAATTAAATTATATGCACAAATTCACTGATGTTTGAAAAACCCACACATCTGTGCAGCCCTAACCCCTATTAAGATATAAAATATTTCCATTGTCCCCAGAAAGTTTCCTCATTCCCATATCCCAGTCAATCCTCTTTCTCTGCTCCCAGGCACCAATGTTCTGATTTTTTTTTTTTGCCACCATACATTAGTTTTCTTTCTTCTAGAACTCCATAGAGAT
This sequence comes from Prionailurus bengalensis, assembly GCF_016509475.1. Taxonomy (NCBI): domain Eukaryota; kingdom Metazoa; phylum Chordata; class Mammalia; order Carnivora; family Felidae; genus Prionailurus; species Prionailurus bengalensis. The sequence goes on from NC_057361.1 coordinate 116,963,288, forward strand.
GAAATCATAAGAGTATGTATTCTTCTGTGTCTGGGTTCTTTCCCTCAGCATAATGTTTTTGAGATTCTATCAATGGCTTTGGCCAATATCAATAGTTCATCCCTTTTAAATGCTGAATAGTGTCCCACTGTATAGATATGTCATAGTTTGTTTATTCATGCTCTTATTAGAACACCCGGGCTGTTTTCAGGTTTGACTGTCATGAATAAAGCTGCTATGCACATTTGTAAATAGTTTGTCTGGATTTTAAAGACAAGGTCAAATCTGTGTGTGTGTGTGTGTGTGTGTGTGTGTGTGTGCGCGCGCGCACGCGTGTGTGCATGTGTGTCCTTTCTCACAACTTATATGTGAATAAGAACAAAGAGACTTGCATTCTAACATAGGGAGCCTTATCCCTATTCTAAAATTTAAAGAACATAAGTTTTATCTATGTTTGCCAATGAGGCTAGGGGAAAGAAGTTGACTACAGTCAGTGGTGATTGGCTGAATCGATGTTCCCCCTCACAAACTGATGTGTATGTGTAGATATTGCCTCAGTCTGCTCTTACTTCTCATTTATTTGTCTACTTCTCCTGTTACAAGAAACATACGTAACAAGCATTGGTAGACATATACACTGGAGACTTTTTTCACATTTTCTTTTGATACTTCTAATAGTCATTCTCATATAATCATACACAACATGCACTACATGTGATTTATTCTTAAAATATTAATTTTAGTGTTTTTTGCATTGAAAAATATTTGATAATGGTCGTTTTAAATGTTTGATTAAACGGTCGTTGCTCAAACATTTTTATTTGGCAATTAAATAAAAATTGGGAAATTTCGTCTGACTTTGTTTTATTAATTGTTAGAAATTAATCAGTGATCTCTCAATAAAACTGAAAACTTAATGTGTTAAAAGGCTTAGAGATTTGACAATAAATTTCATATATTGAAAAAAAAAGGCTTAGAGAAGCAATAAAATGAATCAGCTAACAGTATCCATGGAAATAGAGGATAAAAAAGGGGGGAAAGCTTAGTAGAATTATGAGGTAATTTTTTAATGAATGGCAACACTAATTTTTATTCATAGGGGATGTGACCCATGCTTGTTATTAAAGTTTATAAAAATCAGTTTGGTCATTTAAATTTCAAACTTCTTTCTCATTTTGCTTCTGACTTGCACTAACACTAAACATTTTATGTAATAATAACAAGTGCATTACAGTGTTTGTTTTTAACTATGGGTTGATGCCAAATTTCAGACATATTGAGTACCAAGTACTGAATAGCAAATATAATGTTTAATGAAGTCAGTAGTTTTCAACTCAGAGCACATTTTCTGAGATAAGCAGTGCTGTGAGGCATTTCATCCCTCAATCATATCTTCATTCAGATTTGTATAACGTTTCACCGGGGCTACGTACAACAGCCTTCTGTTTCCCTTGCATTCGCTATTGTTTTTCTCCAGACTCCAGAAGAGTCTGAGGAGTCAGTCCTTTGCTTAAAAACAGTAACTAGCTCCTCACTGCAATGGAGGCGAAGTCTTAGGTCCTTAGCATTTTGGCCCTGCCTATTGTTGTAACCTCACCTCCGTCACACCTTTGCTTCAGGCTCCCTTGCTCCCGCCAGCCCCAGATCCGCACTTAGGAGAGATTTCAGAACCACATTGTACTTTTTGGGCCTCCCTGGGGCCTGGATGAAACACCCCTAAAGATTGTTCTTTCTCCTTTGCTCTACGTTCAACTTACCTAGTAGCCCTCTGATTGGAATTTGCCTCCTTATATAGATCTGCCTTCAATGAAGGAATACATGGGTCAAAATTTCTGGCCTTTGAGAGCTGAGGGTCAGATCCAGGATAGTGGGAAAGTCACCCTGGACAGAGTCATCTCGGTATCTCTCACCAGCTGGCCAGGTTACCTTTATCTGCCCCTCCTTTCCCATCTTGTTTTTGAAAATATTAGTTCACTCTCCCCTATGTCTTTTCCCCTCTCGGCTGTCAACATGTGTTTGCTTTTTGAGTGTGCAGATAATGTGTATAAAGTGTTTGGCCTAGTAGCTGTAAGTGTTGGCTAATATAAACAAACCAGCAACAATAGAATCTCTGATACTTGTCCTGAAGAGAGGAAGTTTACTTCAGTAATCAGTTGTTAGCTTGTTTTAATGGTTGTGTCTACACTCCGGATATTTGAAAATATAGCTATTACATTTTCTAAGGCCCCAACTCTTTGGAATTGTAGTGACAAACAACTTACATCCTTGGAATTGTAGAGACAAACAACTTACATCCTTATAACTGATTATTAGTATTACAACTTTATATCGGGGCATTTGGGTATCCTGGTGTGATAACCTTTAACAACGTAATTTGTGCTTTTGGGATAAATCACTCTTTAAATTGTGTGTCAAGGGGGGCGCCTGGGTGGCTCAGTCGGTTGAGTGTCCGACTTCGGCTCAGGTCATGATCTCGCGGTCCGTGAGTTCAAGCCCCGCGTCGGGCTCTGTGCTGATGGCTCAGAACCTGGAGCCTGTTTCAGATTCTGTGTCTCCCTCTCTCTCTGACCCTCCCCTGTTCATGCTCTGTCTCTCTCTGTCTCAAAAATAAATAAACGTTAAAAATTAAAAAAAAAATTGTGTGTCAAGGGCTGAAGCACCGACTAAAGAATGGAACTGTGGGTCTTCAGTAGGCAGTTCATATAAAAAATCCCTTTGTTCTGACGTTATTTTAAAAAGAGGTTCTTATTCCTCGGTTTTCTTCCTAAAGTGTCTAATTCTAGCTGATAAATGTAGCTCAACTTCACAGGTTGTTTGCATTTGTCAAATTTTCATAACAAAAATTCTTATTTGAAAGCCCATGTGTAATTTATTTTGCACGTATACATCTTATTTAAAAATACTTTAGCATGAGAACCTGAATAAAATATAACTCTGTATATAGATCATGCATACTTACGCGAAAACAGGCTGTCTAAATATACTTAAACCAGTATATATTGTAATACAAGCAAATGCATCGTCTTAAACATTTCAAAAGTGGTTTAGCTTAGTATTTAGAATAGATTTGCACTTAAAGAGAATGTAAGGAACAGGGATTTTATACATATTGCTCTTTGAGTCTAGGACTCTTTTCTACAATATTTGCTTTACTTTGGAGTTTATAATCGCTGATTATCTAGCCACCACCATCCCTATGTTTAAAAGCCTTTATTTTACAGAAGGTCTTGATGTACAACCGACTTGTGCAATTTCAACCTCAGAATGTTTTCTTTGTGCCGTGCGAAATATATCTCCAGGGCTTGCATTGACCGTCTCTGCATATCATTAGACAGATATTTGCAGACTATAATGTGCATCCTCTATGAAAAATATACTGTGGGTATCTGCCAGCTACTTTACCGTTTTGATTCCATGAGATTCTACAACCGTCTATTGATTGCCTAAGTTTTGGTGGGGATCAAGATGAGCAAGACGATGTTGCTGCCTTCAAGATTTCACAGTTGAGTAGGGGGAGGAGAAATGGGCCACAATTATCCTAGTATCAGAAAAATGTGCTAAAACGTACTTTTGAAAGAGCCACAATGTGCTGCAGGGGTTTGAGGGAGGCAACGTTTGCATCAGGGAAGGCTTCCTGAAAGAAGCAGTTCTTAAAGGGCAGACTGAGCGGAGAACAGCATTTGAGGCAGTGGGAACAACATAAGCAAAGGCATGGAGGGAGAAGAGAAAGATTTGCTGTATCTTACCAAAGCCTTTGTATGTGCTTGCTCATTTAATCTGCACAATCACCCTCTAATGTGGTATCGCTGAAACGTAGCATAATGAACAAGGGGATCGATGGAGCCCATAAAGAACCAGATGTGTTCTACTGGATATCAGCAGTGTGGATGATGCTTCCTCCAGTTTCACATGGTACACGTTTTCCTTCCCTAATTCCTACTTCTGGGAACAGGCTTCCGTGAACAGTCTTTATGTGCTGAACATAGGTTATAGGGTCTGACATGATATTTATCCCCTCCATCTTGGGGTGGCCTGATGGTGTTGGGGCAGCTGGAGTCCCTGTGCTGGTTACCTTCTTCCCAAGCAGACCTGTCCACTTACCCCAGGGTCGACATAATTTTCTTGGTGTGCCATGATGTGAGAATGGTTGGGAAACACTGATTTTGAAAATAGCTTTGAGTTACTTGCTAAAAAAAAAAAAATCAAGCCTTGTTTTATGAGGCAGTGGTATTTTCCCCCCATAGCACCAGAAATATTAGTTGGTACAGTCAATGTTGGAGGAAACCGGCGTTATTGCAAAATATACCGCAATGGAAGAAGAATCAGCTCTTTGAGAATGATGTTTTTAGATCATTTTGCTTATCAAGTTGTGAGCATCACATTAATCTGTTTTTCTCTCATGACAAAAACTTTTGGGGATAACAGCAATCACTCGTTTATGTGCAAATACCTAGAATATGAGCAGTGTGAATCCGTAACAGTAGAGGAGGCATCGAGGGTGAGGTGGCACAATTCTTTAAATAGTCACACATAATTTCAATTGAAAAACTTTGCTCAACTGAAAGAATGACAAACACGCTATTGTTAAAGGGGGAAAAAAAACTGTGGAAAGTTATGAATGTCTAAAATTTCCTGCAGTTATTTTTTGCAAGGATTGATTCATATTCAGATTAGCTTCCTGCCAGATGGAAGAAACACACAGTAAATCAGCTTTTGCAGGAGAGAAATCAAAAAGAAGTACAAGCTTCTATTTAAAGGGATTTCTTTCTTCTTTTTGCCGTATTAATAGCACATTAACCCATAGGGAGTATTAATGTAAGAAGATAAACTACGGGGGCTACCATTCTATCCTTTAGGAAGACTAAATATTTTTCAGTCCAATAGGCTGAGAAAAATTATTTCCTCGGATTGCACATCTAAGATAGTATTTCTATTTAATGATGGCCAAGCCTCTTGCATTCCAAAGCAAAAAGGAAGGATAGATGTGTGGAAATAGGAGATAAATTCTTCCTCTCGCACCCAGTGAACCACTGCTTTATGTGGTTGGTCCTGGGAAGGATTAACTACACAGGAGATGCGATGGATTGTGTGCTCAGGGGTTCACTAAATCAGATACATGGTGTTCTGGCAGGGGTACTGGTGGAGCGCACACAGCGTCTTGAAGGAGGTATGCTGGTTCTGGCCAAATCAGCCAAGCGTGTTAACAGCAAGATCTTACTACATGGCCAGCGCTAGAGGCTACATTTCCTTGTTCTTATCATGGTGTTTCTGCCTTTCCCATTCAACTCTCCACCCCATTTGTTCTCTCTTTGGGTTATGCTCTAGGCTTTCCCCACGATAATACTCTTCGCTCTACTGTAGTTCAGTAACATACCATAGGTTGTGACTCTTCAGGCCTGATCCATCCCCAAGTGTGCTCTTGCTCTCTCTCTCTCTCTCTCTGTCTCTCACATGCTGACTCCACGGGGACAGATTTCCATTTGGCCTGTCTGAGCCTTGCTGGAAACTCTGACAATAATTGTAACAATTCAGCTATTGACATTTGTTTTACAAACACCTACAATGTGCCAATCCTCTCCCTGTGAGATGGATATTATTATTATATCATGTCTATAGCTGAGGAAATAAAGCTCAGACAGTTGAGGAAGCTGATCAAAGATCACAGAATAAACATTATCGTTTCAGCAAATAGTGCTAGAGCCACTGGACATCCACACACAAAACAAATGAACCTAGAACCAGATCTTACACTCTCTCCAAAAATTAACTCAAAATGGATCACAGACCTAAATGTAAAGCATGAAACTGTAAAGCTCCTAGAAGACAACACAGAAGAAACCTAACTGACCTTGGGTGTGGCGATGACTTTTTAGATGCAATACCAGAGATAAGATGTATGAAAGAAATAAGTAATAAGCTACACTTCATTAAAATTGAAAACTTGTGCTCTGTGATATCTTGTGGTATCTCATTGTTGTTCTAACTTGCAATTTCTTAACATTATACGATGCTGAATATCTTTTGTTTATATATATATAATTTAATTGTATATATATAATAATTTATATATATAAATCATATATATAATAGTTTATAGACATATTGTTTATATATATAGTATATATAAATCATATGTATAATATATATTATATATTATATATATTATATATATTATATATATAAATCATATATATAATAGTTTATATATATAATTTATATATATAGTTTATATATATATAAATTATATATATAAATTATATATATATATATATATATATATAAATCAGCCATAAAAAAAGAACGAAATCTTGCCATTTGCAATGACATGGATGGAACTAGAGGGTATTATGGTAAGCGAAATAAGTCAGAGAAAGACAAGTACCATATGATTTCACTCATATGTGGAATTTAAGAAACAACAGATGAATATAGTGAGGGAGAAAAGAAAGGCAAATCAGAAAACAGACTCTTAACTATTGAGAACAAACTGAGGATTATTGGAGGGGAGGTGGGCAGGGGGACGGGTTAAATGAGTGATGGGTATTCAGGAGGACATTTGTCTTGATGAGCACTGGGTATTGCATGGAAGTGATGAATCACTAAATTCTTAGCCCAAACTAATATTACACTGTGTGTAACTACCTGGAATTTAAATAAAAACTTGATAAAGAAAAAAAATCACTTTTTCTAGAAATCAAGAGAAACCTTGTACTTCCTCCTTTGGTTTGACACTGAGCTCTAGAGACCGTAATTCAATTGTAATGTATAAAACATCCCATTTGACAGATAAGTAGTCTCATGGGTTCTGAAGTCAACCAAATCGTTGTTGAAGGTTAAGATGAAAGATTAAAAACACCCAAAATACACAAGCATCTACAAAATCAGGGGTTTTTCTCTTCAAATCATTTTAACAATACTTTTATAGACCTGTTCCTTCGAAGTACAGAGTGAGATATTGTATCAACTCCTTGTGTTTTCCCAGTCCTTCCAGTGCACCTTATAAGTATGCAGAATTATATCAGATGCTAAATGCCTGAAGCGTGAGGTTCTCTGGGTTCTTATTCTTAATTATTGTGCTGAATTTCATATTTGGGTCTAGATTTCATATGAATAAATTATTCTCCAAATACATAATTTAAGACAATTAATATTCAGTCTTACTTTAACACAGACTGGAATCTAAGCCAGATTTATCTATGAACAAGAATGTTACATAGAAATGCCATTTAAAACCCCTAAAAGTTTAGTTAACTCATGCCTTCTGATTTGTTTTGCTACTGACCCCTTAGTATCCTGGAACTGACAGGGCACAGAATAACATGGGATTCTGAAAAAGTCATATCCCTGAGTCATTTTCCACTGAGGCTGTTGCACGGTTTACAGAGTGCTATCCTGCCTCTCTGCCCTACTCAATTCTGTTCATGATGCAGCCTTGCTCTACCTTCTAGTCTAGGCCTATTTCCATGTTTTTTGCTTACAGTAGATTTTAATCTTCTCAAGAATAAGGAGCACTTCTTTACAAAAAATTCCATGGCATTTAGTTAAATAATTTTGCTTCAAATGGATGCTGAGCAGGGGAGGGGCAGAGAGAGACGGAAAGAGAGAATCCCAAGCAGGCTCTGTGCTGTCACTGTGGAGCCCAATGGGGGGCTCGAACTCATGAACCATGAGATCATGACCTGAGCTGGAATCAAGTCAGACTCTTAACCTACTGAGTCACCAAGGTACCGCTGTCGGCTGTTTTTAAAACTCATAAATGACTTGATCCAAGTGGGGTGAAAGAATATTAATCTGGTATAAACTGTAAAAAGAGGGGCGCCTGGGTGGCTCAGTCGGTTAAGCGGCCGACTTCGGCTCAGGTCACGATCTCACGGTCCGTGGGTTCGAGCCCCGCGTTGGGCTCTGTGCTGACAGCTCAGAGCCCGGAGCCTGTTTCCGATTCTGTGTCTCCCTCTCTCTCTGCCCCTCCCCCGCTCATGCTCTGTCTCTCTCTGTCTCAAAAATAAAAAAATAAACATTAAAAAAAAACTGTAAGAAGAGACGAGTGATGAAATTACATGTTTTGTCTGTAAGTAATGCAAGTAAGTACAAGAAAAGATCCCCCCCCCCAAAATATTGAAAAGAATATAATTCTAGGTTTAGGTAGTGTAATCACTCACTAATGATAAAGGGGTCACTTCTCCAGCATGGCATAACAGCCTTAAATGTGTATGCATTTAATAGTAGAGTTTTAAAATGCATGAAACAAAAAATGACAGAACTGATTATTTAACCTAATAAAGAATACCTTAAATAAGATCTTCAATTAACCTACCGATTAGTGAAAGACTAAATACTTCCCTCTAAGATCAGGAAGAAGGAAAACATGTCCATGACCACCATCCATCTTCAACATTGTACATTTCCAAAAGCCTTTTAGAAAGGTAAAATTGGATTAGAAAATAATTAGAAAATTGGATTATTCACAGATGACATGCTTAGGTAGAAAATCTCAAAAACTACTCAAAAATGCTGTTAGAACTGATGACTGAGTGTAGCAAGGCTGCAAGATATAAATTTATTACACAAAACTATTTTGTTTATATATTAGCAATAAATAATTGGAAATTGAATTTAAAAAGGAGTAATACAACTTATAGTGGTATTGAAAACATTACACCATAGTATGATTGTGCAGGATCAGTATATCAAAAACTAGAAATGCTGATGGGAAAAAAATTAAAGAAAATCTAAATTAGTGAAACATGTCCATGGATCGGAGGACTAATTGTTAGAATTGCAAATCTCCCCTGAGTTATCTGTCGATGCAATTCCAATCAAAATCGCAGTCAGATTTTTTAAATAGAAATTGGAAAGCTCATTGTAAAATTTTTTTGGATAAACAGGAACTTGAAGAGAAAAAAAACACTTTTGAAATGAACAACAAATTTGGAGGGCTCAAGTGATCTGATTTCCAAACTTACTATAAAGCTACGCATCTTAAAATAGTGTGTAGTACTCTAAAAATGATACAGATATACAGAGATGGAGATAGAAATATGGATCAATGGAGCTGAGCAGAAGACCCATAAAGAGATGCACACAAATATATTTAACTATTGTTTGACAAGGTTTCAAAGGCAATACAACAAAGGATAGGCTTTTTAGCAAGTGGTGGCAGAACCACTGGATATACGTATGGAAAAAAATGAACTTCTGCACCATATTTGAAACTAATTCAAAAGTACTCATAGTTCTAAATATAAAACCTAAAACAATAAATCCGTAGGAGAAAACATAGAAGAATATTTTGCGACCCTAGATGAAGCAAAGATTTCCTCTATGGCATACCACCAACACACAATTCCTAAAAAGAAAGGTGATAAATTTGACTTCTTCAAAATTGAGACTTCTACTCTTCAAAAGACACTCATAAGAGAATGAAAAGATAAGCCACAGACAGAGAGAAAATATTTGCAAATCACACATCTAATAAAGTCCTTGTAGCTAGAATATATTAAGAACTCTCATAACTTAATAATGAGAAAAGAAACAACTCAAAACTTTTTAAAAATGGGCAAAATATTGGAGTCAACAGTTCAACCAGGAAAATATATGGACGCTAATTAAGCACAGGAAAAGATGCTCAACATCATTAGTCAATAGCAAATTAAAATCACAATGAGATACCACTATACCCCTGTTAGAACAACTTAAAAAATAAGAAAAAATATGAGACCACCAAGTGCTGGCAAAGACGAGAATTCCAATACATTTCTGGCCTTCCAATATACTTCCAATACACTATAAAATGTTACCAGCCACTTAAAAAAAAAAGTTGGTTAATTTTTTTTAAGTTAGGCATATATATGCCATATGCCTCAATGAGCCCACTCCAAAGTATCCACCCAAGTAAAATGAAACCGATATTCACACAAAGCCTGTACGCGTAATTTTATAGTAGCTCCATTGGAATCACCAAGAACTGGAAACAAACCAAATACCTCTCAAACAGTGATTGGATTAAACAACCCTTGGTACAAGGATTGTACAAACCTTTGTACATCCTCACGGTGGAATATCACTCAGCAATAAAAACGGAGGCACTAAGGATACATTAAACAATAAAGATGACTCAAAATCATTATGGTAAGTTAAGAAAGCCAGAAAATGAAAAGCCAACATAATGCATCTTTCTATTCTCTTGGCATCCTAGAAAAGGCAAAGTTCAGGAGAAAACATCAGATCAATGGTTGCCTGAAGCTAGGGGTACTAATGGGGGTTAACTGCAAATCAGCATAAGGGATCCTTTGGGATAATGGAAATGATCTGCAACTGAATTTTGGTATTGTTGCACAACTTTGTAAACTTACCGGAAAACATTCAACCATATACTTATGATGGGTGAATTTTATGAAGCTTTATTTATTTAATTATTTTTTGAATGTCTATGTATTTTGAGAGAGAGAATGAGTGGGGGTGGGGGGTGGGGGTGAGCAGGAGGGCAGAGAGTGCAGGAGAGCCACATGGGACTTGATTTCAAGAAATCAAGAGCCAGACGCTTAACTGACTGAGCCACCCAGGTGCCCCTATGAAGCTGTTTTTTTAAAAGGCACCATCAAAGGAGACATTTACTCTTCAGATGTCTTGGTTCTGAATCTCCCACTTTGATGAGGTTCAGGCCTTTATTTGAGAGTCCCCTGTTGCCAATTTCTGTCCTCATTCATTTCTAAAGGGAGGATTCCATCTTCACTCATACTGAGTGAAATATTCGGGTTTCGGGTTCTTAGCGAGTACTCGGGTATGGGAAAGAATTCTTCTAAGGAGACTTTGACAATCAGCCCCCAGCTAGAACTCCTGCAGGACTTCTGTTCAAGGAATAAGGCCCTTATTGCTGGACATTGTCTTTGTCCTGTTGGACTCTCATTACCCAGGATGATTTAAAAGTTTATCGGCCAAGATGGGCCCTTTGGATACCCTGAAATTAGTTTAATTGTATGCACGGGATTACAAAAGCAAACAAAATGAGTGAAAGCTTATTTCAGTTGGCACCTGGAGGCCTCAAAAAGAAACACTGAAAATGTTGCTGCCCTTCAGGCAGTTAACTACAAACTTTTAGAAGCTAACTCGGACCTTTCCAAGAGGCTGTCAAAATTAGAAAAATCGGTTGAAGCCACTCCTGTCCCCTTCCTTGGAGTACTCAAACTGTACAAATGTTTGGAGTCGCTAATCACCCTGTATCTGTCTTTACATCCCTCCCCATCCCATTCGAACTGGGACCCATTCAGAGACACCATCCTTTCTTCCTGGTCCTTTCAGCTCTTATTCAATTATTGGGTCAAGATTTTCTTGGAGCCCATCAGGCACACAACTCCTTTTCCCAAAAGGGGGAAATATTTTTGAATATTGAACCTCCAAATCCAAACCTTCAAGAAAATCTTGACATCCTAATATCTATTCCCATTCTTTCTCTAAAACACCCTAACTCAGAACCCATCTTTGATTCTATTCCTGAAACTCTTTGATCAAAAAGTGACATTGATATTGGGGGTATTCATTCTGTACCACTCATTAAAATCCAGATTGATGAAAGAAAGAAAAAGCCTTTGCTAAATATCAAACAATATCCTTTAAATGTTGAGGCAATCCAAGGAATTAAGCCTACCACTGAGGATTTTTTTAAAGAAATTAATTGTCCCTACACTAGTCCCTGTAATACCCCCATCCTCCCATCCACAAGCCACATGGAAGGGGATGGAGATTTGTACAGAATCCCAGAGCAATTGATAACATTGCATTTCCCAAAGAAGATAAAATACTACAACATTAATTACTGAACATAGGTTTAACCACTTTGGGTTTCTTATTGTAGAGAAACTAAGGATATTTGGGGCTATTGGTGAACACGTTTTATGCTACACTGAGAAAGCAACATATTTCAAAAGTTATAAAACATATTCATAAGTGTGCTGGCCCACAATTGCTGACTTCTTAGTTTTCACTAGGAATTAAAGATCCTAAGGGTTAAGAATTCTAGTCGATATATATAAAAATAAAACAACTAAAAACAACAAGGATGGAAGAAAATGATTGATGGAAAGTGTGCAAGGAAATAGAAAGTGTGTTTTTGGTAAAAGAAGGTATGAGGAATGGAAATGCATTTTGTTGAGTGAAAACAGAAGGGGTTTTGTGCCAAAGTAAAGCTGGTTAGTTTGGAAAGGGAAAGAACAGGGATAAAGGAAAACGGATGCAGAAAGTTGTAGAAAGTTTGTGGAAAAGGAATTTTATGTTGTACGGTCAAAGCTGGCGAAGATTGAATGGATTTATTTATAGGTTTTTAAAAATGAACTCAAAAGGGTACTGATACAAAACTAGAGTTTGGTTTTCTCTCTGTTGAAACAACAAAATTTTCTTAGATTATCAGTTTTTTCTGAATAAGAAATTATAAATAAAGCTTCTTTGCTGTTAATGTAACCCACCGGGGGAACAAGGATTCTGTGTTTTGTTTTTATCACATCTTTGATGACTTTGAAAAACTGAGTCTCCTCTACTAAAAAAAAAAAAAGGTAAGCCTTTACAGCAATGTAATCTTCTATATCTGTCCTTGAAACCTTTCTGTCACTTGGGTTTTAAGTAGATAATTAAGTATTGTTTCATAAATTTCTGTGATCCTTTTTAGCCAAGTGTCCAAACCTTTTGATATTTTTGACAAACTTCCCCAAATCAAATTATAAATGAAGTCTTTTGACTTGGAAGAAACTTTGGGATGTTTTTTTCAGAGGGTCCTTGGGACATTTCAAAGCATTAATTAAACTAATTAGGCTTATTTGATACGTTAAATTATATGGGAAGCATTGTCAACTAAAAATAGTACTAAACCGAGGCACCTGGGTGGCTCAGTCCGTTAAGCGTCCGATGTTGGCTCAGGTCATGATCTCACAGTTTGTGAGTTCAAGCCCTGCATCGGGCTCTGTGCCGACAGCTCAGAGCCTGGAGCCCGCTTTGAATTCTGTGTCTCCCCCTCTCTCTCTTCCCCTCCCCTACTGGCACTCTGTGTCTCTCTCTCAAGAAAATAAATAAACATCCAAAAAAATTTTTTAAGTAGTACTAAACCTTATTTATGTAGTATTTACACAGGTATATGTTAATATAAGTGTTCAAAAATTATATGAAATTCCTAAATTTCCGATGTAAGTTTGATGACATTCTGATGACATTCTGCTTCCTTTGATCTAGAGCTGATAAAAGGGGATGTACTTCAATTTTGCAAAAGCCTAATAAAATCCATAGAGAATATTATACTTTCGTAGAATAGTCTTTCCACAGTGTGCTCCCGGGAGACAAAGACATCAAATATCACAGCCTTCAACCCGAGGACATGGTTTATTAGAAAAGACACATTCACAAAGACTCCCTCCAGCCTCACTGGAAGGGACCACACCACTTCTTGCTAACCAGTCCTTGCGCCAGTAAATTAGAAGGCGTTGACTCATGGAGTCATGTTTCTCATTTTTTAAAAATGAGAGCCTTTTTTAAAAAAGGCTCCAACGTCCAACCGGACTACTAAACTAACTGGAGACCTCAAACTGACTCTATCCTAGAAAAAGAAGCTGACGACACGTGAGTTGACTGCTTTCCCAAGAATCAGGACCGGGCTAGTACAGTAACTCTTCCCTCACTGCCAAAATTAAAAATTTTTCAAATGTTTATTTATTTTTGAGAGAGAGAGACGGAGTGCAAGCCGGGGAGGGGCAGAGAGAGACACACACACACAGAATCGGAAGCAGGCTCCAGGCTCTGAGCTGTCAGCACAGAGCCCAATGCGGGGCTTGAACTCTTGATCCATGAGACCATGACCTGGGCTGAAGTCAGACGCTCAACCGACCGAGCCACCCAGGCATCCCCATAACTGCCAACATTTTAATGGAAACTCTTAAACTTGGAGTTTTGGATTATTGTTTCTCTGTGTATGAATTCTTAGAATTTTTGCTGTTGTAAATTCAGTGGGACGTCTTCACTGTTGGTAACCAAAATCTGAATGGTTTCTGTATACCTATTGTTGTTCCTTCCTGCCTTTATGTCTTTCCAACATTATAACATATAACATATAACATAACATATAACATATATAACATATAACATATTTGTTTTCCTCCCTGCTCTTATCACATCCCTAACCCAGAAGGATAACGTTATTGTTCAAACATCGCAATCCTGGGAATCTATCTGACTGTTGGATCTGCCATCATTCCCCCATTGGAAGTTTTGCAAAAAGTAATGACCCAATAATTATGCCTATCTTTAACTTTTCAAATATTCCCAACTTTATTGTAACTTTTGATACAAAGCCTCCTGCTATATCCTATCAAATTCAAGTTTTCAGCCCCCAAACTCCTATTCCATGCTTTCTCTTAGTACCCTACACCCTATCGACCTTGTTTTCTTCTCTGGTACAAGACCATTAGACTCCTGGAAGGTGCATTTCCAGGTTCTTACTTGTATCTGCAATGCAAATGCGTGGACACACCTTTTCCTGATAAGAATTCACTACTCTGTAAGACTTTCTTATCCAACCCTATTCCCGTGCCCCCCCCCCCCCGCTGCCGACTCAAGCTTTTTAACTTAATAAAACTTCTGATCCCTGACTTGAGCTCATCTCCCCTTCATTGTCTATTAATGAATCTATAAATACTGCCAACATGTCTGGCTTGCTCTGTGCATCTAAGGGATATATTTTTGTTTGTAAATATGATCAACAATCTTGGGCTTATGAATGTCTTGATAGTTGGAGAGGCCTTGGTAGCTCATGTCTTTGGGTCATTTATTATCCCCTTTCACTATTCTCAAAACAGCTACAGCCAGTACTCATGAATCTCACCCAAGAGAGAAAGAGGTCTTATCAGAAATATAGGATTACCCTGATGAGGACCCTTGCAAATATGAAGACAACAGCTGGGGATGAAGCCAAGGCTGTGACCTTCTTGTCGTATATTCTGGAGATCAGTTAACTGGTACTTTACAATCATAAGTTCATGGCTTGGAGCAGACACAGCAGACTTAGAAGTTACAATAAGAAATGTGACCAGAACTGTTAAACAGAATAGTCTTTCCATGACCAGGGCCCCCAAAAAGATCTTTAGATTCCTTAACTCAGATCGTCCTTGACAACAGGATTGCCTTAGATTATTTACTTGCAGCCCAAGGAGGAGTTTATGCCATAGTTAGTAACTCTTACTGTACTCGGATAAATAACTAACAGCAAGTAGCATTAGAAACCACTAAGTTACTCAAACCAGCCAAATCCTTAAAGGGACATTCAAATTTTATCCTAGGATGGTTTCATTTTAGGTTTTCAGATATTTTTAGCGGGCTTATAATTTTAATTAATGCGCTGTATGCTATTTTCAATTGCTTATGTTGTATATTTCCCATTGCCGTGCTACTACTCAAAATGTCATAGTGACAGTTGCTCAAAGACTCCAAACAATTCACCAGATCTACCCTTTAACTAAAAGAAATGAGAACGTAATTGATATCTAGACCTTTCTTCCTCAAACCCCCTTTTTGCTGAAATATGACTGTAAGACTCTAACTCAGCATGCTTATTGGATCTGTCAAATATCAACCAACTATGAAAGTCCTCATTCCGGAGGATATGATAGACCTAGAGCAGGCTGCCAACCGTTCTCTCGGCAAGAGGGGACTGGCTGCATAATCATGACATTGACCCATGATGCTATCCTGACAGAAGGATCTCCATTAAAAGGGGGAAATGTGAAAGAAGATTCCAAAATGGAGTCAGCATTGCTAAAAGAGTCATTCAAAATAGAGTCCGAAGGACATAGAAGAAGTAGGGTCTTTGCATATCTCCTGTTTCGCTTCTCAGAACACCATGAACTTTGACTTTTATCAGTTGCAGCCCTACCACCTCCTGAAACACACTTTTCCACATGGAACTGAAATAGAGACAATGTAGCCCTTGTTAGGTAAATAGCCAATCATGTAGACGGTCAGTTAAACTCTGTCAGTCCCAATCATAATTCTTTCAAAAATCCTTATGTACCTTTGTGGTTTTTGCTTTTCCTGCTTGCAATTGGCTCCATACTTTGATTTTGGTCCACTCTGTCTCCCAATCCCTGAGACGCCAAATAAATGTTGTTGGTTGCTCTACAGCTCTCTCATCTTCTTGGTTGACACTTTCTCTCTCTGTCTCTCTTAATCTCTCTCTTTCTCTGCCTCTCTCCATCTCTCCTTCTCTCTCTCTCTCTCTCTCTCTACACACACACACACACACACACACACACACGTCACACACATTATCAAACGACAAAAGATTCAACCAGACTGCAGACCGTTCCTGTTAGATAAAGAAAAAGAGACAGACAATCCAATAGAAAAAGAGTGGAGAAGGTAGCTCAAAAAGGGGGACATCCAAATAGTCAGAAAAACACATAAACAAATAAAAAGTAGGCCCATGTAAAAACTACTCAACGTGATTAATCGTGAGAGAAATAAAAAACCCGCTGTGAGATACCACCATGTTCCCACCATATGTATGCCAGAATGACTCACAACCAACCGCCACACAAAGTGTTAACAAGGATGTGGACTAACTGGGACTAACTGGAAAACTGTTTGGCAGTGTCTCTATCAAAGCTGGATGCACCCATACCCTACGGCTCAGCAATTGCACTTCTGCTCCACCGTAGGTACTCAACATGTATCTATGCATATGCTTACTGAAGCACATGAACAAGAATGTTCACGCTAGCCCTGTTTGTAGTATCTGGAGACTAGAAACAACCCAAATGTTCCTAAATAATGAAACAGCTGAATAAGTGATGGCATACTATTAAAACAATAAGTCACACAGAAATGAAAACCAATGAACTGTTGTCACAAGCGGGAGCGTGGATGAACCTCACAAACGTAAGTCGAATGGGAAGAAAATCAAATACTAAAGACAACATACTGCATGACTCCATGTAAAATTTAAAACCAGACCACACTAATCCAAAAGAAGTTAAGATAGGAGGTCCTGAGGCAGCCGGGGCCGTGGTGGTGGCCAAGTCCCAGAGTGACATTGCGCGCCCGTGGCTATAGGCGAAGTCCTTCCAGTGGGACGTGGAATGTTCAAAAGGGACTGGAGAAAACACTCGGGCAAAGTGCACAGCACTTGCTATTTCAGTTCTGTGGAGATATTATCTTAGCTCTAACTTCACTGAAGGAAGCTTTACTTGGGGATCAGAGCAAGCATAAAAAACTAAAAAATCCAAGACAGAAATAGTCCCTGCCACTCAAGAAATCCTCAGAAGTATTTTGCCGTGGCCATCGAGGAAGAAGAACGCAGAAATGTTAGTAGGTGCTGTTGCACTTGTTCTGGATAAATTCGATGATCTGACTGACAATTTCTCCTCCCCTCACACCCGCTGCAGAGTTCTCGCTGGCATTGTCATGACAACAGGCACAGATGTTACAGCTGCCAAGGTGATGAGTGTTTCTACGGGAACAAAATGTATTAGTGGCAAATACATGAGTGATGGTGGCCTTGCATTAAATGACTGCCATGCAGAAGTCATATCTCAAAGATCCTTGCTTAGATTTCTTGATACACAACTTGAGCTTTACTTAAGTCACAGAGATGATCAAAAAAGATCCATCTTTCAGAAAGCGAGGGAGAAGGGCTTAAACTGAAGGAGAATGTTCGGTTGCCTCCGTGTATCAGCAGCTCTCCCTGTGAGATGCCAGCGTGTTTTCACGCCATGAATCAATACTGGAGGAACCATCAGACTTGCTCAGTGGCAAGTATCTGTAGAGTGTGCTTACTTAATCTCTTTCAGAGAAATTTATTTTTCGATGTTCAGGTCCTTAGGCGTAAAAACAACATGTGGAAACTGCTCTGTGGCTAGCACAGGAAAATCAAAGCCATTCTCAAAGGATGATAGGCCGTGATCTGGGGCCTCTGAGGCCGTGTCTCTAAGGCCTTTTACTTGACCCCCTCTGCAAAATCAACCTTTTTTTCTTATCAATTGAAAACTTTGCTATGCATAGAGGAAATTATAGCCTGGACATGGCACCCCTGTGTGTGTGCGTTTTTAGTGTTTATTTATTTTTGAGGGGAGGGGAAGGGCAGAGACAGGGAGGCAGAAGATCCAAAGTGGGCTGGGCGCCGACAGCAGAGGGCCCGATGCGGGGCTCGAACTCACAAACTGTGAGATCATGACTTGAGCCAAAGTCGGACACTAACCGACTGAGCCACCCAGGTGCCCGGGCACCTGTGTGTTTTTCTGTCTCTCATGCATATGTACTCAGATCCTGTCCCAGTAGCAGATACTCACGGATGCCGTGCAAGTTATGGAAGCATTAGGCTTTTCGATATTAACTTTGGGCTGGAACTTGCTGAACATCCATCCCTTCATAAAAGCCACTTGGGATATGTCCTCACAATGACAAACTGCCACCCACAGAGCGAGCCCCTCTGCCAGTGCCGCCAGAACCTGCCCGGGGCTCCTGGGGCACGATACCCAGGCTCACTCTTGGGAGGTCTGATGGATATGACCGAAACGGACTCATGACCGGTAGATGGTGTTTCAGCGGTGTCTTGTGCCTACGCTTAATGCCCTTTATTACTTAAAAAACAATTCAGTGACTAGCAGGAAAGTGGGCAAGAACTTTTGAATTCAAATGTCCTAACGTCTAAGCTCACTCTGATTTAACGGGACAGAGTTCAGGCATTTTTGTCCTTTTGAAAATATTGTGCTACTTACTGTTTTAAAGCTCAATGCTAAGGTCATAATCCTAAACTAAAATGTGTGTGTTTTTTGTGTGTCATGCTGTTTCGTT
The DNA here is from genome assembly GCF_016509475.1 of Prionailurus bengalensis. Lineage (NCBI taxonomy): Eukaryota > Metazoa > Chordata > Mammalia > Carnivora > Felidae > Prionailurus > Prionailurus bengalensis. The sequence goes on from NC_057361.1 coordinate 116,982,089, forward strand.
TGTTTTTTTTGGGGGGGGGGGGTGTGCATGCGTACTCTGCTCTGTTCTGTAGTATTTGGTTACTAGCATGTCTTTTTAAAAAATTTTTTTAATGTTTATTTTTGAGAGAGAGATGGGGTGCAAGCAGGGGAAGGGCAGAGAGAGAGAGGGAGACACAGAATCCGAAGCAGGCTCCAGACTCTGAGCTGTCAGCACGGAGTCCGACGGGGGGCTCGAACCCACGAGCCATGGGACCATGACCTGAGCCGAAATCAGATGCTTAACTGACTGAGCCACCCGGGCACCCTGGTTACTAGTACATCTTTAATTTGAGAAAAAGGAGGATGAGGGAAACAGAAGCTTTCTCAGATCAAATTTTACAGCCCCAAAACCTTAAGAAAAACACAATAGAAAGACTGATGAGCTTGATGGTGGGTAAGCGGAAATCATGGCATCAGTGTCCGTAGAGCTTTCGGTGGTGGACGTGAAATACAATGTAACTGTTGTGTTGTACAAAAAAAAATAAAAAGTAAGAAGATACCTTTAGGTGGGGCGCCTGGGTGGCTCAGTCAGTTAAGCGTCCAAGTCTTGGTTTCCACTCCAGTCGCGATCTTATGATTTCCTGCTTGGGATTCTCTCTCTCCCTCTCTATCTGCTCTTCCCTCACTCGTGCTGTCTCTGCCTCTCTCCAAAACAAATAAAAAAACTTAAAGTTTTTTTTTAAAGAAGATCCCTTTAGGGAGGAAAGGAGGGTAGTGACGGGGGGGGGGGCGTCAGTGGTACTTGTCCTAGTTTCTGATCTGAGTGGTAGTTATGAGATAATTTTACTGTGGGAAAAATCATCCCGCTGCACAGTTATGATATGTGTTCTTTTCTGTATGTATGTCACTTTTTCAATTGACTGATTTTGTTTCAAAAAGAGTAATGGTGCCACAATTAAAACAATTATTTCCACCATTTCTTTCCCCCAATGAGTCTAGTCGACTCATAAATATTTACAGTAATTGGCCCCAAATAGTGTAAGTATTCTTCCGATGCTTAAGGAAAAATTCTAGGTAAGCTTTTGCAACATCAAAACACAAGAATTTCATATATTATTCCATCCCTTTTCACTCTGGAGTAGATTCAGCTTTTCAGCTTAAGAGAGGCTTTATTGCAACAAAGCACGCTTCAAAGTCATCAAGCATCTGTCTCTGACCCTTCCATTTGACATTGTATAATAGCAACATTAAGGGCTGTGACTGATCTTCATCAAGAAATTCTTAGCATTGGCAGCAATACAGGCTCGGGCTGGAGTGTAGTTTACAGTCTTGGAATCCTTTCTCGGATGTCCTCCAACTCCCTTCGGTAGCTGTGGCACAAATTTTCCGCACAAAATGGAACCAAGGAACTCAAACAATACTGTGCTGTACTTTCAGATAGAAACAGAGGAGTCTGTTGGATTCCCCATCCATGTTCACTCAGGAAATCTGCCTCTGGCTAACCTTTGCATGCATAACGTGCTGGCTGCCGTGTGGATAATGTGTGTTTCTGTCTTTTCTCTTTACCCACCTGAGCTGTAAACAGCCCTGAAATTAACCTGTGTCACATGGTCTCAGCAAGGTAGAAGCACATGGGGGGGGCCCTGGGGGATTTCTTTTCGTGCTTCTTGCTGACATCTGCCAAAACAGAAAAAAAAAAAGGTACAGTCTCTTCAAAATAAATACACTCACCTTTTTTTTTTGTCATATATGCCGAGTGTTTTTTTAATGCTTATTTATTTTTGAGACAGAGAGAGAGAGAGAGAGAGAGAGAGGTAGAGAGAGAGGGAGGCACAGAATCCAAAGCAGGCTCCAGGCTCTGAGCTGGCAACACACAGCCTTATGTGGGGCTTGAACTCACAAGCCGTGAGATCATGACCTGAGCTGAAGTCCGATGCTTACCCCACTGAGCCACCCAGGCACCTCACAGAGTGTTTGTTTCATTAGGAAGCCTGTGCTTAGGATTTCAGCATCCTACAGAAGATACTTGATAACTTCACTTTGATTTTTAAAAACCTGTTAAGTAAATATGTGACCAAAATAATAGCTACAGTCAACTGTGATACATGACATGTGTCTCAAAGTCTTTCCTGAAACTCCAAGATTTGTCAAAAAGGAAATTAAATGATTTGTTGGGGGCAGGGAAGTTGCACAATTAATGGTGAGGACAGTTTGAGGAGCATGACCGGTAGGTTATAAAATGCTTCCTCTTTCTGTCTCTGGTGTTCGATGATTCTTCATTTAACAAATGCTCACTGAATGTTTATGTCTACTGGGCCTTGTCCTAGGTGCTGAGGTGCCGTTCTATGCATTGGGAATTCAATAAATAATATAGGCAAAAGGCCCTGACAGCGTGGAGCTAATCCCCTCCTGGGTATAGAGACCACCAGATGCAGACAATAATAAAGGAGTAAATATATAAAATAAATGGTATGTCAAATGAATAAATATATAAAATAGACAGTATGTCAGGTGAAGAGGAAAAACGTAGGGCAAGAATGTTAAGGAACGCCAAGGGGCCTATTTTAAATAGTGTGGTCATGATGGCATTACTGAAAATGCCACATGTGAACTTTTTACCTTGAAGGAAGTAAAGGAAAAAGCCACGGAACTATGTGTCGGTAGGGAGCCATCTTGCAGGAGAGCTCCGTAGTCAGAGCCGTGAGCACACAAGTCTTTGGTGGAGCCTGTGTGAGGAGAGGCAGGGAAGCCAGTGGAGCTGGAAGGAAGGTAGATTATTTTGCCAGGACTGCTGTAACAAGGTACCACAAACGAGGTGGCTTTAAAAAAATTCACTCTCTCACAGCTCAGGAGGCCAGAAGTCCAAAATCAAGGAGTTAGCGGTGCCATGCTCCCCGCAGAAGCTCCAGGGGAGGATCTATTCCTTGCTTTTCCAGGAACCCTGTGATTATATGGGGCCCGTTGGGATCATCTGGGATAAGCTTCTCCTTTCAGGATCCTTAATTTAGTCACATCTTTTGCATGGAAGGTACCATTCACGGGGTCCAGGGAAGTGACATGGATATCTTTAGGGGAGGACTTTTGTTTTCCTTTCTTTCCCCCCAGAGGGAGACATTTTCAGCCTACCACAGAAAAGGAAGAGTGAAAGAGTAGGAATGAGGTCAGAGACCCCGCCAGCAAACGGGTCATGGGGTGACGTGGCAGGCCACCGCTAGTACCTGGGCTGTTTCGCGGAATAAAACCGGAAGTCTACTGACATTATCCAACTTATTTCACGTTCTTTTTAACTGCTTCAGAAAACCCTTTCAAAGTAACATGTGTACAGTTGTGATAAGGTTGTGATCCTTTCTTGATCACCTGATGGATCTCATCGATCCACACTGTGAAGAGGGGACTGTCCATCCCTCACACTGAAGTCTTAGAGATGTTTTAAAGTCAGAAAGCAAGTTCAGAGACCAAACCTGTCTGTGGCTACTGAACATGCCCAGCTCTTACAAGTTTTCCAAGGAAAACTCAAGGACAGTACAATCGGTGGCAGGAAGGGCAAGTGAGCCTAACAAAGAGCTCCCCAAAAGGGGGAGTAGGAGCGGGCACTGCAGGGAGCTCCCATAAGGCAGATCAAACCTCCCCTTGTCCCTCTCACCTCTGCTCCGTCACCCTCCTCTCTGTCCATACTGATGCGTCCACAATGAGCATGGACTCCTGCCTGATCGGCAACATCCTTACCAGCCAAGAAGCTTAGGCTTAACCCTAAGAACAATGGGCCACCACTGAAAGGTTCATAGCTAAGACTCAACGTGGCCTGGTTTTTGTCTCAGACACATCACACAGGGCGCAGAGGGCAAAAGAAATCTTAACGCTCCTGACCCTCATTGCTAACAGTGTTGAAAGAAACACTGGTAAGTAAAACAGTGTCACGCTATGTGATCTGTATTATAGAAGATGGGTCATATGGATCAAGGCAAGTTTTCACATGGAGAGTCGCTGTTCCTGACAGATGGGAGCACTGATACATTGCGACCCATGGGGCCCGCTTGTATCACTGTCTCTGGGAAGGAGACTGGGCTGTCTGTAGCAACGCAACTCTCCTTAAATGACGGCTGCTCTTTTTGCTGTGATAATCAAGTCCAGATTCAAAAGAGCACTTTTAAACTAACTCCATCATTTTCGCCCTGAGCAAACCTCGAGAGAAAAAAATGACCCCTGAAGATATCGACAGACTGAGCATAGTCTTAGACTTCCCAGGATAGTCCAGGTTTACAGCTGTGGAAATGGCATCACTATTAATAATAACAGCACCTCTGGGGCGCCTGGGTGGCTCAGTGGGTGAAGCGACCGACTTCGGCTCAGGTCATGATCTCGCAGTTTGTGAGTTCAAGCCCCGCGTCGGGCAGGCTCTGTGCTGACAGCTCAGAGCCTGGAGCCCGCTTCAGTTTCTTTGTCTCCCCCTCTCTCTACCCCTCCCCTGCTCACGCTCGGTGTCTCTCTGTCTCCTAAGAATAAATGTTAAAAATTTAAATAATGATAGTAATAAAAGCACCTCCATTCAATCTTAAAAATGACCTGGCTCCGATGAATACTTGTATGATCACTCCCAGGAATCAAGATACAGAAAAAAAAAAAAAAACCCACCAAAAAAAAACAAAACAAAAAACCCCCAACTCCTCAAACCTAAGGAGGCATTTTGCAGTTTCCTGGCTATCCCAGAGGCATGAACAATCTTGTAGCTATCACATTGTCACCTAATGGTCCTGTGTCCTAGATTAGAGAAAACTGCCCTGATTTCACAGAGGAAAACGCTGATGAATACGATCAGTGTGTCTGTCCCACTGTCCCCAAGTACTGCTAGTTTTGTGCATATTTAGCAATAAAAGGATTTGGGCGAAGGCTCAGGACTGGAACGAGCACCAGAAGGACAAAGAGCAGGAGAAAGTCAGGACCGACACACAGTGGCCACCATTGTATGTTCCCTTCAAGAGGGAAGTGAAGGAGTGAACTCAAGGTAGGGTCTGGCTGCCATATAGTGGCATACTCCATTGCGAGAGTGAAGCAACAGCACTTAGAATTCTAGAAAACTTACATCTCCACGGATGGGACTAGCCACAGAACTTGTGGGCTGGTCCTGAATGAGAACGCAGAGCGCCTGGTCCGCAAATCACTACAATTCCAGGACGGCAGCAGCAACACATTCCACAGAGTGTGGGGCCATTCTAAGGGTCGTGCCCTGTGCAGTGACACAAATGCCCACGACGTCCGCCCGGCTCATCGGGGCCTGGCTGGCCCGGACCGCACCAGATTTTCCCTCCAGCGCCTCCGTACTCCCTCATCACCTCTCTTCCATCCCCGCTTCCCAGACTCACATGAACCTACAATAAAAATAACCGACGTCTTTGTGTCACTTTGCACCTTACCGTTCGAGCCGCTCTAACAAATAGCACACACTGGGTGCCAGCATGCTTCTCTTCGTCCCCTTATGAAGGCGCCATCGCATTATGGGTGCTCTCTCCAATGACCTTGTCCAAACCCACTCACTCCCCAAAGGCCGAATACCTCCAAATACCATCTCTTTGGGGATGAGGGCTTCCACTTTTGATTTTGGGGGGTGGGGTGGGCAGACAGGTACATTCAGTTCACAGTAACGCACTGCCTCAGTGGGTTTCAAACCGGTTTGCCTGGAAATGTCTCGGAGACCAGTGAGGGCAATGAGTGAACGAGCAGCTGGGTGGGCTCCAGGATCCTACTTTCATCTGTTTTGTTGGGTGAGTTTCCGGGTAAGCCGTCCTCTTGGGAAAGATAAAAGGCTCTACTCGAAAACAAAGCTTAAAAGCCACTGTGTTGTTTGGTTTGAGATAAGCGGGGAAAATCGTATTCTTCCTAATTCTTGGGTGAGAGGAATAGATTCACGTGTATTAAGTGCCTATTGTATTCCAGGTACCCTGTGAAGTGCCTTCAGGCTTTATAACATTTAATCCTTACAACTCCACAAGGTATGTGTAATTATCCACTTTTAGTAAATGGGGACACCGAGGGCCAGATAAGTTAACAGATAAATCCAGGCAATATGTGGCAGGGCTGAGATTTGAACCCTGGCCCGTTAACAAAGCACATGTTCTCTCCACAACACCATACGGCTCCCCGTTCAGGTAAGCCTGCCATCTGTTCTCCGGCGGACATCTGGCTGCATAATTTACTGGGTAGCTTTTGGTTAGACTCCCGGCCACCAGCCCATCTCTGTACCCCAGGGAACCAGCAGAAAGCTGGGAAGCTATTGAATGGAGAAGAGAGAGGCCAGGAGCCCAGGGGAGCCTGGACTTGTTGTCTTGGAGGACGGTTATAAACCACGGGCAGGGAAGCCCACGTGGTGACCCAGAAGGTATTGCACTGTTTGTCCTTTGAGAACTGGACACTGCTTCATCTCAGAGCAGCGTAATACCTTCCGACAATCACTTCTGCAAATGCAGTTTTCGGCATCAAAGAGTCTTAACGTGTTTTAGGGATATAGTGTCAAATTAGTTCTATGGAATGGATGTAACGTCCATCAGGTGAATGAATCCCGAGGCGTCTCTCATAACGAATAGTATTTATTCCACGCTGGAGTGTTGCTGAACACTCCCGTGCCGGAGGCAGAGTTTGGAACAGAAGTATAAAGCCCCATACTGGCTTTGGGCAAAGAAAAACAGTATGTAAACGGTAAGGCACACAGACAAGATGCAGACATTGTAATAAAGGGTCGTGATCTGGTGAGATCAGAGGGAATATTCTGTGTCAACAAGAATGAAGAGACTGTTGCCAAGGACAGCAGAGGGTGTGCTAAGGCTGGTGGTTTTCAAATAAAGGGTATAATCAGAACCCCTGCTGCCAGGACGCACGTTTTTTTCTCACACAGAATGGAGATAAATTGTGTGTGTGTGTGTGTGTGTGTGTGTGTGTGTGTGTGTGAGACACTTCCTTAGATTAAAGAGTCAGAATTAAATTGAAAGTAATGCGATCTTATCTTGAGAGGAAGGTATTGGTATTTTTGATGCAGTCGCATGTTATCTGTAACAGGAGGCGACCACAACTGGTTCCCATGTCTCCATCGTCTTCTAAATGAAAAGAATGTGGGGATGAAAGCACAGCTTCCTTCCCATTAGTGCCAACAACTGCACTTCTCGCTTTTCAAATTTGCCTCTTGGGAATTCGAGTTTTAATAAGTGCTTGGGCACCAAGCACTTTCACTGAGAGAAAAGCTGTAATTTTTACCAGAAGTGCAACCTTCAAGCTGAATTTAATAGAGTCGGAAGGCGACAGAGAAGAACTTAATATACTATATTATCCTATGCAAATTACAGTTGTTGGGCAATAATGAGGTGTTCTACATTTTCCGTTCGTGGCGCAGCTTTCATATGTGGACTGCTTGAAAGTTGGAAGTCTATTCCTTCTTAGACAGGCAGTCTATGGCAAGCTACATAGGACCACAAAGTTTAAAGGTCCCTACGTCAAACGACAGCGAGAATTGGATTTTCTGTTAAATACTAGCAAAGCTCCTGTAGAAACTGCCGAGCTGCCCTCACTCGTTTGGAGGAAACAGCACTGTCCTTCAGCCTCCCAGCTCCTGACCGCTCCCTGAATATGGCCCCTGCTGGCCATTCCATGGAAGAAGCCTTATTTTCTTCATCTGGAAATTGGGTTCAACACCTGACTTACAGGACTCTTGGAAATTAGGTAAAGAATCACGATGCAAAGGGCCCGGCACTCTCTAAATAGTAGCTCCGGATATTATTATCATCAGTATTATTGCTGGTGTGGTTGTGACGAAGAAGAGAGGGCGAATGCCACAACAAGTAACAGTATTAGCCTCGGGTGTGTTTCCATAATAGCAAAAGCAGAAAGGACATGATGTCAGAACTACAAAGAAGCCGGAGGAGAAAGCCCAATTCTCAACGTACTGACTGAGCAGCTGTGGAACTCTGACCTTCTGAAAACCGCATCCTGGCACTATTCCACTACGATGACACTGGCTCCCAAATGCTCCTCTAACATTTGAAAATCACTGTATCATGAGGGTAAGTTGATAGGCATGTTCATTTCACCATCCCTTTTATTGTCCGTGGTATACATTAGCAGGTCTTTACCCAATTTCTCTTTCTTTAATGGGGAACTTCACCTTCTTTCATGACATTCCTGTTTTGCCACTTGACACGTAAATGCTTTTACTGAAAGCAAAGTGCAATTTACAGCATGGAACATTTCCAAATTACAGGTTGTGTGAAACTCGGGTCGCCATCTTAGAAACAAACTTCAGAATCAAAGAGGAGCCGCAGAAAACAACAGCAGCCAGTGACACAGATGCCAAACAAATCGGAGGTGACATTTCGAGCTACATTTTAATTCTTTTCTCTCGAGTAAACTACCTTTCCCATTAAATCTCTGTAGCCCTGTACTCAGCCGTGATGCCGCAAATCTGCCTAGCGTTGCTCTGAACACATCTCTTTATTTATTTTTTAATGTTTATTTATTTTTGAGAGAGAGAGAGAGAGAGAGAGGGAAAAAGAGAGAGTGATCAGGGGAGGGGCAGAGAGAGAGGGAAACACAGAACCCAAAGCCGGCTCCGGGCTCTGAGCTGTCAGCACAGAGCCCGACGCAGGGCTCGAACCCATGAACCGCGGGATCATGACTGAGCCGACGTCGGACGCTTAACCGACTGAGCCACCCAGGGGCCCCTGAACACACCTCTTTAGATTAGAACCAAGATAGACGTGCCTTCTCACAGGAAACTATGTTTTCATTTTGGGGCAGATATGACAGTGCTTTGCCAGACGCTGTGCCCAATGTTCTTTTCCGCGTATTCCCGTGGTGTTCAATGACTGTCAGTGAAGGCCAAGGTGGCATACGACTTAGACAAGAAACTCAGAGACTTTGTGACACAGGTAGTGTTTTCTTCCCTCCCTCCTACTGCCGTTTGCGGCCTGGGAGCAGAAAGGCAGCTCTGGTTGGGAAAAGGCTTCCAAGAGAATGGACCTTTGTAAAACCCAGATGGGATCACGTCAGACCTCTGCTTAAAACTCTCCAGGGGCTTCTCGTGAAGTACACAGTCCTTACAATGACGGCTATGGCCCGCTTCCAATCTGTGCTACTGCTGGCCTCTTGAAACTCATCCCTCATTCTCCCCATTGCCCACTCTGCTCCTGTTCCAGTGTCCTTTTTCCTTGCTCTCAAGCAAGTTCAAACTCGTTCCCACCTGCGGGCATTTGCACTAGATGATCACTCTCTGTGGAAGGCTCTTCTCCCATAACTTCATGTGACTGGCTCCTTACGATTCAGGTCCAGCTCCAATGTCACCTCCTCAGAGATGACTTCCCTGACCAGAAATAAAATAGCCCTGTCAGACTACGGTATCATCCCCTGCTTTATTCTCTGTCTGGCATTTATTACTTTGTGACATTTATTTGTTCACATGTTGGTCTCTTCCATCTAGAATGTAAGCTTTGTGAGATCAAGGATGTCACATGTCCTGTTTGCCACTGTATTTGCAGGGCCCAGAAGAGTACCAGGCCAGCTTAGTGGATACTCGATAATATTTGTCTATTGTGGAAACGGGGTATGAATTTCTACCCTGTAGCTTTATATATCAGATGAATGTGTTCTTTGTTCAAGTTAGAAGGCATCTCAATGCATGGGGATAAACATGTTTGCTTACACCGAATATGACAAAAGGGTGGAAAATACGACCTGATAAACTTCCGAAACCAGTTACTAAAGGGAACGCGAGGCAACATTAAAAAATGAATGTGGGGGATATTAGAGATTAACATAAGAAAAAAATCCTGAAGGGATTTAGGGCCTCAGATGTGTATATGCTAACATGGCAAGGGTAGATAATAAACAGGGTAAATACGAGCTTATTAAAATAATACGGTGACGGTGGTCTCATAAATAGTATGTTTAGGTGGGATGACGATCAAGATTAGAATCCAATGTTGAAAAGGTCTTCCCTGTATGCCTGATATGTTGTAATACTTACTGGCCAGCAGGACATTCATGAAAAGGAAAAATGAGAGAAGTGACACAAGTGTGGAAACATCATTGTTAGTCATATGTGAAATTATTTCAGTATTATGTGCATAATCCTTCTCTACCCAAACAGGTCAGACAGCACAATCCAGGGCCAGGTGGTTCTCGGCCAGCATCAGGGTAGCTGGTGGGGTTTAAAGCTGGGGGAGGGGCATCCATAGCCTTTGGGTTTGGCATAGGAAAGGAGGGAGGGAGGGAGGAAGAAAGGAAGGAAGGACGGACGGACACAGGTAGTGTGTGGACACAGGAAGGATGAGGTAAGCAGAGGGACTAGTGAGTGCACACGAACAGACTGGTGAGTGGGCACACACCTCTTTCAAGATGGACAGTGTTCTGGCTGCCCCTTCCTGTGTTCTCAGGAGCCCTAGCTTTCAGCCCACTTAAATGCGGTCATGGATAAAATTGGCGTGGGAAAACAATTAGGGCAAGGTCTTTTATCTATGCTTGATTTGTTTCCTTTTAAAATACATTTTCAAGGGGGGCAGATTATAAAGAAAATTACTAAATGAATATAATACTTATGGATTATGGGAAGTTTGTCAATACAACTGAAGTGGTACTTTAAACAATGTCATTGTGTGTATTTTCCCCCGTTTGACTTTGAGTACGAGGATCAGACCCGCACCATGGTCTTAGGATTTTCCCTCACGGGTGTTTCATCTAACCTATTTTTTGCATGTCTGATTCTGCCTTGGCATCTGATTCTCAGAGGACATGAACTAAACCTCAGACATTAAATATAAAGACATAAATATGTTAAAACTGAAAGAATAGAAATATATGTCATACAAAAACAAATCATGAGAAACCAGGCAAAGAACTGTATCTTTTTATCTATAATAGCATTTCTTATTCTAAAGTCTATTTCTCTGTTATTAATATAGGCACTTTCGTTTTCTTGTGATTTCTTTTCGTATGATGTATATTTCTATTCTTTCATTCTTAACCTCTTTGTATCTTTATATTTAATGGATGGCGTTAGAAAGTATGATGCTAAGTGAAATGAGGCAGAGAAAGATAAATACCATGTGCTTTCACTCATACGTGGAATTTAAGAAACAAAACAAACAAGAAAAAGGGAAAAAAAGAGAGAGAGAGAGGCGAAGCAAGAAACAGACTCTTAACTATAGAGAACAAATTGATGGTTACCAGCGGGGAGGGAGTGGGGGATGTGTGATATAGGTGATGAGGATTAAGGAGGGCACTTGTGGTGAGCGCCGAGTGTTGTATGGAAGTGTTGAATCACTGTTATTATACACCCGAAACTAATATTACACTGTACGTTAGCTAACTGGAATTTGAATAAAAACTTAAAAAAAGAGATAGTTCATGATGATACCAATGTATTGAAATGACCTAAAATTCAAAATGTTTATGCATCTCCAAATAGATGAAGCAAAAACTGACAGAACTTAAAAGAGAAATAGACAAATCCACAATAATAGTTGCAGACGTCACCACTCGTACTTCGCTAATTGACAGAGTCGAGAAAGACACAAAGTCAGGAGATACAGAAGACTGGAAAAGCGCGATCAAGCAACTTGACCTAGTTGACATATGGAGAATACTCCACCATGAAAAAAGAACATGAGTTTGTTTCAAAGGCACATTGCAACATTAAAATCGACAGAGCATAAACAAGACTCAATACCTTTTATGGAATAAATGTATTTTTCACACAGCATTTGTGTGACCACACAGGATTGCATAAAAAAAAAAATCAATAAGAAAAAGATATCCAGAAAGTCTCCAAATATTTGGAAATTAAATCTGACCACAAAGAAACCTGTAAGTTCATATGGTTACCCTGGTGAATTCTACCAAACATTTAAGGAAGAAGCCATGCCAATTCAACAGAAAGTGAAAGAGAAGGCACCACTCTCTAACTAATTATATGAGGGCAACATTACCTGAATACCAAAACCACTTAAAGACATTGCAGCCAAAGAAAACTGGACAAATATCCCTCATGAACATAGATGCAAAAACCTTAACAAAATTTTCGCAAATGTAATTCTGCAATATTTAAAAAAAAATCACATCATGATCAAGTGGGGCTTATTTCAAGAATTTAAGATTGTTTTGTATTTGAAAATTAATTGGTGTAATTTTCCACGTGAACAGGGGAAAACGATCATTTCAACAGATGTAAAAAAGCATTTGACAAAAGTTAACAGCCATCCACGTTAAAAACAGCCAACTAGGAATGAATGCAAAGGAAATATCACAATCTGACAAAGAACACCTAGCAAATCTTAAAGCTAATAGCATACTCAAACAGATTGAATGCTTTCCCCCTACAATAGACAGCGAATTAATGCCGAACAATGGCGTACACGTTGGTAACAAGATATAAAACTGTCTTCGTTCACAGGTAACATGACCACATGTGTAGAAAATTATAAGGAATCTACCAAAAAAAAAAAAAAAAAAGCTTCCAGAACAAATAAGCAAGCATAGCAAGGTTGGAAAATGCAAGGTCCGTGTATGTAAATCAGTTGTATTTCTATATAGCAGCAAGACAAATTAGAAATTGAAATACAAATATTACTTACAAAGTCATCAAAAATATGAACTACTGTCAGGTAAATTTAACAATATATGTTCAATACCTGTATATCAAATCCCACAAAACATATCTAAGAGAAATTCAAGATTTAACTAAAAAAAGCTGCATAACAGGTTCATGGTTTGGAAGACTAAATGTTAGGGTGTCCAGGGACACCTGGGTGGCTCAGTTGGTTAAGCGTCTGACTCTTGGTTTTGGCTCAGGTCATGATCTCATTTCGTGAGTTCAAGCCCGCCTCGGGATCTGTGCTGGCAGCACGGAGCCTGCTTGGGATTCTCTGTCTCCCCCTCTCTCTGACCCTGCCCCACTCACGTTGTCTCTGTCTCTCTCAAAATAAATAAATAAACTTAAAAAAATAAATGTTAGGATGTCCATTCATTTCCAATTGATCTATAGATTCAACGAATCTCAGTTGAAATTCCAGAAGGCATTTTGAAGAAATTGACAAGCTATTTATGAAATTCATATGAAAAATGGAAGGACCTCCAGTAGCTAAAAGTTTTTAAAAAGAACAAAGTTGGAGCATTTACACTATTTGATTATAAGGCTGGTCATCAATATAGAGAAGCATTTGTGCAAATATAGATCTGAATTATCATATAGATCAATGGAACAAAATGAAAGAGATAGTCTTTTCAATAAATGGTGTTAGAAAAATGGACTATATGCAAAAAAAGAATCTAGAACCACTATTAATCATTTCCACTAGTAAAATCTACCATCCATTTTGAGTTAATTTTTATGTATCATCATCTGTGGAAAGCTAGCACCTAATGTCATTAGTGATGAAAGACTGAACACTTTCTCCTCAAGACTGGAAACAAATATATCTTCCCTCACCACTTTTAATCAGAAATTTACTGGCCATTCTAGCTAATAAATTAGGCTAGAAAAAAGAGTCATTCAAATAGGCAAGGAAGAAGTACAACTCTCTATATTTGAAGATTACATGTTCACATGCAAAGAAAATTCCAATAAATCCAAATACTAGAAGTAATCATGAAATTTAGCAAGGTTGCAATATCCAAGGACAATATAAAAGCGTATTTGATTTGTACATACTAGCAATGGAAAATTAGAAAAGAAAATAGACCTAAATAAACGGAAATAGACCTAAATAAAATGGAAATAAATGGAAAATAGACCTAAATAAATGGGAAGAAATTCCATGTTCATAGATTAAAAGACTGAATATTGTTAAGATGTCCATTCTTCCCAAACCGATCTATGGATTCAATGCAATTCCAAGATGGTAGAAGGCTTATTTTGTAGAAATCGGCAAGGTGATTCTAAAATTTTCATTGGAAATGCAAAGACTTGGTAGAGTCAAAAAATTACGAAAGAAGAGCAAAGTGTGAGGACTTACAATATTTGATTTCAAGAGACAGTGTGGTATTCTAGGAGAGACATATAAATACCCTGAAAGGAATCGGGAGTCCAAAAATGGACCCACACATATATGCTAATTAATTTTTGACCAAAGTGTCATGGTGATTCAATGAGAGGAAAGGATAGTCCTTTCCACGAATGTGGCTGAAACAACTTGATATGAATATAAAAAAAAATATGAACTTCAACTCTGCCTTCACACTATATATAAAATTTAACTAAAAATGTATCATATACCTGAATGTAGAAGTTAAAGCTCTAAAACTTCTAGAAGATCTCGGGATACCAAAATTATTATTTGAGTTATACAAACAGTGAACCCTACAGAAAATTCATAAATTGGGCTTCACCAAATTAAAAAAAGTTGCTCTTAAAAGAATACTGTTCAGAAAATGAAATGCAATGCAAGCTACAGACAGAAAATGTCTTACTAATCCCTGCAAAAGAACTTATGTCTAGAATATATAAAGAACTCTTACAACACAGTAAAAAGACAAACAACCCAATAAAAATGTACAAACGATTTGAACAGATACTTCACAGAAATTGATATGTGAATGGCTGGTAAGTACAAGAACATATGGTAAAATAATTAGTCATCAGGAAGAACGAAATACAACCATAATCAGACAACACTATACACCTGCTAGAATGGATAAAATTAAAAATAAAGACTAATACCAACTGTTGGCTAGGATGTTCAGCAATGGGAACACTCATAGTTGCAACTACTTTGGAAAACAATGTAATAATCTCTTTAAAGGCTGGCCTTGAATTTACACTCTGGGCCAGCAAGTTTACTCTTAGATATTTACCCAATAAGAAATCAAAATACATGCCTTCACAAAAGGCTGGCACACAAACATTAACAGCAGCTGTATGCATAGAAGCCCCAAACTGAAAGCAATGCAAATATTCACCAGCTGGTTAAAAGAGAAACAAATTGAAGTATATTCACACAATGAAGGACTAGCAGCGGTGAAAACGAATAAACCGATACATGTAAAAATATGGGCTGAATCTCAAACACATTATACTGAGCAAAAGAAGCCAGGAACAAAAGAACACTTACTCTACGATCCTATTTCTAGGAAATTCTTGAACAACAACAACAGAAAACCAGTCAGTTTTGTCAGAAAGTAGATCAGTGATTTTACACTGGGGTGGTGTAGTGACTGACTTCAACGTGGACTGGGGGAGCTCGGAGGGGTGGCGGAACTGTTCTTTAATTTAATTGCAGTGTCCGTTCATAGGTGTATATGTTTCTCAAAACAGATCAGACTGGTCACCTAAAAATGGGTGTATTTGGGGGCACCTGGGTGGCTTGGTCGGTTAAGCGTCCGACTTCGGCTCAGGTCGTGATCTCACGGTCCGTGAGTTCGAGCCCCGCGTCGGGCTCTGGGCTGACAGCTCAGAGTCTGGAGCCTGTTTCAGATTCTGTGTCTCCCTCTCTCTCTGCTCCTCCCCTGTTCATGCTCTGTCTCTCTCTGTCACAAAAATAAATAAACGTTAAAAAAAAAAATTTAAAAAAAATGGGTGTATTTGTATCATATGCAAATTAGATCTCATTCAAGTTAAATTTTTAAATTTGCAAATCTCATTTATTTTATTTTATTATTTTTTCTTTTTTTTTCAATATATGAAGTTTATTGTCAAATTGGTTTCCATACAACACCCAGTGCTTGTCCCAACAGGTGCCCTCCTCCATGCCCATCACCCACCCTCCCCTCCCTCCCACCCCCCACGTGAACAAACCCTCAGTTTGTTCTCAGTTTTTAAGAGTCTCTTATGCTTTGGCTCTCTTCCACGCTAACCTCTTTTTTTTTTTCCTTCCCCTCCCCCATGGGTTTCTGTTAATTTTCTCAGGATCCACCTAAGAGTGAAACGATATGGTATCTGTCTTTCTCTGTATGGCTTATTTCACTTAGCATCACACTCTCCAGTTCCATCCACGTTGCTACAAAGGGCCATATTTCATTCCTTCTCATTGCCACGTAGTACTCCATTGTGTATATAAACCACAATTTCTTTATCCATTCATCAGTTGATGGACATTTAGGCTCTTTCCATAATTTGGCTATTGTTGAGAGTGCTGCTATAAACATTGGGGTACAAGTGCCCCTATGCATCAGTATCATTTGTTTTAAATTAATTATTTTTAATCCCAGTATAATTAACGTAGTGTTATATTAGTTTCCGGTGTAAAAAGTACAGCACTTCCACACATTACTCAGTGCTCATCACGATAAACATACTCTTAATCCCCTTCACCTATTTCACCCGTCCCCCCACCCACCTCCCCTCTGGTAACTACCACTCTGTTCTCTCTAGTTAAGTCTGATTTTTGGTTTCTCTGTATTTTCCTTTGTTCATTTATTCCTTAAATTCCACATATGAGTGAGATCATATGATACTTGTCTTTCTCTGACGGGCTTATTTCATTTAGCATTATACCCTCTAGCGCCAGCCATGTTGTTGCACACGGCAAGAGTTCTTTCTTTTTTATGGCTCAGTAATATTCCAGTGTGTGTGTGTGTGTGTGTGTGTGTGTGTGTGTGTGTGTGTGTACACACCACGTCTTCTTTATTTATTCAACAATCTAGGGACACTTGGGTTGCTTCTATAATTTGGCTATTGTAAATAATGCTACAGTAAACATAGGGGTGCATATATCTTTTCAAATCAGTGTTTTTGTCTTCTTTGGGTAAATACCCAGTAATGGAATTACTGGATCACATGGTAATTCTATTTTTATTTTTATTTTAATTCCTGTATAGTTAACATACGCTGTTATATTAGTCTCAGGTGTCCAATATAGTGATTCAACAATTCTATACACTACTTAGTGCTCATCATGATCAGCGTCCTTTAATTCCCATCACCTATTTCACCCATCTCTCCACCCACCTCCTCTACCTACTTTGACCAGCAGACGACAGCTGGTAATATAATAAGGTGGGAAGTTCCTGTGTCCCTGAATCACCGTGTGTATCAGAGCTACTCTCCCACCTTACGCTATTCATCCTGTTACACGAGGAAGAAAAACTTTTATATTATTTAAATCAATGCATCTGAGGGACTTTTGTTAGCCTTTATGTTAACATTCCCCAAATAAGAAATTCCCCAAATATGAAGAAAGGAGAATTCTAAATAGTCTCTAAGGATCTTACAACTCTATGGTTCAGTGGATTTCTATAAATTTTCTAAAAGAATTTGGAACAAAGCAACCATGACCCTTAGTACAAGCCTATGCTTTTTCAGTTTTCCATACTTTACACCATGGGGCCTTCACTTGGAGCTTCCATTATTTAGGGACATTCCTTGTGTTCATTTTCTTTTTCTTCCTTCCCTCTTTTCTTTCTTTTTGTCCTTGTATTATTTACTTAGCATAGCTGCCTAGAACACAGACTCTGGAATCATATCGCAAAGGTTCTCACCAAGACTCCAACCACTTCCTGGTTGTTTAATTAGTTAGAAGGTAAGTCAGTTAACTTCTACAAGCAATCAGTTCCTTACCCAAAACAATGGGAATGAGGGGCACCTGGGTGGCTCAGTCGTTAAGCCTCTGACTCTTGTTTTTGGTTCAGGTCATGATCTCATGGTTGTGAGATTGAGCCCTGGACATGGAGAGTGCTTAGGATTCTCTCTTTCCCTCTCTCTCTGCCCCTCCCCTGCTCATGCTCGCTCACTCTCTCTCTCTCTCTCTCTCTCTCTCTCTCTCTCTCTCTCTCTCTCAAAAGAAAAATTTTAAAATATTTGCTTTTGAGAGACAGAGAGCATGCATGCATGGGCATGTGAGTGGGGAAAGGGCAGAGGAAGAGGGGGACAGAGATCTGAAGCAGGGTGTGGACTGACAGCAGAGAGCTCAATGCAGGTCTTGAACTCACAAACCGTGAGATGAGGATTTGAGCCGAAGTCGGACGCTTAACCGACTGAGCCACCTGGCACGCCTCTCAAAAATTTTTTTTAAAAATTAAAAAAGGAGAATGAAAGTTGTACCTGCCTTGTAGATATATTTTTGGGATTAAAAAGTACTTTCCTCAGAATCTGACAAACAATAAGCATGAATGTTAGCAAACTCTGATAACTCATTACTATTGATCTTTTGTTAATGCTGTTTCCTTAGTGTGGGAAATTATTACATTTCCTGTTCCTATCAGAATTCTGTTAATCTTTCAGGGCTCAGCCAAAATACTTCCTCCTCTTTTGGGGCTTTTCCTATCAACATCCAAACAGGAGAGTTCTCTTCCCTCCCATCATGCATTGTTTGCAGTAAGAAATTTGTCTAAGGCTACAAAGCACTGAGTCATTGTGCTTCCTTGTGTATGTGTATGTGTGTGTATAATACACACATAATTTTTAGTTTTCACTACCACTTCCCTGATTTTCCTTCTAGGTCACTGGCCACTCTTTTTCAGTTTCCTTTGGTTGGCTGTCCCTTGTGTATCTCACTTCTAAATGGTAGCGTGCCCAGGTTCAGTCCTTAGGGCTTGTCAATACCCACAGGTGAGATCATTTCGTCTCATGTATTTAAATACCATCCATGCTCTGATGACTATTTATTTATTTTTTTAATTTATTTTTTATTTAAAAAAAATTTTTTTTTTAACATTTATTTGTTTTTGAGACAGAGAGAGACAGAGCATGAACGGGGAAGGGGCAGAGAGAGAGGGAGACACAGAATCGGAAGCAGGCTCCAGGCTCTGAGCCATCAGCCCAGAGCCCGATGCGGGGCTCAAACTCACGGACTGCGAGATCGGGACCTGAGCTGAAGTCGGACGCTTAACCGACTGAGCCACCCAGGCGCCCCTCGATGACTATTTATTTATGTCTCCAACGTAGATCTCTCCTAGCTCCAGTCTCCTCTATCCAACTGCATTCTCAACATCTCCACTCAAGTATCTAATTGGCATTTCAAACTTAACCAGGCAAAAATATATCTTTCCATCCATGCACCCGGCCTAATTTGCTCCTCCTGTGGTGTTCCCCATTTTAATAAGTTAAACTATCATTCACCCAATTGCTTAGGCCGGACACCTAGAACCATCCTTCATTTTCTCTATTTCTCTTACTCTCCACATCCAACCCCCCAGCAAATCTAGTCACCTCTATCTCCAAAAACATATCAAGTCCAACTACTTCTCACTGTTTTCTCTACTACACACACCTTGTTTAAATCACCATCATAAACTGATAAATCCTGTGACAGCTTCCGGTCACCCTGCCTCCTCACAGAGCTATAAAGGAGATTTTAATATGGAAATAATAACAACTCCGCCTCCTAATCAAACTCTCCAAAGACTTCATATCACATCTGGAGAGAAATTCAAACTCACTCCACGGCCTAGAGGGGCCCTATGTGATCTAGCCCGTGTCCTACTCTTTGCCGTCATTTCTAACCCTTTGTCTATTACCTAACTATACTATCTTTCTTTCTGTTACTCATGCATGTCAGGTTCAATTTCACGTTAGGTTATGCGCATTTATTTTTTCTCTTTGCCTGCAAGGCTCTCATTCCTGATATTTTTCATGGCTGGCTCCTTCTTCTCATTGTTCCTTGAACACTCATCCTAAAATAATCATCTACACTTACTCTCATGTCATCCAATTTAAATTCTCTACGTAGCACTTAATACTAGTTGATGATATACTTGACTATTTATATCTGTTTATGTGATTCCTATCTCTTCTGCTTACCAGAATGTGTGCTCCGCTAGAAAGATCTTGATTGTTTTATACTGAGCTCCATACCCAGTATCTATCTAAAACAATGTGGAACATAGAATAAGAATTCGAGAAATATTTGTTGAATGAATAGCTTTGCCGTTAGTTTCCCATACAGTGCTTATTTATTTTCCTCAATCAAATAAGTGTAAAGTATAAAGAAAGGATAAAGACACTAGAACCCATCAGAAGCAAATCAAAGTCAGAAACATTTGTAGAAAACTGTGTTGGACAAAAAAAATCTTATCAAGGCCAATTAATAGACGTGTGTGTATAGCCATATACATACACACCTATAGTCATAAAATCTATTTCTAATTCCAACTGAAATGTACGAATAGGGGTAGGAGGAAGGATGGTTAGTGCTGACCCATACCTCCAGTGGCATCATCTCAGAAATTACATGTCCTTCTAAGGAAAGGTTGAGTTTCTTGTGTCACTTAAGCTGGCACCTAAGAGATGCTATATGGATAACATGTAACTGTCACAGACTGGTAAGTGCCAATGGCCAAGAAAGATAGTTACAATGAATCACTGTCACAAGAGACCATCCTGTGGGAAGAACTCCTTTTTGTGAAAAGACAGAAAGACTAATATGACTTATTTGCAGTTGCTTAAGACAGAAATTATTTTGACACCTGATTCATAAGTAACCATAAGTTCAGTGATCCAGATAATGAAAAGTTGAAGATGCTTCTGGAAAACGGTTATAACTTCTGATGCTGGCCAGACTGGAGTCAGCTCACCACATTCCATCTCTCCCACTAATTATAGCTAAAAACTGTCAAGAGAACACAAGAAGTCACTTCCCGAGAACTCTGAAAAGCAAAGTAAATAATAGGAAGACTGGAAAGAGAAGTCAGAACGTGAAGAATGACTACAATGGTAGCGAAGGGCCTGGTTTTATTTTCTTCCTTTGTAATAGGTTTTGACCCAAGGGTAGGATATGTTGCCGAGGTACACAGTGCGAAGAATTCTGAGAGACGCTATTTTTTCTCACTTCCTTGCCTTGAGGGAAGACCCAGTGACACCCAACATTCTCACCAAAGGAAATAGGAAAAGGGGCCCCTGAGAGGTAGAAAGTGTGGGGGGAGTCCTGGAGAGGAGAGCGCTAGAGAAAGGGGTCCCCTAATTCTGTGTATCAAGTAATCCATGTCTAGAACTTGCCCCTGAGCAAGACACGCATAAAAGAAGCAAAGAGGCATAGCTTGACAATTGAACTATGATATCAACCCCCACAAGGGGGCGCCTGGGTGGCTCAGTCGGTTAGGACTCCGACTTCTGCTGTGGTCATGATCTCATGGTTCATGGGTTCAAGCCCCACATTGGGCTCTGCACTGACAGCACAGAGCCTGCTTGGGATTCTCTTTCTCTCCCTCTCTCTCTGCCCCTCCCTCACTCGTGCTTTCTCTCTCTCAAAAATAAAATAAAAGCAAAAACAAAAAGCAAAACAAACCAAACCAACCAAACAAACAAACCCTCAAACCACCACATGAGCCTCAAACTAACCCCCGAGCGGCACATACATGAGGCATACCCGTATACCATGATAAGGGTTTCGAAACCTCAACTGCCATTGTAGTCACTGCCCACAGAAGGTGAGGCAGAATTTGAGATTTGCACCTAACCATGATGTTGGTTGCCTTTAAAGCAAATGAACAAAAATCTACACTCTACAGAGGCCCCAGAGTCTTATAACATAATATTCACAATGTTCAGGATACAATCTAAAATTACTCAACCTATAAAGAACTAGGAAATTCAGACCTAATTCTCAGAGAAAATTATAGTCAGCAGGTGCCAACACTGAGAAGACGCAGATGTTGGACTTGTCGAAGGTTTTTAAGCACTTACTAAAAACACATTACATAAGATAAACGTAAAGTATCTTTAAATTAATGGAAAAGTAGAAGTCCTCAGGAGAGAAGGAAATTATTTTTAAAAAGCCCAGTGGAGATTTTAGAACTGAAATATAAAACATCCAAAATTAAAAAAAAAATCTCATTGGATATGTTCAAGAGTAGAATTAAAACAACAGAGGAAAGACCCAGTTAACTTGAAGAGTGATCAGTAAGAATCATCCAATCTGAAGAAAAAAAGAAGTGGTGAAAAACTGAAAAGACCTTCAGGGACCTGTGGGACAATCACCTAAAGTGTAGCATTCATGTCATTAGAGTCTCAAAAAGATACTGATTGACTGAGAAAGGTATTGATACCCCCAAATTTTGAAAAAATAATGGCTAATAATTTATCAAATTTGTTTGGAGACATAAAGCTACATTCAAGACACTCAGCAAAATAAAAATAAGGTAAATTAAAAGAAAACCAAAAGTAGATTCAGCGTCATTAAAATGCTGAATACCAACGATAAATTTTATTTTAATTTTTTAAATAAATTAAATTTATTTTAAATAAATAAATAATTTATATAATTTATATAATTTAAATAATTTATTTAAAATAAATTAAATTTATTTTAATTTTCTCTTAATGTTTATTTATTTTTGAGAAAGAGAGAGAGACAGAGTGGGAGTGGGGAGAGGCAGAGAGAGAGGGAGACACAGAACCTGAAACAGGCTCCAGGCTCTGAACTGTCAGCACACAGAGCCAGACACGGGGCTTGCATGCACAAATCACGAGATCAGGACCTGAGCCGAAGTCGGATGCTTAATCGACTGAGCCACCCAGGCCCACCCCCAAAGATACATTTTAAAAAACCTTGAAAGGGGGTGGTGCCTGGGTGGCTTAATTGGTTGAGCCTCTGACTCTTGATTGCGGCTCAGGTCATGATCTCGTGGTTCATGAGATCAAGCCCCGCATCGGACTCTGTGCTGAAAGCACAGAGCCTGCTTGGAATTCTCTCTCTCTGCCTCTTCCCTGCTTGTGCACACATGCTCTCTCTCGTTCTCAAATACATAAACTTTACAAATAAATAAAGATTAAGAAAAATCTTTATTTTTTTTTTAAAGATAAAATGACACATTACCTCAGTAAGAACAATTCAAATGATTGAATGTTCTTCATCAGAACCCATGGTGGTCAGAAGATATTAAACATCTTTAAAATGCTATAGGGAAAAAAAAGAAGAAAAGAGTCAAACCAGAATTCTATATCCAATGAAAATATCCTCTCAAAAACGAAAGCAAAATAAAGACATTCCTAGATGAATAAAAAGTAAGAGAATTCATTGCCAGCAGACTTTTTCTAAAAGAAATGTTAAATTAAGTTGTTTAGATGAAAGGAGAATGATAAAAGAAAGAAATATGGAACTTTAGGAATGGAGGAAGAACAAAAGAAGTGGCCAATGTCTGCATAAGTATAATAAACTATCCTAAGTTCTTCAAAATATATATCACCTTCGAAAGCAAAAATTACATTATTTGGTGGCATTTTCAATGTATGTATGTGTGATACATATAACGCAAAGGGGATAACATAAATAGACCTCTGTGGCTGTAAGACTTCTACATTTCACCCGAGGGGGTAAAATGTTAACTCTAACTTGACTGTGAATGGTAGATATGCATGTTGAAACCCCTTGAGCAAACACTAAAGATAATAACATAAAGAGATACAATCAAAAAGTCAATAGATGAATTCGGATATATAGACACACATATATAATTCTATACATATACACAAACGTGTGTGTGTGTGTAAAATAATTCAAGTGCTGTCAAGGATGTGGAGCACCTGGGCCTCTCGTACAATTCCAATGGGAATGCAAAACGGTATAGCCAGTCTGGAAAAGAGTTCGGCAGCTCCTCCAAACACTAAAGCTAGAGGTACCGTGTAACCCAGCAATCTTATTCTGTGGTATTTACCCTAGATAAATAAAAACATACGTCCACACAAAAAAATCTTGCGCGTGAGCATTTATGGTAGCATTATTCAAAATAGCCAGAAAGTGGAAACAACCTAAATGTCTACTAAGTGATGAAAGAACATGTGGTAAGCCCATACTGCTTATCTGGATTCTACAGACAAATAAACAGACGTGAACTCTAATACACGGAACAGCATGAATGAAACCCGAAAGTAGTATGCTAAGTGAAATAAGCCGACTTCAAAAGGCTACATAAGGCATGATCCCACCTACAAGACATTCTGGAGAAAGGAAATTATGTGGATGAGGACAGATTACTGATCGCTAGAGTTCAGGAAAGAGGGTTTTGCTCCAAAAGGGCAGGCAGTACAAGGGAATATTTTGGGGTGATAGAACTGCACTGTATCTGAATTGTGGTGATTTTCACATCACTCTATTCATTTATCAAAACTCAGAGAATTGTATGCCAAAAAGTGTCAATTTGACCAAATACACGTAAAAAAATAAATTAAAAAAATAAATGAGTGTGTGGTTTAACTCCCTGTCATCTGGGAAAGAAAAAAAAAGTCTTAACCTAAAGAGTTGTTCAATGTAAATGTGATCACTAATCTAAAAGGAAAAAAAAAGAGAAATACTTGAAAAAAATCCCTCCAATTAATGTTATTTAATATCTCTAAAAGCTGACGCAGACAGCATAACCAGGAGTTGGACCGCAGGGAGTCTCATCAAGAAGTCATCAAATTAACATACCAGGCCTGCTGGGGAGGAACTGCTTTCGGTATAGAAGTGGCACATTTCAAAGATCTGTTCTGCTTTCTAGAATCTTCTTCCAAGAACCGTATATTACCTCTTCCAGGCTTGTGCGTCCCATCACTTAGGAAAAAAAAAAAAAAACCAACTAATATATTTAAAAGACTAATTGGAATTTAGCTTGCACACTTGGCGACATCAAAATAAAAACATTAAAAACACGTTTAAGAAGACTAGGATAGAGGGGCGCCTGGGTGGTTCAGTCGGTTGAGCGTCCCCTTCAGCTCAGGTCATGATCTTACAGTCTTTCAGTTCAGCAACGCCCCCGCCCCATCAGGCTGTGTGCTGACGGCTCAGAGCCTGGAACCTGCTTCCAATTCTGTGTCTCGCTCTCTCTCTCTGCCCTTCCCCTGCTTGTGCTCTGTCTCCGTCTCTCTGTCTCTCAAAAATAAATAAACATTAAACACATTTAAGAAAGAAGACTAGGATAGATATGGCAACTGGAAACAGGAATGATGTGAGCATTAAATTAGTTACTTGTCAGTTTTATATAAAAATTTGTGGCAAGGTATGGTTCGGGGGCCTAAAAAGATACGTGTTGATAGAGGACCTACGTACAAAATGCTGGCCACAACTATATTTCAGTTATGACTATTTCACTGTTCAGAATACAAATATGACGGAGGGACCATTTATTTATCACTCAGTGTGGACTAAGCACCCGCCATGCATTTTCTCATTCAACCCTCAACACTTCTGTGAGGTAGCATTTATTGCCCTTTTTCATTGATGAAAAAAATGGCAACTCAAAGAAATTAGGTATGATGCCCTGTATTACAGAGAGGATTTGAACCCAGATTTGATTTCCGTTTCACACTGTCTCTTTAGGTAAGTACCAGAAGTACCTCAGTCCTGTAGCTGAAAACATAACTGAAACTATAACCAAGGGGAAAGAGGCCAAAGAGTGTTTATTTTCTTGATATTTTCACATGTAAGGGGTTGGTTCAGGGACTGATAGAGGGAGAACAAGAAGAGAGAAAAAAGTAATAGTGAAAAGTTTGGAAAATTTTAATCAAATACAGTTATTTTTGGTGCTCCTAGTTTCTTGTTTCTCCCTCTGTGATTTATAAAAATAAGGATGTTTCAGACCTTTTTCTTGCTCAAATGATCACGTAACTTAGAAAAAAATGTTAATGAAAACCAAGATTCACTTTTCAAAATGTTGTTAAGAGGTAGCTGCACTTAGAAGGATATGTTCTTTATTCCCATTACATTTTTGTTTTTTGCATTTGATATGGCATGGTATCGTTTCTGTTTTTCTTTAAGCTCACACTCTAGTTGACTTATATTCATTCTATTCTTGCTCTCTCAAGACCAGCTTCACTTCATAAATTCTTGTTACAAGAGTTGTCTGGGGAAAAAAATGTATGTACCTTCCTGAGATTTTGTGTTCCTTTCATTCCAACCTCAGCTTCACTGTGCCAAATTCAGCTGTTTTTTTTTTGTTTTTTTTGTTTTTTTTTTTTTTTTTTGCTGATAACTCTGCCTGAAGCCCAGCTGTTATCAGGACCTAACCCTACCAAGCTTACAACTTGATGATAATCAGTAGAACAAGGTCTGTGTTTCAGGACACCCACATCCACCTCGAAAGCTAGAAAAAAATTCTAAAAGTTTATCTTGCTGTGCACATTTGTATTCATATACATAAACATGTATGCTTAAAAAAGCTAGTCTCGTTATAATAGTAATTTTCATCATGGCAAAATTAGCGGGGTAACAGATGGTTTGCCTTAGTATGTGAAATGCATTTGTAAAGGACAAGAGGTGTGTAAGTGCTCTGGGAAATTTCCCTTCTTTCAAAAAAAAAGGGGAAATTATATTTAGAAGAATTGAATAAACTGATATTACAACTGTTGAGTTTTTTCTAAACAAAAACCAATAACGTATGACCCATCTGCTTACGAGTCAACTTTTATTTCAGATCCTAAATATAGTTCCGCAAAGTTCCTCGGATAAACTCACTTTAAGATATCTGACTTGTTATCACAATACAATGTTAGAGAAGCCAATGTCAACTGATATTGGAGCTTTCTTAAAGGATACTTAAAAAAACAATTGATCTTGAGATTTTAAGTTCCTGCTAGAATTCTACTGAGGCAATTGTACAGAGTAAAAGAATTAAGAAAGGTCACTGAATGTATTGATCGCGGTGGTCCCAATTTAGTCACACAAATGGCTCATTCTTTGCCTCACAGTGCCATCCCAAATGAATGTGCTTGATTTAATCAATTCTGATCACAAAAACAGAGAGAAGAAAGAGAGACAGAAAGCGAGAGATAGACAAAGAGAGAAAGAAAGGGAGAAAGAGAGAGAAAAAGAGAGAGAAAGGGAGAAAGGAGAGAAAGACAGAAAGGGGTAGGGATGAAGGAAGGAAGAAAAGAAGGAAAAAGAAAAAAACAAGAGAGGTCATTCATGGTAAATGGCTTTTGCGATTCAATCAAATCAGTTATCGTGACTATCAAATCTAACCCAGGAATATTCAGCGCAATGTTTTATAAAATGAAATTTTCCAAAACACAGATGCATAACTTCCTTATTCTATTTACTGTCTTTCTGATATATATTTTTTCATTTTAATTTAAGGAAAACCAAGGCTCAAACAAAACATCAATTATATTATAGCATTTCTGTCGAATAAAAGCCAATCTAAGTGCCATAGTGCAGGGAATTTATTTTTACAAACATTATGATTTTTACCATGCTTCTAATTATAGCGCATAATTCTCTTCTAAAGTAGTTACAAGATAGAAAACTGAGAGTAACATACAACTCAGGAAGCTTCTCTTCAAAAGAGACTATGAAGGGATTAGTTATGAGTGAATGTGCAGCTTAACATATCTGCTTTCCTCTCCAACTCTCACTATGTGCATCTTTTGTAGTGTGGCTGCATCCTCTGGTTTCATCTCATGAACTATCTCACATGTAAATTACAGCTCTGCCCTCACACACAACGGGGCTAAGAGTGGTGAAAATAGATGATAAATATAAAAGGGAGCAAGTACTGCAAAGGTCCCAGGATGGAAACAAGCTTGGCATAGTTGAGGAGAAAAATATCATTGTAGCCTAAGGACGGAAGGCAAGGGTTGGGCGAAGATAGAAGAGGTCACCAGAGGCCGGATCCTACAGACTTGCAGGTAGGAGTCCTACAGTCTACAGTCCTACAGTTAAGAGTCCAAATGTTATTCTAAGGGTAATGAAAAGCCATGGGAAGGTTTGGCATAGGAGAATGAATGGTCTGACCAAATTCCAAAAGGGTCGTTCTGCCTGCTGAGTGGCAAATCAACTAAAAAGCAGCAAGGACAGCAAGAGAGATCCGGCTGGAGGCCATTACAAGAGCACAGGAGAGAGCTGGTGATAGTGGCCGGCGCTGGGTTTACGGTACAGAGCACAGCGAGGAGTGGTTGAATGCAGAACAGATTTTGGAGCCTCCCGTGGATTCGCTGATGGATTGGATGCGGGGAGCGAGGAAGACAGAAAGAGGTAACGGGTGACTCTTACTTGTCTAACCCGGGGAGCTGAGTGGACAGTACCGTGAAGGCAAAGACCATGACGGAGAGGTTGGGTGTGGGGCGGGCATAGATCGGGACTTCTGTTTGCACCGTGTTAGGGTTCAGATGCCCTATGAAACATCTAGGTAGGGTTGATGATTAGGCAGTCTCACATGCAAGTCCAAAGCTTGGAGGGGAAGGTTGGCACGTGGGGCATACCTAGAGCCGCGGAATGGATTGAAGTCGGTCAGGGAAGAATGCAGGCGGTAGAGGGCCAGTGGAAAGATTGCAGACACAGGTATTCCCTGCTTTTTGGGAGTGCGGGGTGTGCCACTTAACTTTTACGAGACACCTCCATTGGTACCTGTTTTCGCTAGCCGAAGAGGATTTTTCACTTTTACGAAAAAAAGGTGAAAGGTGGAAAGAGCGTGCCGCTTGTTGTGCAGCAAAGCTGTTTTATACAGGCAGGGCGCACCCGGGCACAGCTGCCACCGAGGTGCCACCTGGCCCCTTCTCCAGGAGCTAACCCACGATCTCAGCATCAAGGCACCATAGCTCGAACTGTGTCTGTGGGCACCTGTGCTTTTTCCCAAATTGTTTTGCGCATCTGTTAACAAGAGGTGTCCTAAGGGATCGGAAAGGCCTAAGAGAGGCAATTTTTGGGGGTCTGGGAACACTCAAAAATTTTTCCACATAAATTAATGGTAATTGCTGAGGGTTGATGGGGGGTGGGAGGGAGGGGAGGGGAGGTGAGGGGTATTGAAGAGGGCACCTTTTGGGATGAGCACTGGGTGTTGCATGGAAACCAATTTGACAATAAATTTCATATATTAACAAAAAATGGTAATTGCTTCTTCACTTCACGTCACTTCGGCCCGGGAAAGGTTTCCTAAGAACGCTCTACTTTTAGATAGTGAGGGAGACCTGTACTCCAGTATTCAGCTAGTGCAGAGAGGAAGCAAGCAGACAATCAAAGGAGACTGAGACAGGGTTCCCAGTAATAAGAGGAAATAAACAGGAGAATGTGGCATCTTGGAAGCCAGGAGAAAGTAAAGACGTTGTAAGACGAATGAAATGAGCCTTCTAAAAGGGAATTGAAGGATTCGAGAATGAAGAGATGTAGCTTCAAAAAGTATTGCTCTGTGAGAAAAGGAACTGAGAAATGGGGCTGTAACTAGAAGGTGATAAAGGGTAAGACAAATGTTTATTCTTGCCTTTGACATAAGAGACACTAGAGGCTTAAACTTTTATTTTTATTCTTAATTGAAATATAGTTGACAATACAATCATCATATTAGTTTCAGGTGCACAACAGAGTGACTCAACAATTCTATACATTATGAAATGCTCACCAGAAGTGTAGTGACCATCTGTCACCATACGAAGCTATTAACAATATTATTGACTATGTATCCTGTGCTGTACCTTTCATCCCCGTGACTTACTTATTTTACAATCGCAAGTTTGTACCTCTTAATCCCCTTCCCCTATTTTCTTGGTCTAGTTTCTGATGGGAATGACCTAGTAGAGAAGGAAATGCTCGATGCAGGAAAGAGAAGGGAACACCCGTTGCCGGACTGATGACCTGAAGAAGGTGAAGAGACGACACCAGAAGCACAGTTGTGGGGTTGGCCTTGGATAGCAAAGGAGGTGCTGCTTCCACAGCGTAACAGGAGGAATGTAAAGGAGTGTGGATAGAGATGCAGGGAGGTTGGGAGTTTGGGTTTGGAAAGATGGCGATTTTCTGGTTTACCTGCACCAAGAACGTGGATTTAGGGGTAGGGAGGATACTTGCGATCAGTTCTACGAATTCACACATTCCCTGAAATCAGACTTCCTGGTCATAATTCAGTGTTAATCTTCCCATTGTTGCATATACTCCTACACAGCTTATTCCTCATAACTTCCCGAACACACGGTAATCAAAGTGGGTATTAGGGAAATTAAGTCAGAAAGAGGACTTTTCTAATGTCACAAAAGCAATTCCAAATTTTCTAGATTTTGGTTTTAGTCTTGTGGCTAAAAAATCATTTGCTTCAGAAGCCTAGGTCCCTTGATTCTGACCAATGTAGGGCTTAGAGGACTGTAGAGCTCTCAGACCATTTAGTTTAGCGACCTGAAAGCTTTATTGACTTCATCACTTCCCTTCTGTAAGAACTCTTTCTAGGGGCTTCCTCCAATGTTGCTCTACTGCCTTTTATCACATCCCAGGCAATCTGCCAATCCCATCTTTCAGAAACAAAGAGGGTTTATTCAAAGTTTGTCAGCCCATAATATGTTCAGTTATTTTCAGTGGGCAGATGCTATATGCAGGGCATAGTTGTAAGTTTTCTGGGGAAGCAGGGTCTCCAGTCCGTATTTTTAGGCATTTATTAGAGACCCTGCGGCTTGTAGCCTGATGCAATGTGCCAGGAAACAAGCGGGCTACATGATTCCAATGGCGCTGTTACCAGCTCCAGTCTTCCTGTTCTCTATTGCTAAACCCAAACAGCAATTCTTTTTGTGTTTCACATTGACATAGTATTTTCAGAATCCAGCATACCAGAACTCTTAGATTTACCTAGTTCAGCAACTTTACACAATATATACAATAGTATATAGTATAGTATATTTGGGGGAAACTGAGACCTACATGAGGCTAGAGACTTGCCAAAGTTGACCCAGACTTACTAACTGCTTATGCATCACTCCGTTCACTGTTGTTAACATGCTCCCCTCTCTCAAGGAATCACCTCACTGTAGCAATAGTCTTCTCAGAGCAGGCCAAGTGGTCATGCTGACTCCTGATGTCACCTGTACTGCAAGCTTCTAGAACAACTTTCCCAGGGACCATTGCAAAATCCAGTCATGGTTAAGGAGCAAAGACTAGAAAACAATAATAAAGCAGAGGAAGGAAGAAAGTGATACATGGGGAGAAACGCAAAGATACAAAGTCCTGAGAAAATAGGAGAAAAAAAATCTAGCATGGGGAAAAATGAAGAAAAAAAAACAGCTGGCATGAGGAAAAATAAAGAAGAATCTATAAATTGTTTGAAATAGAGGGGCAGAGAGCAAGGTGAGTTATGTAGCCCTCTCTCAGACTGATGGGAAGGACCCAACCCAGCTGCCCTGACTCTTCCAAAGGCCACTCTATTTCTTGCTGGTGATTCATCTTACCCTTGACAGAGACAGACCTCCTGCCTAGCTGCTCTTTCCCCTGTTCCCTGCTTTTACTATCTTTGGTATTGTAAGATGACATTACTGTTAGTGCAATCTTTTTGTTAGGGAACTCATGGCCTTGAAACTAAAGATTTCATTACATATATAAAACACTTAACAGCTTATAAAGTGCTAACTCATATATTGTCTCCTTTGGATCCCACAATACACTTGAGGCAAATATTACCTGAGACCCTTTAGCAAGGCTGGTGGGTGGGTAGAGAGGGGCTAGAGGCCGTGAAGGGTCATTAAACCAAACATCCTCTGGAACACACCAATTAAGGAGGACATTCCAAATGGGACCAGAAGAAAGTCAATGCCGCAAGCCAGGAGAGGCTAAATCATATAACCAGGTGCTGAGGTGACAGAGGAAGATAGGGAGGGCACAGACCAAGGAAACTGAGATCCTGGATTAATGAGTAAGGGTGAAATGTGACAGAGTTAATTGATTCAGAAATGTTGGCATCTACAAATCCTAACCGTGCTGCAGAATGCTCCAGCCGGACCCAGCAACTCTCCTCCATCTGCATACTATGCTGAGCACCCAAGCTCTTAATGAGCTTTCCATTCCTTCTGGAATGCTGTTCCACCCCATACCCATATCTCCATGGCTAACTCCTTCATGGCATTAGGTCTCTACTGAAATACCGCCTTACTAGTGAGGTTTCCCCATACCTTCCTTTCCCACCTAGCATCCTTTTTGATGCTTTATAGTTCTCCATAGCATCTGTCACTATCTGACTAGAGATGTAGAGGTAGATACAGATATATCTATATAGATACAGAGATAGACATATACATGTCTACACACACACACACACACACACACACACACACACACACAGACTCATTTGCCATCACTCTATCCCAATTGTAATATGGTTACAGGGACAGAATGTTTGTCTCCTTCCTTCACTCCGTCTCTCCAGCCCCAGGAACAGTGTCTGGCCTAAAGAGAGCACTCAATAAATATTTGTTGAACCAATGAAAATTACATTTCTCTGTCTGTGTAGCTAGACTACAAATATCTCAAAAGGCAAAAACTATATCTGTTTTCATCATTATATCCCCGGTTCTTTGCAGGACGCCTAGGACACTATGGGTGCTCACTAGGGATTGGTAGAGTGAGAAATGGCCAACCTGTCACACTTCTATGGCTCGAACTGCAGTGTAACCTTAACTCTTTGTCCTGCTAACCTCAAATTTACCTCTCTTCCTTCAATTTCCCACTGAGCAACTGCTTTGTTATTCTGAGAGCATCCATTCTCCTTATATGATTGCTTTCCTAAAACTAACCCAAATGAATATGGCTTTATTCTTTGAGGAGTCAGCTTGCTCAGGGTCTTCTGTATCTGCCAAGTTTTTTTGCACTTGATGAGATATTTGTTAATTAACTTACAATTGACGAGGAATAATTTCATCTACGTGAGCACTATCACATTACAGTATCTTAAAATGTTATTTGAAGCAACACAATTTTTAACTGGAAAGATGTAAAAATATCCTCTAAGTATAAGGCTAGCTAAATGAGTTCCCCAATCAAGATTTCACAAGTGATTACAGAAATGGATACATTCTGTAGTTGAGTTAATGGACTTCCTTTTTTAGGGTATAAAATCCTTAATATCCAGATCATGGTTTCGATGTGTTCTTTATGCTGCCTAACACATTTTGACTGCTCAATAAATAGCGATCAAATTGAAACCGTGGCAACTGTAACACTAATAAGTCCAATAGAGTGCTCGGCTCTGCCTTTCTCTTTCACTAGCAAGTACCTGTCAAAGGCCTTACAAAACAGATGCAGTACAACTTTAGTCATCAGTATTTTGTCCGTTTTCTCACATGAAAGAAGATTTAGACATATTTATACTCTGTAAACAGCAGAAGGAAAGATATACATACAAACAGTAGCGAATTAGTAGAATTCAGCTCAAAATGACAAAGTAATAAATCAGAATTACAAGAGGCCATTGACTTTTAAATTTTCTTCGGAACGGATTACGGGGAACACCTTGATTTGGGAGTGGACAAAAAGGACCATTAAATGGCTCCTTTTCACAGGTGATTTTCTCTTCCCCCGTCAGTTCATCTGCCACGGTAGCTGCCAGTATGATGGGACGATAAACTTTGGATAGGGACAAGTACCACTCTATGCACACCCTCTCATCCCGAATAAGTAGGGATGGTTGACTACCAATAAAAGGGCACCCTTTGGTCCCATGTTAAAAACAGGAGTCATAATGCACAGTGATATTGTGAAGGTTATATTGAATAATGTATATGAAAGTATACAGGGCCTCATACCCAAACAGATACAGTCCCATTTATAACTTAGAGCACCCTAGTTACGCTTTTGCATTCTTGTGATTCTCTATAGACCAATTTGTAATTGCACATAACTCTACCATATACAGATAAACTCATGAATACTTCATAATTTTTTTCAGAGTATAGGTTTCACTCTTCTCAGCTGAACTTCCTGTGGTCTTTGTAAAGGGCTGAAAAAATCGTCCACTTTAGTAAATACATGTTTCATTACCTATTGGGCATTAGGTATTAACTTAAATAACAATATTATTATTTTAATCTTCCCAATAACTCCTTAGTGAGTGGATAATAATATCCCCATTGAAAATGATGAAATTAAGAATTAGATGGGTTAAGTCACTTGCGCAATGTCATACGACCATGAATAGCTCAAGCTATTATTCAAAATCCAGTAGGTCTGACGCTGCTATTCTTTCCCGAATACCAGAGTGCCTTTCAAGTACTGTGCAAGAGTATTTGAACTGGAGGTCCAAGCGATGGCTGTAGTCATTGCCCTAGTGCTACATTCGAGTAGAACAAAGGAGCTTTATGGATTTGGGTATGAGACCCCATAGACTTTCATACATGTTATTCAGTATAATCTTCACATTATCACTGTGCATTATTACTCCTGTTTTTGAGATGAACCAACTGGAACTTGGCAAGGTTGAGTAACTTGCTCAGGGTCACACAGCAACAGGCAGATCCACATATCAAACTTCAGCTCTCCAACTTCAAGTTCTATGTTTTGCCACTGGTTATCATGCTTCGTTTTGCTACTGGACTCCGTGAGTGTCTATACACATACATGTGCACATCTGGTTTATCTCTTTAATTAGACCATAAGCTCTTAGAAGGCAAGGATTATATTTCATATTGATCTATATGTTATATTTTACTTTGTACACGTACATGGAACTACATCTTTACTAGCAGTATGAAAATGATTTAACATAAATGTCAAATCAAAACTGATTTCTAGTACTGTGTGGAGAAGTGACACGAGCTACTCATAATACGACACATGTTTTCAATATACTCTGGTCCTTCAAGCTAGAAATCAAGAAAAAACAACACCCAAACTATTTTTATCCCAAATCAGGGACATTGAAAACAATCATGTGCTAAAAACTGCAGTGCAGTGTGAATTGAAAGTGTTTTATTAAGTTTTAATTGACATTTAAGAATATAAGAGTTCTTCAAAGGAGAAAGCTGTGAAAGATGAGATACTTTCAACCTTTGTATTAAGTATAAGGCAAGTGAACGGTCTATAATTAAAAGTAAAATGAACATGTAAAGCAGATTTCTAAAACTGGAAATCTAAATGGAATTTAGATGGAATTTCTAAAACAATGGGTGGAACATGGCTGACAGAAATGGTTTGTGGTCCCCAAAACAAAATTATTTGGTGCAATTGGTAAGATGCAAACATCAAAAAGAAATTTATATAGAACTCAAAATAATGGCATTAATTTTTAACTCCATATAGCTGAAGCACACTGCATATGAAAGAAATACGTAGCTAAATAAACTGATGGCTGGGCCGTGTTTTGTGTATTTAGATATATAAGGCATCAAAAGAATATGTGAAAACTGAACTTTTTTTTATTTTGCTATTTCATGCAAGTGTTCCAGATTACAGCAAAGCACAATAACTTTGCATGACTTATCAATAATTCAGGCCAATATATTTATATCGTGAATTTATTTTTCAAAGATTCATGCAAGCTTGTGTGAAATAAAGCAAAGTTGGCTCTAGATAGGAAATAAGGAAATTAATCACAACCGGATTGTTCAAAAAATGCACAAATAGACGTGTCAGGAAGCTGACAGAGGTAGAAAATATTGACAGAATATAGGTTCATGAAGAGGACACATGGAGTGATTCTCTTCATTCTGAGATGGCAGAGACAGAAGAGCTATTGATTTCCTTAGGTAGATCAACTGTTTACCAAGAGAATGAAATAAAATTCTGGTAACTGCATTCTATTGGAAATTATCTGTCTCAGCTCTCTTCTTCTCCCTGTTCGACAGAGAGCCACATCTCCTGGTGCAGTGCCAGCCGCATCCTGGAGACACGATGGTGAAGGTCAGAATAAACGGATTTGGCGATATTGGGCATCTGGTCACTGGGGCTGCTTTTAATTCTGGGAAAGTGGATATTGTCACCATCAATGACCCCTTCGTTGACCCCAACTATGGGGTCTTACATGTTCCAATATGATTCCACCCATGGCAAATTCCACGACACAGTCAAAGCTGAGAACAAGAAACTTGTCATTGATGGAAAGCCCATCTCCATCTTTCAGGAGTGAGAAGCCGCCAACATCAAATGGGGTGATGGTGCTGAGTATGTTGTGGAGTCCACTGAGGTCTTGACCATCATGGAGAAGTCCGGGGTTCACTCGAAGGTTTGGGCCAAGAGGGTCATCATCTCTGCCCCCTCTGCTGATGCCTCCACGTTTGTGATGGGTTTGAACCATGAGAAGTATGAACGACTCCCTCAAGATTGCCAGCAATGCCTCCTGCACCACCAACTGCTTGGCCCCTCTGGGCAACGTCATCCATGACAACTTCTGCATCATGAAGAGACTCATGACCACAGTCCATGCCACCACTGCCACCCAGAAGACCGTGGACGGCCCCTTTGGGAAGCTGTGGCGTGATGGCCGAGGGGCTGCCCAGAACATCATCCCTGCTTTTACTAGCACTGCCAAGGCTGTGGGCAAGGTCCTCCTGGAGCTGAATGAGAAGCTCCCTGGCGTGGTCTTCTGTATCCCCATCCCCAACATGTCCATTGTGGATCTGACGTGCTGCCCGGAGAAAGCTGCCAAACACTTGATGACACCAAGAAGGTGGTGAAGCAGGGGCATCCTGGCTACACCGGGGAAGAGGTTGTTTCTTGTCACTTTATCAGTGACATCTACTTTTCCACCTTTGATGCTGGGGCTAGCATTGCTCTCAATGACTTTGTCAAGCTCATTTCCTGTTATGACAATGAATTTGGCCATAGCAACTGGGTGGTGGACCTTATGGTCCACATGGCCTCCAAGGAGTAAGAGCTCTCTGGACCACCAGTCACAGCAACAGCAAGAGGGAGAGGCCCTCAGCTGCTGGGGAGTCCTTGCCCCAAACACACTGAAAATCTCCCTGCTTCTACACAGTTTCCATCCAAAACCCCCTGAAGAAGGGGAGGGGCTTCGGGAACCCTACCTATCAGGTACCATCAACAAAGTATACTGTACCCAGCAACCCCCCCACAAAAAAAAAAGAAAAAAGAAATCACCAGTCTCTTCTTAAGTTCAATCATCATCATTTTGATGTTCAAATTGTCCCTATAACAGACACAAAGTTTCAGCTATTAAGTCTCGAAAACACATGGAGGAAACTTATACCCGTATTTCTAAATGAAAGGAGCCAGTCTGTAAAGGGTACATACCGTAAGATTCCAACTATATGATATTCTAGGAAAGACAAAACTATAGAGATGGTAACAAGATCTGTGGCAACCAGGGATTCGGGTCGATGGAGGGAGGGATGAATAGGTGGAGCACGGGAGATTTTTTAGGGCAGTGAAACTATTCAGTATGATAGCCATGGTGGATGCATGACATTATGGATTTCTCAAGACCCATAAAATGGGCAACACAAAGAGTAAGCTTATCATAATGTAAGCTATGGATTTTTTAATAATAATGTTTTCATATTGGTTCATCAATTGAAAAAATTTGGCATAATAATGCAAGATGTTTACACTAGCGGAAGCTGTGTGGGCAGGGAAGGATCCCTGTGCTTTCTATTCAGTTTTTCTGTAAATCTAAAATTACTTTAAAAAATAAAGTCTATTAA
This sequence comes from Prionailurus bengalensis, assembly GCF_016509475.1. Lineage (NCBI taxonomy): Eukaryota > Metazoa > Chordata > Mammalia > Carnivora > Felidae > Prionailurus > Prionailurus bengalensis. The sequence goes on from NC_057361.1 coordinate 117,019,262, forward strand.
TTTTTAAAACAATCTTCTTCATGTAGTGTTAGATTTACCCATAAGTATTTCGTGTTGTTTGGGTGATTGTGAATTGAATTTTGTTTTAAATTTCAGTTTCCAATTGTTCATTGCCAGTACATGGAAATAGGTTTGCGTGTTGATCGTATACCACGCAATCGTGCTAAATTCACTTATTTCTTCCACAAGTTTTTTTTTTCCAGATTTACTGGAATTTTTCTACACAATTAGCTTGATTATGAATAAAGATGATTTCATTTGTCTCTTTCCAGTCCGTATATGCACATACACATACACAGCTCATAGCTGACTTTGCAGGAATGGACACATTTCATTAAATGACAAATATTAGAATGTTTGGAAGTTATCTGCATAATGTACTTCTGTCACTATGAATTCCTTTCATAGGTTATATTTTTAAGTGACAATCATAGCTACATCCAGAAAATAAAGTCATTTTTGATGGATGTGTGCAATGACCCAAATACTTAAGTAACATCTATAAAAGGACTTTGGAACTATCTAGATAGAGATAATTGCTTTTCTCATGTTCTGCAGATTTCCTGCAAAAGATTGCTCAAATAATGTCAACACTGTACCTGGTAAATGCATCTCAGAAAGAATATTACTCAATCATTCTGATATGGAATTAAAACAACATAGAGTTTGAGTTGAACTGGGAAGAAAAGACATATTCTTACTTTGATTTCATCACTTACACAAAAGTGATCAATGATAGCCCATCATCTAACGATTCTCAAGATACCAGTTACACTAAAAATTCTGCATCTGATTTGAGTTCCCAGTAGACTTCAATGGAAAGAACAATCAAGAGAAAGAAAATACCCAAGTAATTGGTATTCTCAAGAGTAAAAAACTACACTACCCAGTAACCTGTGATAGATAATCAACATGCAGAATTCTTTTGTGGTTGTTTTGAAACTGTTTTAGGGAGGCATATTTTGCATATCATAAAATTCTCCCTTTTCATGTATAATTCAATAACATTTTTGGGAAAATTTATTAAGTTTGGTATAACTACTAAAACCATCACCGTGAATCAGGTTTACATTTTCATAACCTCGATAAAAAACTTCATGCACATTTACTGTGAATCCTGTTATCCACCACTAACATACCAGGCAACCGCTAGCCTCCTTTCTATCTTTATAACTTTGCTTTTTTGGATATTTCATATAAATGGAATAACAAAATATGTGGTCTCTATGTCTGGCTTCTTTCACTAAGCAAAATGTTTTTGAGATGTAGCATGTATTAATTTCTTTTTTTAAACTTTAAATTTTTATTTGTTTGTTTGTTTGTTTTTAAACCACCCTATTGAAGAATGATTGACATGCAAAAAGCTATACATATTTAATGTGCATAACTTGGTGAGTTTAAGTTGTGGCTGTTTTTTTTGTTTGTTTTGTTTTGTTCTTTTTGTTTTCATTTTTAAATTTACATCCAAGTTAGTTAGCATATAGTGCAGCAATGATTTCAGGAGTGGATTCCTTAATGCCCCTGACCCATTTAGCCCACCCCCCTCCCACAACCCCTCCAGCAACCCTCTGTTTGTTCTCCACATTTAAGAGTCTCTTATGTTTTTGTCCCCCTGCCTGTTTTTATGTTATTTTTGCTTCCCTTCCCTTATGTTCATCTGTTTTGTCTCTTAAAGTCCTCCTACGAGTGAAGTCATATGATATTTGTCTTTCTCTGACTGACTAATTTCGCTTAGCATAACACCCTCTAGTTCTATCCATGTAGTTGCAAATGGCAAGATTTCATTCTTTTTGGTTGCTAATACTCCATTGTATATATATACCACATCTTCTTTATCCATTCATCCACTGATGGACATTTGGGCACTTTCCATACTTGGGCTATTGTCGATAGTGCTGCTATAAACATTGGGGTGCATGTGTCCCTTCAAAACACCATACCTGTATCCCATGTATAAATACCTAGTAGTGCAATTGCTGGGTTGTAGGGTGGTTCTATTTTTAATTTTTTGAGGAATCTAATTTCTTTTTATCACTGAATCATATTCCATTGAATGGATCCACCACATTTAATTTATTCATCTGTAAGTTGATGAACATTTAAGTTGTTTATAACCTTTGATTATTATGAATAATTAATTATGCTATTAAAATTTGTTAACAAGTCTTTTTGGGTGTGGACCCAAAATATTTTCAATTTTATTGGGTATATGCTTACAGTAAAATTCCTGGGTCATATGGTAATACTGTGTTCAATTTTTTGAGAAACTGCCAAATATTTTTTCAAAGGAGCTGTGCAATTTTATTCCCACCAAGAATGTATATGGTTTCCAATTTCTGTAACACTTGTTACTGTCTGTCTTTTTGATTATAGTCTTCCTGTATATATAGATATATAGAGTATATAGAAGTGTTTTTATTGGATTTTTATTTGCTAATTTCTTCCTTGGTAAAATGTCTATTCAAACCTTTTGCCCATTTTTTGATAGGATTGTTTATTTGCATTAAGGTGTAAAAGTTTTGTGTATTCTGGGTACAAGTCTTTATCAGATACATATTTTTGCAAATGTATTCTCCCTTTCTGCTGCTTGTCTTTTTTAAAATTAAACTTTTTATTTTGCAATAATTGTAGATGCACACGAAATTTTAAGAAATAATACAGAGATCCCATATACTCTTTACCCAATTTCCCCAATGGTAAAATCTTGCAAACTACAGTATGATATCATAAACAAGGATATTGACATTGATATAGTCATATAACAAAACATTTCTATTACCACAAAGACTTCTTATGTTGCTTTTTTTTTAGAGTTTATTTTTGAGAGAGAGAAAAGCAGAACATTAGCAGGGGAAGGTGCAGACAGAGGGAGACAGATTCTGAAGCAGGGTCCAGGCTCTAAGCTGTCGGCACAGAGCCCGACGCAGGGCTCAAACTCACAGACCATAAGATCATGACCTGAGCCAAAGTCAAATGCCTAACTGACCAAGCCACCCAGGCACCCCTTATGTTGCTTTTTTAAATAGCCACATTGATTTTTATCCAACTCTACCCCTTCCTTAACCCCCGGCAACGAGTAATCTGTTAATTTTTTTGATTTTTTCTTCTTTTGTCGTATGTGCTTTAAAAAGTACTTTCTTTTTTTAATTTTTCATTTAATTTTTATTTAAAAAAATTTTTTTTCAACGTTTATTTATTTTTGGGACAGAGAGAGACAGAGCATGAATGGGGGAGGGGCAGAGAGAGAGGGAGACACAGAATCGGAAACAGGCTCCAGGCTCTGAGCCATCAGCCCAGAGCCCGACACGGGGCTCGAACTCACGGAGTGCGAGATCGTGACCTGGCTGAAGTCGGACGCTTAACCGACTGCGCCACCCAGGCGCCCCTAATTTTTATTTTTTAATATCATTTATTGTCAAATTGGCTTACGTACAACACCCAGAGAACCCCTTTCAATATTACTCTTGTAGCCACAGTTTTTGGAAATCCTCCCGATTTAAAAAAATTTTTTTTAAATGAAATTAGTTTTTTTTAATTTGACTTATTTTTGCTTTTCATAGACCAGATGCCATCATATGGCTTCAGTGTGTTCTACTTCAGTATCAGAGACAAAATGAAGTGGCCGTCAGATTTCTCTAGAGTACTCATATAATAAAAGAAATGGTTTATGAAGCCAGAAGACCTAGCCTTATGACAGATCCTCCAGGATGGTTTAGGTCAGTAATTCAGGGTAGCCAACTGAAACACAAAGAATATTAGATGGTACCTGCACTGGAATAGCCATCCTGTCCAAATGCCTCAAAAGATTGCAGGTTGATGGTGTTAAAAGCTAATTTTTTTCAGTGGTCTAATCCAATCTCACTTCAGTTTTAGAATAACTTTTTCATGACTTGCTATAGGCATACCCTTCCATTAGTCAAAGAAGTTTCCATTGTAAATCTGACACCAGGTATTTATATGAGAATCAATGTTAAACTTGGTTGAGTTATATCACTATAATTAACAAGTATAAAGACAATTATTTAGGCAATGCAGCCTTAAATTCATTTTCCTTCACCTATGCTCTCTTCCTTTTGTGCTCTCAAGAAAATGGAAGTGACAATATTTATTAGTCAGTATATGCTAGGTTATGCTGTGATAATATACAACTTCAAAATCTCAGTGGATTAAAACAAAAAGGCTCATTTTTTCACTCACACAAAGTGTACTGCTAAATAGAATATTGAGTGAAAAAAGGTAAAACCAAGCAAATATATATCAGACTTCAAGATCAGGCAAAATTTAACTACATAATATTTAACAAAACTTGTATATAGGGTGAGAAAATGCATATGTTAATTAGACTGACTACAGCAATAATTTCACTATTTATATGTTTATCAAAACATCATTCTGGGGGCGCCTGGGTGGCTTAGTCAGTTGGGTGACCGACTTAGGCCCAGGTCATGATCTGTCAGTTCGTGAGTTCGAGCCCCACATCGGGGTCTGTGCTGACAGCTCGGAGCCTGGAGCCTGCTTCGGATTCTGTGTCTCCCTCTCTCTCTGCCCCTCCCATGCTCATGCTCTGTCTCTTTCTGTCTCTCAATAATAAATAAAACTCTAAAAAAATCATTCTGCATACTTTAATAGATACAATTTTTATTAAAAATATCATTTAGGATAGTGGTTCCCTTTAGGACAGATAGTGCATAGACAGTCGTTATCTTTTATTCTTTTTATCTTATGTACAAATATAGTACACACTTTTTACTGTGTGCAATATTTCATAAAAACAGTTGTCCAAATGGTACATCATCAATGATAAACTTAAATTTTAAAAACATTTTTTAGAGGGGCACCTGGGTGGCTCAGTCGGTTAAGCTTCTAACTCTTGATTTCGGCTCAGGTCATGATCTCACAGTTGACAGTTTGAGCCCCACGTCGGGCTCTGTGCTGACAGTGAGGAGCCTGCTTGGGATCCTCTCTCTCTCTCTCTCTCTCTCTTTCTCTCTTTCTCTGCCCCTCCCTCACTCGTGCTCACTCTATAAAAAATAAATAAACTTAAAAAAATTTTAGAGGCCCTGTTTAAGAGTAACAAGTAATGACAACTATAGCTAGTTTGTAGTACTTAACTGAGATAACAGTCTAACCATAGATCCCCCCTATTGTGAATGTTTCCATAAATTCTATAGACAAACTTTATATTTGTGAATGACATAAAGAAGCAGTATATGATTGTAGTTAACATGAACTAGAAGCAAAATGTCCCAGATTTGATTCAAGTTACAACAAGCATACCTACCAATAAATGAAACTGTAAGGATACCTGAAAACCAGGAGGTGTGAGGTCTTCATTCACTTTAACAGTTAACTGAACAATTAGTCCATGATCATCACCGAAAGGAAAAAGTGGGGTTCTTTTGAGACGTGGTTCTGTGTGAAACTGCTTGACAAGTGACAATCACACAAGATTCCAGAAAGTGGCATCAGCTCTTTTTTTCCCCCACAGCAGCCTAGCATAAATGCAAGGTCATGATATACATCCAGGGGAATATAGATTTGTTGGGAAAGTTCACAAACATAATAGTTTTCCCTTGAAAATTAATCTATACAAGAATGGAAAGATGAAAGACTGTAATATATTCTAGACTAGGATCTCCCTGAGGTCAAAAGCAATCTTTTATCTCAGACTAACAGGGTAAGGTACATAGTACATACTCAGAAAACTTTTGTAAAATTGCATTAAGTTGATTCAAATTAAGACCAATGTTTTTCAAGTTTCCCCATATGTGAGTCATCTTACTACCTATCCTGTCCCTATCTCTACATCGATATCTATATCATCATATCTATATCTATATCTATCTATATCTATCTATATCATCTATGTCTATCTACCTCTATCTATCATCTATATAAAACATTCTCTGGGCATGGAAACTCGAAGAACAGGAGCACAGAAGCCTGAAATGGTTGACTCACAGGGAAACGACTAAGTCACCAAAATGCTATAATGTGGGCACTTAAACTATCGAACATGAGGATACTCACACTTATGGGCTATAAACCCTTATAAGTAGTTTATGAATGGCACTTAGGGAGCCGGCAAACCTGGCTACATCAGAAATACTTCAGCAACTACAAAAAGCTGTTCTTTTAAATAATTACTATGTGACAGCCATCTAGAATTATTAGATTTGGGCTTTTGCTGAACAAGATGTAAAAGCCAAAATGTATACATCTATAATGGACTGATATGTAGAGCAACTAGGAAAGGATACCACAGAGTAGCTTAAAAAAAGTATTCGAGGGGTGCCTGGGTGGCTCAGGTCAAGATCTCAGGCTCCATGCTGACAGCATGGAGCCTGCTTAGATTCTCTCTAAATGAACAAACAAACAAACAAACAAACAAACAAACAAACAATTTTAAAAAAGCATTAGAAATAATGAAACTAAGCCTGAAGGAGTAAAGTAGAATTTTTTGAAGCTTAGTGACAAAATTGAAACTAAATATCCCTTCCGCCATGACACAGGTAGAAATACGACACCCCTTCCAAAAGCCCAAAATAGAAACATGACTTGAAATTTGTCCTCAACAATAACCAAGAAGTGGCTTAAACACTTAATCTGGACAATACTAGTTGAAAAGGGAATATAATGGGGTTCTTGGGTGACTTAGTTGGTTAAGAGTCCCATTCTTAATTTGGGCTCAGGTCATGATCTCATGCTGTGGGTTCGAGCCCTGCTTCGGGCTCTGCTTTGACGGTGTGTAGCCTGGAATTCTCTCTCTCCCTCTCCCTCTGTCTCTGTGCCTTTCTCCTGCTTTCTCTCTTTCTCCCTCTCAAAATAAATAAACTCGGGGCGCCTGGGTGGCGCAGTCGGTTAAGCGTCCGACTTCAGCCAGGTCACGATCTCGCGGTCCGTGAGTTCGAGCCCCACGTCGGGCTCTGGGCTGATGGCTCAGAGCCTGGAGCCTGCTTCCGATTCTGTGTCTCCCTCTCTCTCTGCCCCTCCCCCGTTCATGCTCTGTCTCTGTCCCAAAATAAATAAACATTGAAAAAAAAAATTTTTAAATAAATAAACTTAAAAAAGAAAAGAGGGGCGCCTGGGTGGCGCAGTTGGTTAAGCGTCCGACTTCAGCCAGGTCACGATCTCGCAGTCCGTGAGTTCGAGCCCCGCGTCAGGCTCTGGGCTGATGGCTCAGAGCCTGGAGCCTGTTTCCCATTCTGTGTCTCCCTCTCTCTCTGCCCCTCCCCAGTTCATGCTCTGTCTCTCTGTGTCCCAAAAATAAATAAACGTTGAAAAAAAAATTTAAAAAAAAAAAAGAAAAGAAAAGGGAACATAACTCATCAGTTTGCTAGATGTCATGCCCTTCACTGGATACCGGACCAAATTCCAGCCATCTGAAACATAAAATGTAGAATTCTGGAGCTTTGAGAGCATTGGCTTAAATTACCGTATTTTATCTGAGGAAGCCGAGTTTTCTCATAGGAGTTCACTGACTTGTATTAGGGCACAGCCAGTGGGCAAACATAGCTGGGACTAAGACTCTAGACTCCACGTCCAGTGCCCTTCCTTTTATGCACTTTAAGTTCCTTTGGATTGTGTAGTATAGGATCAGAAAAATTTGTCCTTAGCAAAATTTTGAAGAAGGAACAATTTGGCCTTGGCCTCCCTGCCCATTTTCTCAATGTCTTCCTCCAGGCGCTCAGCACTCCTGTTGCGCTCACAAGTCGGGCCCATGGCACTGCATGTGGTCCAGTCCTTCTGGGCAACGCTTTGAATTCCAGACCTTTATATTCTCACTCCCCAGGGTTGCTGCAGTTTCGAATGTAAGAAAAAAACCCAAGACTGGAATTTCAGGCCACAGAAAGGCTTAGAAAGGAAGGGGACATTTGTATATTCTCAAATCACAAGCAGTTTCATATATAAAACTACTCCCGTGGCATTCACACCTATGACAATATATATGTATATATACATATGTATATATATGTATATATATGTAAATATATATGTAATATACGCATATATGTAAATATATATATATGTATATATGTATATATTTACAGTTCCAAAGGTAAAAGTCAACTTAATATTTTCCACAGGTGCTCATGCAAGCCCTGAGTACAGAGTCCCAGATTGCATCGCTGATGAACATTTGCAACAAGGTTATTTCAGGCAACTTAATGACCCCACGGCTCAGCAATCAAATCAATTGTTTGGCAATTGTTTGGCACCTGACCTTTAACTAGACAAAAATCTATGTCCCTGACAAATCGGACTTCCTGACAAAAAAAAAAAAAAAAAAAAAAAAAAAAAAAAGAGGAAAAACTGACTAGAGCATTAGCAAGCCTGAGATAAGAGATCAAATTACGTTATAATTTAATAAAATATATAATCACTTTTTCTTGCCCACAAATGCATCAGTACACCTACAGATTCACTTCCAGACACTATAGTCAAGCTACTCCAACTGCACTAGAAAGTCTAAGACTTCTCTCCTTTTTACATTAAGTATAGCTTAATTAGGAACTGTTGTAGAATATGGGTTTATCACACTCTTTCTCCAGTGACAGTGTATGTCTCTGTTACTACTTTTCTGAATGGCAGTTCTCTCCATCCCCAAAATCTAAATAAAGAAATTTGATTGTGTCACTAAAACATATTGCCATGAAGTATTTTCCACTACATAGGTGAATAGAACTCTAGTTATAACAGTGCCACCATTTAAAGGTGTGTTTTTTAAAAATAAGTCATAGCCTTGCAGACAGTCAAGGTCATATATATATATATATATATATATATATATATATAGGCTTATTTATTTATTTTGAGACAGAGAGACAGCGAGCAAGTGGAGGAGGGGCAGAGAGAGAGGGAGAGAGAGAATCCCATGCAGTCTCCGTGTTGTCAGTGCAGAGCCCAACGTGGGGCTCAATCTCAGGAACCTTGACATGATGATCTGAGTCGAGATCAAGAATCAGATGCTTAACCCACTGAGCCACCCAGGTGCCCCAAATTAAATACATTTGTATGATGTGAACAATAATGACCTTCTCTTAAAGGTCGCTGCTGTGACTGGTCAGTAAAGGCTCTGAAACCTATAGTAATAGCTCACAGCCAACACCCTAATTAACAACTGGGTCCATGAGGCCCGCCAAGTGTCCACGTTTCTCTCGGCATGGCCTGTAAAATCATTCATGCGTTTGCCTACAGTGATGGCCAAATAACATTTCTTGTAAAACTTTCTTCCTCTCTCTTTCTCTGAAAGTAACCCTGTGCTTTGAGAATTGTTTCTCTGACTCTGCAAACTGAAAGCACAACTGGGTTAGTGAAAGAACCTTCCTTCAGTTTCCATTTGAGTTCTGTATTTGGAGAGAGAAAAAAGATGATTCGGCTTGTCTTAATTATGCATGAGGCCTGAGTCCCTTACTTATTAATTAGCAGTTGAGATGTCAACAGATGTGCTCCCTATATGAATGAATAGACGCCTGTCATAGAGTTTATCCTCTTGATGTTCTCCAGTCTCTAGAATGTTGAACGAGCTACTGGACGTGCCACAGTGATGCACTGTTGCAGTTAGGAGAGCCGAACATTAAGCCCAGACTTCTTTAAGTATTTGGTTGTCGGCACATATCCTCATTTCTATTTTTTTAAATATTTATTTATATTTGAGAGAGAGAGAGAGAGACAGAGTACTAGCAGGGGAGGGGCAGTGAGAGATGGAGACACAGAATCCGAAACAGGCTCCAGGCTCTGAGCTGTCAGCGCAGAGCCCGACGCGGGGCTCAAACTCACAGACCGCGAGATCATGACCTGAGCCGAAGTCGGCCACTCAACCGACTGAGCCACCCAGGGGCCCCTCATATCCTCATTTCTGATAAAGAAAGAACAAAACCTCTCAAGAACTCATTGCGACAGTTAACAGCATTAAATGCCTCAAACTAACATTATACAGGTGACAGAACTTTATTTTATTTTATTGTGGCCTGATATTTTATTGTTTGTGGCCTAATACACCTCTTCCTACAACAATTAAATTTTCTGGTTCAGATATGATTTTGGCTTTCTACATAGTTTAGTACATTTGTGGTGCATATTAATATATGAGAATACAATCATTATGTAATGCATTTAATGTTCAGTCAATTGGATTATCTTCTAGTTTCAACCCCTGGTTATAATATCTATTAGAGAGAAAGAGGGAGAGGAGGGGCAGTCGGGCGGGAGTGTGGGGGTGTGGGGGGTGAAGGAGATTGAGAGACAGTGGGATGGAGAGAGTTGCTGTTCAGGACTGTAATTGAAAGCTAACAGGATGTTTCATTACCACCCAGATAGGATCCCACTCCACCTATAATTTCACTAGGAAAAAAAAGAGTGCTTTATGTTCTATTAATTCCAAAGAATTTTTTATTGTTTATAATATTTTTATAATACACTCCGTAAACGTAATAAATTGTGTCATTTTCCATTTGGTTTCAACATTCTATCTAATCAGCTTGCGAATAACGAGGAACGTTATGAAGTAGCAATGCAATCTTGAATACACATGGAAACAGAGAGCACCACAAATCTGCCTGCCTATTACTTTCAGCGAAGGTAATAATCAAAAGTGCCTCTTATAAAAAGTACTGCATATTATAGCTTCAGAGAATTCAGATGCCATCTCAGAGAACTGCTATGTATAACCATTCATGAAGGTCAAAATAACCAGTATAGCATGGGATGTGCTGCCTAAGGGAAGGGAGACTTTTCCAATCTTACAGAAGCTCATGAGTCCGTAACCCAGCAGTACTACAGGGTAATAGGACAAACCCAAGGGAAGTTAGCTCAAGAAGGGGAGGAAGTGACTTAAGCAATTACAAGAAGTCACCAACACTGATCAGCTCTTTTATGTGCATTATTTCAGTGGTTTCCAACTGCATTAATTAGAATATTGTCCAGTTGTTTGAACAGAAAAATAGAATAATTGGTTTCTTTCCCATAAAAAGAAACCGTGGTGGATCAGGCTAGTATGGGTGCTCTACAACTATCATGATTCTGGGTCACAGGATCTTTGCTCTATCTTTCTTGATGCACTTCTCCAATTCATGACCTAGAATGGCTGCTCCAGCTTCAGACCCAATTTTTGCGGTCAGCAGGAAGGGGATGGTAAATGAAGAGGTCCTGCATTTTCTTTCTCAGCATTCCCAGATGCTTCCCGTCTCACTTATGCTTATACCCCATTGGTCGTAACTGAGTGACATGGTCATTCATGGTTGCAGGAGAGGCCAATGAGTGAAATCATTATTCAGGCAGCTGTATGGCCAGCTACAGGTTATTTGATCATAGTAGGATATGAGAATGGATATTGGAAGCCAATTAGCAGCCCCTGTCACCGCAACAAGTGGTCTGTGGAGCTCAAGTGACCCTAGAACTGTGGCAAAGGAACCACAGATTCATGTGTGTACCAAGTATTAACTGCAAAAGGAACAAACAATGCACCTCATAGCTATATCCACACAGTTAGATAATGAAATGTAAAGGTATTTCAAAGTGCTCTTTAATTCGTGACAGTATTTCTATCATTGCACAGTCTCCCAGTTAGTGGATACTAATGTACCTACTTCAAGTTAGGAAAAGGAAACCGGAGCTTAGGGAGGTCAAATGACCTGCCCCCGAATTAGACAACTAGCCAGTGGAGGATCTAGAACTCCTACCTAGGTTTGTGTGAACCCAAAGCTGGTATTTGTCTACTATTTCACACAATTTCTAGGCAAGAAATGCTGATAGTTTTTCATGCGGTTCAACAAAGATGGCGAAGAACAACCATAATTAACACTGAGCAATCTCCTTTGTACACCGTCCTCTCTACTAGGCTAACTGGGCAACATTTGTCATGCTTAGTCTAAGGAAGTGGGCAAGGCAGGGCAAGAGAGACCAAGATGATGACTACAATTAAAGCAAGAGTTCTAATTTTGACTTTCAAGAGCTCCCAGCCACAGGCTACATAATACTGTGGGATTCATGGGGGTTTGCAAGGTCTACCAGGCTCAGACAAGAAGAGCTAGTGTCCCTTAATCTTAGGTCTCGGCTCATCACCTGAATGCCCAATTTTATGTTCCCTGCCCACCCTGAAGGTCAGAAAGTCAGCATATTATAATCATGCTTTGGATTCAGGCACACCCAGATTTAAATCATTGAGAAGGAATTTAAATTTAAGTCCATTGTACTTAAAAACATTAATCTGTACTGCTCATCAATGGGGATAGGTGGTGATGAGAGATGTAACAGATTCTAAGCCATGTTTTAAGACAAGTGTATTTTTAGCAGCATGAAAAATGAGGAATAGCTAGTCTGGAGACTGGGAATCAAATTAGAAGGCTGTTGCAATAGGATTATGGCAGTGGCTGTGAAGGAGAAGGGGGGAAATGTACAGTGGTTGTTGCTGATAATGCTGCAACAGAACCAGGTAACTGATTTGGCTCAGGAGGGCAAGTCAAAGAAAGTGGTTTCTAGATTGGAAGATTAGAGAAATAGTGACAAACGAAGTAACACCTAAAAGGAGATTGATGATGACCTTTGGTCTACAGCAGGTCGATGGTAAGCAGGAGATGGAAGGGTGGGGAGTCAACCGGTTTTAGACATAGTGAGTTTCAGGTGTTGGAATTGGACATATACATTGATTACATGTGCAGCTATCTTGCAGTTAATGTAATAGGAAGTTGACAGATTATTTTAAAACCTCAACTGTCTATAAAAGTAAAATACCTTCCAAAATTAACTTCATAAATGTGAACGAATATGATCGAAGAGGGTTGATAATCCTAGTCCAGCCTGTCTCAGAAAGTCATTGTGAAGATTTGAGGAGATAGATAGGAAAGCGATTTGTAACTTACAACATGGTATACAAATAGGAACAACTGACATGGCTTAGGGGGGTCTAATAGGTATGTGCATACTGGGGCCCAGCTGCTAAAGGACAAAACCAGCTCAAATAATAAAGCGCCAAGTGTTAACATAGAGGGACTGTGAATGGTGGAACACAATTTACTTTATAACTGCCTTATTTGTATAACTTGGAAACAAATCAAATCAGGGCCAAGATATATGAATTGAACTATTACCGGATTGCATAATGGATTTTGCCCTTAACCTTCAAACTGTAGCACACCTTCTAGAGTCACACAGGATAGAAAGCATTCCATTTCATGTGTCTATTAGGAAGGGATTTATCTTTTGTCCCTCATTGCCTAGTGCCTCACGCCACAGGAGTTGCCCCATTATGGTGCTCTTTCTTTTGAAACCCTGGGTAATGAGAATGAACTAGATATATCCCATGAAATGGCTTTTGCAGATTTAAAAATAAGGATTGCATTTGGCTCATTAAAAAATCTTTGTGGGGGAATTTCCACTGAAAGAAGGATATTTAAAACAGTTGTGTGAGAAAAGTAATATGTGAAAATTTTATTATTCCATAAGTACACATAATATAGTTCAGGAATGTTACAGAGAAAATTATTACACGAGAAGAAAGAGTTAACATGCAAAAGAAAGTACATCTCCTAGCTACATAATGAAACAGTAGAAAGTAATCATTATTTAAAAGTGCATGGCATAGACAAAATGAATAGGGTCATTTTCATAATGTCTTTGTGGGTTATGAGCCAAATCTTCCCTAAGAATATGAAAAAATGAAAATGAAAAAAATCACTCAGTTTCCTGAAGCTTCTCTCATATGTAACTGCACAATTAGCCAGGGATAATATCCAATTGTTTCTAAACTACCTGTATCTTTACACACTAAAATAAAGCATTTCACCAAAACATCAGCTGCCAGCATAGTAGAGATCATCTATTCCAAATTTTACTTTATACATGAGAAAACTAAGGCTCAAAGAATGGAAGCAACTTACCCAAGGTCACACATCTAGAGTAGAGCTGGGACTAAAGCCCGGTGCTATTTTCAACCCACCACACATAGTCATACCTATATTTTTGTCCTACATATTGTTTTTTTTTCTGCCAAATCCTCTGAAATCTGTAATGTTGTTTCCTTAAATGTATTCTTCAACAAAAGCAAGCATAACTCAAATTTGTCTGTCTACTAGGCCCTCCATGTAGCTAGTAAGAAGAATGGGCAAAATTGAATTGAATTGAAATAATCAAAAGTTATAAATTGTGAGTACCTTCCAGCTGAGACAGCTGTGTCATCATTTGGTGTTTTGTTCTTGGTACCACGGGGTGCAAGAGACAGAATGTCACTGCAAGTAACTCAGTGAATTTGCGGGTGGAATGTATGAGTTTTTTTTAGCTACACTTCCCATTGCTTCTATATATTTCAGGATTATTTCTCCTTTTGAAAATCTGCCTGATTGAGGGTATTGTTTGAAATCACAGGTTATTTTTGTGATTTAGAAACTATCTAAAAACACAAACACAGGAAAAGGAGAATAATTTCTCAACATTTCTAAAACTAGAGGGTTACTGGATCATAATGGTCTACATATATTAAGGAAACAACTTCTTAAAATTAAACAGGATAATAACAATCTCTTAAAAAACATTCTGTAACATGTACTTGAGAAAATTACATGTGAGGTTCTGTAGTCATATTAAATTTAAAAGAAAAATAAATATCTGATGTTCTAGGGATCACCTCTGCTTAACACCTTGAGAACAGATTCAGAGATTCAAAACACAATGTACCAATATAGGATCTTTGTCTTATAATTTCATAAATGCACTCAACAGCCTGGGGAAGACGTTACTATTAGACTATGAGCTGGTAATCTATTTAATTACCAAAAGTGTGGGGATGCCTTTGCCCCCAGGGCATGGTACAGTACTGCTAGAGTACTCCCTTCTTGGTGTAGCTGCTTCACTTAGAACGATTCCCCAAATACACATGGTTACCTGCTCAATACCGGTAACACTCAATAGTCGAGTGTTCCAGAGTTTAGTAACTGACGCAGATCAGACCACAGTCCTTCCCTAAAGTATTTCCAATGTGGGTTGTGAGTTAGTCTCTCTTTGATAATAGGACGTATAAAATGGGAAACTTGAGAATAACCGGACATGTGGAAAGAAAAACCAATGAAAAACAGAGAGAAATTTCTGCTTCCAGTTGTTCTGAAGCCTTGTCCCCACTGTGGCTTAATGAATAAACCCCTTCATTAGCTTTGGAAAACAAAACAAAACAAAACAAAACAAAACAAAACAAAACAAGACAACAACCCTATTTTCTTCCAATACATTACTTTTTTAGCCTAAGTTAATTTGAGGTTCTGTCATCTACAAACCAAAGTGTCTTAATTAGTATATCTGCATTTTAAGTGGAATTTTCAATAAAGATCTCAACGAAATGTTCACTAGAGCAAATTGGACATTTATAATATTTTCAAAGAAAAAAGCCACATGGGGAAATTTCATATGCTTATGGGAAGTAAATCAGAATGAGATGGTCTCATTTAATATTTCTTTTATGTATTTTTAATTCTTATTAACACTTCACTGGAAGCATAACTTTTAATGTATCCACTTTTTTCTCTCAGAACTCTTTGGGGAAAGAGAGGGTAAAGTTCTATTTATTTGAATATGGGAGAATTTGAGGAGAAACATTTAACAGCCCATTTCTCACTTTTTGTCCAAAACGTTATCTGATTATAAATCTCTTGAAAGTGTCTCTGCCAAATTCTTACTAAAATACTGAGGAAGGCATAGAAAGAGGGAAGACTAAAAATAAACAATTCTTAAAAATTGAGGGTAATTCATCGTAACTACGAGGTCAGTGCACCTGGATGAAGACACCCAATTAGTGGCATATACGTGCTTCTCCCGCCACTCCCCCATAAGACAGCTTGAGTTGCTTGATAGCCAAGAGGAATCTCTGGCCTGTGTTTGGTAACACGAATTCTGGAGGGATCACTTCTTACCTGAAGATAAATAAAGGAAAAAACTGAGGCCTGTGAAAAACCATTGAAGAACACCTAAAAGGAAATTTAATAATAAAGACTCAGAAGAACCTGCTTTTATAATTTTCATGTTACTGAAAATTATCTACTACAGGATCCTAAGAAAGTTTTAGGAAACAACTTGGCAACTTTTGTACATGACCAGAAAACATGGCTCCTCTCTCTTTCTCATATATATATATATATATATTCTCATATATATATTCTCACATATATACATATATTCTCATATATATACATACATATATTCTCATATATATACATACATATTCTCTCATATATATATATTCTCATATATATATACATCTACATATTCTCTCATATATATACACATATATTCTCATATATATATATCAGCACAAATGAGTCTGAAAATTAACAAAAAATATATTTGATTCACAATCATACTAAAACTGTAAAGAACCTACAAATGAACAGGAATGTGCCGGATATATGTAAGGTGAGCTATAAAACCTTTCTAAGGAAAATAAAAGACATCTTGAGAAATTATTGGTGTGAACCATGCTCCTGAATGGCAAGATTTAATATTGTAAATCTGTCTAGTCCTTTTCAAATTAGCTTGTAAGTTTAAGTAAGTGGACGTTTTGAAGTTGATTTGGCATAATAAATGGCCAAGACTTACATCCAATTTTCAAAGCAAAGTAACAAAGGTTGAGGAATTCAACTAGATATTAAAATTTAGTTTTAACAGACAATATTTCACCGGTGTGAAAATAGCACAAATTGAAGAGACATAGCAACATCAGTAAACAACATATATTTTTACCTTTCAAACTCACAAAGATTTTCTAAAGGATAATATTTAATGTTGATAAGTGTGGGGTAAGATGGCTATTTCAGGCACTGTACAAAAAAAAATGATATATTCTTTCTGGAACTCAATTTGACAAAACATATCACAAGTCTTACAAATACACATATGATCAGATCTAGGATTTTCAATTCTAGGATATGTTCTAAGAAAATTGTGAGAAAGAAAACCAAAAATTTGCATATAAAGATATTTATGTGAGTCTTACTCATAACAGCTAAACAGTAAGATAATCTAAATGTCTAGCAATAATGTCTCATTAAATAAAATGTGGTTCATTCATATAATGTATTATGTAGACCCTAATAAATACTAACTTAATAAATTATTATAAATTCAATAAAAATCACGTGGGAAAATATTTAATGGAATGGGAAAAGGTTGATAAAATTAAAAAAAGATAATTGTATTAAAATATAATTCTACTTATATTACTTATATAATATTGTACATATTCACAAAAAATATCTGGAAAAATGCATTAAAATTGTATTCAGTGCATTATCCATGGTTTTTCTTTTTTATAGTTTCCATATTTAAAAAAATTTATACAATTAATATGCATTATTTTCATACAAGTAACAAATAAAAACATTATTTTAAAATTGTTCATTGTCTCACATCAGGGAATTCTTTCCCTGGGCTCTGTTCCATTATTCTGGAACTAATATATACATATAATTGGTTTACTTGGCTTCCTATCATCATTTATATTGGTTTATGAATAGGTTGACTGCAACTTGTGATTAGTCCTAATTTATGCCAATTTCTTGCTATAATTATCAACCCCAGTTCACGTCCCAAAATGTCCCAGCTTGCATAATGAAGTATATGTTTGGTCGCTCAATTTTATTCATTTATTTATTTTTAAAAGTTTTGTTAATGTTTATTTGAGAGAGAGAGAGAGAGAGAGAGAGAGAGAGAGAGAGAGAGAGAGAGAGAGTGCGAGCACGGGAGGGGCAGAGGGAGTTGGAGACACAGAATCCGAAGCAGGCTTCAGGCTCTGAGCTGTCAGCACAGAGCTGGATGTGGGGCATGAACTCACAAACCATGAGATCATGCCCTGAGCCCAAGTAGGACACTCAACCGACTGAGCCACCCAGGTGCCCTGGTCACTCAATTTATAAGAGCATTTTTGTTATCAGCACCATCATCCACACTTCACACTTAGGGTTCATCATCAGGACTATGTTTTTGTTTTGTTTTCCATTAAGTCTTTAGTAAGGGTGAGAAGTACAATGACATCAAGTATTTGCTTACAGATAACTTTGAAAAATACTACATGAGTATGTGAATACCAGAACAGCCTCAGACACACAGCTCGCTTTTGCATTTCTGTTAGAGAAGAGGTGAATCCTGATTTCAATGTTTTATTTGGCTTACATAAAAAAGTTCCACATTGTGTTACTAGTTTGTAGAATTTGAGATTAATGCTTAATGGATGTTTACAAGGGCATATTTTTATTTTTGTAGCCTGAGTTCATGCTATTGGGCTTATACCGCCCATCTAGTACAAGCTCATTTCAATTCTCAACTATAAATATGTTTCTAATTACTGAATACATAATGGAAGCATCAAAAAATCTTTTCTTTCATCATGAAGAAGTGAGGCCTGAAATTACTTGTTGGTTTCACGTGTGCCTTTTTGTTTGTTTATTTAAAATTTATTGCCAAATGGAGGTTTTATACACTGTTATGTTTCACCTAAACTAATATTTTCCATAGTAGAATTTCTGAAACATCACTTATATAGTGTATATGGACTTTATTAAAGTATAACTCATTTCAAGGAGGCCCCCTTCCAGAACCTGAAACTGTTTAATTTTTATTAAAAATGTTTTAAAAACAAGTTCAACTTAGGGGCGCCTGGGTGAGTCAGTCGGTTGAGCCTTCGACTTCGGCCCACGTCATCATTTCGTGGTTCGTGGGTTCCAGCCCTGCGTCGGGCTCTGTGCTGACAGCTCAGAGCCTGCAGCCTGCTCCGGATTCTGTGTCTCCCGCTCTCTCTGCCCTCCCCCGCTCATGCTCTGTCTCTCAAGGATAAATAAACGTTAACAAATATTTTAAAAAATAAATAAAAATAAAAATAAAAAGAAGTTCAACTTAGGTCTCACTGAGGAGGACACTTCTCACTTTTTCTTTCGTTTTTTTTTTTTTACTTTCTATAATTTATTCATTTTTTATAATTTATATCTAAGTTAGTTAGCACACGGTGCAACAATGATTTCAGGAGTAGATTCCGTAAGCCTCTTACCCATTTACCCCATCCCCCCCTTCAAAAACCCCTCTAGCAACCCTCTGTTCCTTCTCTATTTTTAAGAGCCTCTTATGTTTTGTCCCTCTCCTTGTTTTTATATTATTTTTGCTTCCCTTCCCTTATGTTCATCTGTTTTGTATCTTAAAGTCCTCATATGAGTGAAGTTATATGATATTTGTCTCTCTCTGACTGACTAATTTCTCTTAGAATAATACCCTCCAGTTCCATCTATGTAGTTGCAAATGAAAAGATTTTATTCTTTTTGATTGCGGAGTAATACTCCATTGTATATATACACCACATCTTCTTTATCCATTCATCCATTGATGGACATTTGGGCTCTTTCCATACTTTGGCTATTGTCGATTGTGCTGCTATAAACATTGGGGTGCATATGTCCCTTCAAAACACCATACCTCTATTCCTTGGATAAATACTTAGTAGTGCAATTGCTGGGTTGTAGGGTAGTTCCATTTTTAATTTTTTGAGGAACCTCCACACTGTTTTCCAGAGTGGCTGCACCAGTTTGCATTCCCACCAGCAGTGCAAGAGGGTTCCTCTTTCTCTGCATCCTTGCCAACATCTGTTGTTGCCTGAGTTGTTAATGTTAGCCATTCTGACGGGTGTGAGGTTGTATCTCACTGTGGTTTTGATTTGTATTTCTTTGATGATGAGTGATGTGGAGCATTTTTTTCATGTGTTGGTTGGCCATCTGGATGTCTTCTTTGGAGAAGTGTCTATTCATGTCTTTTGCCCATTTCTTCACTGGATTATTTGTTTTTTGGGTGTTGACTTTGATAAGTTCTTTATACATTTTGGATACTAACCCTTTTATCTGATGTCTTTGCAAATATCTTCTCCTATTCCGTTGGTTGCCTTTAGTTTTGCTGATTGCTTCCTTCGCTGTGCAGAAGCTTCTTATCTTGATGAGGTCCCAGTAGTTCATTTTTGCTTTTCTTTCCCTTGCCTCTGGAGATGTGTTGAGTAAGAAGTTGCTGCGGTGGAGGTCAAAGAGGTTTTTGCCTGCTTTCTCCTCAAGGATTTTCATGGCTTCCTGTCTTACATTTAGGTGTTTCACCCATTTTGAATTTATTTTTGTGTAGGGTGTAAGAAAGTGGTCCAGGTTCATTTTTCTGCATGCCACTGTCCAATTTTCCCAGCACCATTTGCTGAAGAGACTGTCTTTATTCCATTGGATATTATTTCCTGCTTTGTCAAAGATTAGTTGGCCATACGTTTGTGGGTCCATTTCTGGGTTCTTTATTCTGTTCCATTGATCTGAGTCTGTTTTTGTGCCAGTACCATGCCGTCTTGATAAATAAGCTTTGTAATACATCTTGAAGTCCGGGATTATGATGCCTCCAGCTTTGGTTTTCTTTTTCAAGATTGCTTTGGCTATGCGGAGTCTTTTGTGGTTCCATACAAATTTTAGGATTATTTGTTCTTGCTCTATGAAGAATGCTGGTGTTATTTTGATAGATATTGCATTGAATACGTAGATTGCTTTGGGTTGTATTGACATTTTAACAATATTTGTTCTTTCTATTCAGGAACATGGAATATTTTTCCATTTTTTTGTGTCTTATTCAATTTCTTTCAGAAGCTTTCTATAGTTTTCAGTGTATAGATTTTTCACCTCTTTGGTGAGATTTATTCCTAGGTATTTTACACTTTTTGGTGCAATTGTAAATGGGATCAATTCCTTGATTTCTCTTTCTGTTGCTTCATTATTGGTGTATAGGAATGCAACCGATTTCTGTGCATTGATTTTATATCTTGCCACTTTGCTGAATTCATGAATCAGTTCTAGCAGTTTTTTGGTGGAATCTTGGGTTTTCCATATAAAGTATCATGTCATCTGTGAAGATTGAAAGCTTCACCTCCTCCTGGCTGATTTGGATACCTTTTATGATATGAATTTATTGCCATTATGTTGTCTGTAGAGTTGGAGTTTCTGGTGGTATTCTCTGGTCTTTTCTAGTCTTTGTTGCTTTTATTTTTTATTTTTATTATCATCTTTTCGCCCCTCAGAGAGTCCCCCTTAAAATTTCTTGCAGGACAGGCTTAGTGGTCAGAAACTGCTTTAATTTTTGTTTGGGAAACTTTTTATCTGTCCTTCTATTTCGAACGACAGCCTTGCTGGATAAAGAATTCTTGGCTGCATATTTTTCCGATTCAGCACATTGAATATATCCTGCCACTCCTTTCTGGCCTGCCAAGTTTCTGTGGATAGGTCTGCTGCAAACCTGATTTGTCTTCCCTTGTAGGTTAAGGACTTTTTTTTTTTTTTTCCCTTGCTGCTTTCATTATTCTTTCCTTGCCTGAGTATTTTGTGATTTGATTATGATATGCCTTGTTGATGGTCAGTTTTTGTTGAATCTAATGGGAGTCCTCTGTGCTTCCTGGATTTTGATGTCTATGTCTTTCCCCAGGTTAGGAAAGTTTTCTGCTATGATTTGCTCACATAACCCTTCTATCCCTCTTTCTCTTTCTTCACCTTCTTGGACCGCTATGATTTTGATGTTGTTCCTTTTTAATGAGTCACTGATTTTTCTAATTCTTAAATCATGCTATTTTGCCTTACTCTCCCTCTTTTTTTTTTTTGCTTCATTATTTTCTGTAAGTTTGTCCTCTATATAGCTGATTCACTGCTCTGCCTTATCCATCCTTGCCGCTGTGGCATCCATTTGAGTTTTCAGCCCGGTTATAGCATTTTTTAATTTCATCCTGACTAGCTTTTATCTCCTCAGAAAGGGATTCTAATCTGTTTTCAATCCTAGCTGGTATTCTTATTATCAAGATTCTTAAGTCTGGTTCAGACATCTTGCTTATATCTGTGTTGATTAAGTCTCTGGCTGTGATTTCTTCCTGTTCTCTCTTATGGGGTGAATTCCTTTGTTTTGTCATTTTGAAGGAAGAAAAGGAATTAATAAGGTAAAAAAGTTAAAATTAAAAAATTAAAAACAGCACAAAAAGTCAAATAAAGGATGCTAGATTCTAGGTGTGTTCTGGTCTGGTTGTTGAAAGGAGCTTGATACCTTAGAGAAAAAAAAACGAAAGGTAAGAAAAGAAAAAAAAAAGGAAAACATTTGAAAATTTGAATAAATGAATACAATGAAAGAGAATAAACTGAAATTGAAGTAAAAAAATAGAATTTGAAAACTTTACAAAAAAGTAAACAATATAGTAGAACAAAATCAAAGAAAAATATTTTTAATACAAATGGAAAACAAAAATAAATCTTTTCTCTTCATGTATTCAAGAATAAGAAAAGAGGGGCGCCTGGGTGGCTCAGTCGGTTAAGCGTCCGACTTCGGCTCAGGTCATGATCTCGCGGTCCGTGCGGTCCGTGAGTTCAAGCCCCGCGTCGGGCTCTGTGCTGACAGCTCAGAGCCTGGAGCCTGTTTCGGATTCTGTGTCTCCCTCTCTCTCTGACCCTCCCCCATTCATACTCTGTCTCTCTCTGTCTCAAAAATAAATAAACGTTAAAAAAAAATTAAAAAAAAAATAAATAAATAAAAAAAGAATAAGAAAAGAAAAGAGATTGAATAGATGGACCAGAAAACGGACTGAGGTATGATTCAAATTACATTGGTTTCCCCTAGAAGTTGAACTATGAAGCATTTTTTAGTCCATAAACTAAGCCGGCGGAGAGTCTTGGGTTGTTCCTGAAGAGCAAGGTTGGCCCAGGTGGGCAAGGCTTAGTGTAATGCCTCCGTTCTCCACTAGATGGCACTGCTTAGCATACTGGGTGGATTGTGGTGCGTGAAGGTGCACATGCACAAGAGCGGGAGGGGTGAAAATGGCGTCACGCAGCTACGCAGTCTCTAGTATCAGAATTTTGTACTCTCCCTGACCAGCAATTGCACACCTGTCCTTTGTCTCTGGCTTCCATCTACTCCCCGCTTTTATACTGTCCGTGACCAAGCTGTCAGGTTGCCAGGCAGCACCTCCCTCCTTTGTTTTATCTGAGATGCGTTTGTGTTTCCCAACCCCTCACTTCTGAGGGACTATGGCTTTGAGCCCCTCAGACCTTCTGGGGGAGGGTCTCACCTAGCAATGGCCAGGTGCCGGCCTGCCCTCAGGAACGTTCAGGAGACTGCTGCTGCCGATGCCCAGAGACTGTGGCTGGGTGCCAGCCCACCCCTGAAGAATTTCACATGATCGTGTAGCAGCAGCATTTCAGGGCTTATGGAAAATCACAACACACATCTGGTGCCAGACTTCTTTGTTCTAGCACCAGCGAATGTGGTTGTTCTCTGGGGTCAGCTGGGACCTTCGCCCTTGGGGAGGCTGCACAGCCTCTACCAAATGTCCTCCCAGCAGGTGAGCCACCTCTCGCTGTGTGGCGTGAGGACCTCACTCTGCTCCTGGAGACTCATCCTTCCCACCAGAGCACGACCAGGTATTGAGCTGTGGAGTTTTAGACTCTGTGCTCCCCCTGTTTATAGAGTCTTAATGGAATTCAAACCCTCTCCTTTCTCCTTTCTCCCTTTTTTGTTCGGTCCCTTGCATACTCTTTCTTTTGTCTCCAGCTTCTTTAGGGCGGGGGGGGGGGGATGTTTTCTGTACTCTCTCCCTGTTTCCATACTCTCTCCACAAGCAAAAACAGCTCCCTGCCCTCTGTAGCTTTCTCCCCCAGTTCACCTCTCCACGTGGCATACCTGCTGAGTTCTCTGGTTCAGGTCGTGCAGATTGTTGTGTTAATCCTCAAGTCAGTTTTCTAGGTGTGCAGGATGGTTTAATGTTGATCTGGCTGTATTTCAGGGATGAGAGATGCAAAAAAACTTCCATGCTATTCTGCCATCTTGGCCCCTCTAGGACTGTTTTAAGTGTCGCGTTTCTCCAACACAATTCATTGTTAGATGAACATTAGAGAAAATATATAAATATTGCATTGGTATTCAAATTAAGATTGGTCTCCTAGAAAATATATGATGTACCACTTCTGAAAAAAAAATGTAAAGCTATTTTTAAGAGGAAGACAGGGGTACAAATCTAACAGAAGACTGTGATAGTGTTCACGAGGAGGACAAGAGCAAGAGACATATTTTAGATTTTCCCGGCTATAGTGAAGGATAACTGAATCCAGGGTAAATTAAGGTCTAACTTCTATAAAAGTAAATGCGATCGCATGACTATAAATGCTTTCCTAAGGCCCTGTAGACCATGTTAACCTACCTTCATTGTCCCCTAAGGTGAGCAGAAGTGATAAAGTAAAAATCTCTTTGCAAAGTAGTAATTGTTCCCATTCCATGGTGGTAACCACAAAGAAATCTATTTTTCAATTGTATCCTATTATTTTTTTTCCTTTTCACCTTCACACTAACCTCAATGCACTGCTGCCTCTGTTCCATCTTAAATGCAGCAGACAAACTACTCTTTTAGCTGATTTCAGCTTCCACTGCCTCTTCAAACGCTTGTGTGCCATTGCTATCCTTGGGAGTTTTACTAATGGAAGAGATTATTAGGAAGAATAAAAAGCGAATCATAAAATTACTCTTTCTCCCAAACCTCTTTCTTCGGTGGCCCCTTGCGACACAACATTGGTTACCCTGCTGATAATTAATAAACTACAAAAAGAAGGCTCTTTCATGAAACCAAACTGCAGGACATTTTTCAAAAACAGTACCTGTGATGACTCAGGCATCAGGTTAATAAAACTAATTTTTCCTGAGGGTTTCAGACAATTTAGGGTAATTATTTTCTTCCATCATTTTCATTTACATGGCTAGAAACAACTCAAAGCATTCCATGTCGGCAGCTAGGGCAGTGCATTGAGTGAGTGACTAGGATGTAATTATGAAAGCACCCTGGAGGATCCCATTATTTAGCAAACAAAAGGGGAACATGTGGCACCCCACATAATTACTGGTCCATCTTCACTAAAGGGCCGTAGTTTGAGCCCTGTTGCTTCCTGTCAGTTCAGAATTATGGTCTGTGAAATTGAAAGTCAGTTACTGAATTTCAATGTGCTGGCTACCTGTTGCTCCCACCTCTGATTTGGTTACCCTAGCAAGAAGGAGAGTGTGTTTTGTAATTCCTCTGTGTTTCTCTTTGAAATCTCTTCACACACTTTGTGGAAAGGTGTGTAATCAGTACAGAAACTTTTTCCAAACGTATCTATTTACACAAATTTTTTTTTGTCTTTCTGTGTACTACTTTAATTAAGCTCAACATACAGGTATTGTCTGGACTGAATGTTTGTGCCATCCCCCCCCCCCACCCAAATTCATATGTTGAAACCCTTCCAATGTGATGGTATTTGGAGGTGGGGCCTTTGCAAGGGAATTATGTAATAGGGGTGGAATTGAATGGGATTAGTGCCCTTGTAAGGAGAGGCTAGGGCACTCTGATATCCCCATGTAAGGCTGTGAGGAGAAATGAGCAGTTCTCTATAGAACCCGACCACGCCGGCCACCTGATTTTGAGCTTCCAGCCTCCAGAACTGTGGGCAATACACTTCTGTTGTTTATAAGCCACCCAGTCAATGGTATTTTATCATCCCAAGCTTACTAAGGTAGGTATGTTTAAAGAATATAATTCCAGCTTCCCGTGCTCTGATTACTCCTTGTTACTTTCCAAATTAAGCACAAACTCTTCAACCTGATATTCAAGGAATTTTCACAATCAGACTTCAACTGCATATTCCTGGTTTATCACCACTACCCACTCAAACCCCACACTTTAGTCAAATAAAAGCCATCAGATTTCTCTGATGACAGGCTCAGACACTCCTGAAGTCCCCTGCATAAAATAATTATAAAATCTCTACCTAATATAGAAAGCAACTGCATGAAGGTACAGGAGTGTCCACAGAAGCAGATTCTGGTAAGGAGTATATTCTCAGAAGAGGGGGAGGTAGGTAGCTACATGAAGTTCCTGCTTTTGTTGTGGACTTTATCCTGAGATTAAGTGCAGCTGCTTGTATGATGCATAAAGTGGTGGAGGCACTAGTGGAAAAATCACTTTTATTGGGTCTTTTTTGGTCTTCTCTGTTCTTTCTGGCCAGAGAACCTGAAATTTTAAAAATTCACTTGATGGGGGCGCCTGGGTGGCTCAATCAGTTGGGCATCTGACTTTGGCTCAGGTCATGACCTCACAGTTCGTGGGCTCGAGCCCTGCATTAGGCTCTGTGCTGACAGCTCGGAGCCCGGAACCTGCTTCAGATTCTGTGTCTCCCTCTCTCTCTGCCCCTCCCCTGCTCACGCTCTGTCTCCCTCTCTCTCAAAAATAAATAAACACGAAAAATTCACTTGATGGATTGGACAGCTAAATGGAGATGACAGCAAGGTATATGTGAACCATAAAATAAATCAGCAGAAATTATTCAATGAGGCCAGGGTAGAAAGCAGTATGGAGGTTCCTCAAAAAATTAAAAGTAGAATTACCACAGGATCCAGTAATTCCACTACTGGGTATTTACCCAATGAATACAAAATATTAATTGAAAAAGATATATACACCCCTATGTTTATTGCAGTATTATTTACAATAGCCAAGATACAGAAGCAACCTGAATGCCCACCAGAGATGGATGGATGAAGATGAGGTATATATACAGTGGAATATTATTCAGCCATAAAAAGGAAGGAGATCTTGCCATTTACAACAACATGGATGGATCTAAAGGTGAATATTGAGTGAAATGTTAATATTAATATTAAGTGAAATAAGTCAGCCAGTGAAAGACAAATACCATATTTCACTCATATGGGAAACTGAAGAAACACAACACATGAAAAAATAAGCAAAAAAAGAGACAAACAAAAAACCAGGGTCCTAAATTCAGAGAACAAACTGCTAGTTGCCAGGGGGAGGTGGGTGGGGGTGGGGGAAATAGATGCAGGGGATTAAGAGTCTACTTATCATGATGAGCACTGAGTGATGTATAGAATTGTTGAATCATTATATCATACACCTGAAGCTAATATAATACTTTATGTTAATTATACTTCAATTAAAAAATCGAAAACGTTGAAAAAAAAGGAAAATGTATTATTAGGAATGCTCTGAATAACAAATACTTGTGTAACAACAGACTGCTTAGAATACTTAATAAAATGTTTCTCTTCTTTATTCATTTTTATGATGGATTTTATGTTTAATATGTCATAATTTAAAATTCTAAGTAGATGCAAAATACATGTGATTTTAACCATCAAAAAAAGGAAAAAAATTATTCAATATGGATAAAGAAAAAGAAAAGTTATAAAAATAAACAAATAGAAGCTCAGTTAACTAATGGATAATACTGAACTTTCCAGCATATGTGTAACTGACACTCCAGAACAAAGGAAAGAGAATGAGACAGAAAAAATTACTTGAAGAAATAAAGGCTGACAGAAAAATTTTGCATATACAGGATGCTTCAAGAAAAAAAAAGCAGAATAAACATGAAGAAGCCCATGCCAAAACACATAACAGTCTTACAGTTGAAAACTAATTACAACAACAAAGCTTGAAAACAGCAAAAGAAAAATGATGAATTACATACAAGGGAACAATGATCTGATTAAAAACTGACTTCTGATCAGAAACAATGGCGTCTAGAACAGATGGAACATCTTTTAAAATACTGAAAGGAAAAAAATGTTGGTATAAAATTCTATATTCAGCAAAAATATCTTTCAATAATGAAAGCAAAATAAAGGGACTTTCTAAGAAAAGAAAACAAAAAGAATTCAACACTAGCAGATCTTTACTAAGAGAAATACCAGTGAAAATTCTTCAGGCTAAAGGGAAATTATACCAGATGGAAAGTATCAACTTCAAAAAAAAAAAAAAGAATAAAGAACATCTTTAATGGTAAATGTCAAAAGTACATTCAAAAGACTATTATTCTGGCTTTTCTCCTCCTCTTAATTCTTTATGATATATGTAACTATTGAAAGAAAAATATATAGCATTGCCTTGTGGTGTTTAATGTAAGTAGATTTTACATACAATAACTCTAGAATAACATATATAACACTAGAATAAAGGAAGGAGTGGTGTATGTGGCCCTTGACTCTTGGAATGTTTTTATATTTTATGTAAAGTGGTATAATATTAACTGAAAATGAATTGTGAAAAGTGAAGGATGTATAAGGAAATTTCTAGAAGAAACTAAAAATATGCCAGTAAGCTAGCTAAAACCCAGTAAGAAAAGTCAAATACAATCCTGAAAATATAGTTAACCTCATTAAAAGGCAGGAAAAAGGTAACTGAGGGACAATAAAGCAAAGAACACCAAAACAAACAAAAGAATGAAATAAAAGGAAATGAGTAGATCCGGACTCACTACTAGTTTTCTGGGGCTGCCATAGCAAAGTAGCACAGACTCAGCAGCTAAAACAACAGAAACGTATTTTCTCACTGTTCTGGAGACGAGAAGTCTGAGATCAAGATGTCAGCAGGTTGGTTGTTCCAAGGTTTCTCTCCTTTACTTGCCAATGGTGTCTCTTCCCTGTGTCTTCATGTGGTTTCCCTCTGTGCACGTCTGCCTCGTCACTTCCTTCTGAAAAGGATTCCAGTCATGTGAGATTCGAGCCCATCCCAATGATCTCATTTTAACTGAGATTTAACTTTTCTTTCTAGGAAGAAAAGATCTAACTTTTTCTTTCTTTTTTTTTTATTTATTTTTTTTTAAAGTTTTTTTTTTTTTTCAACGTTTATTTATTTTTGGGACAGAGAGAGACAGAGCATGAACGGGGGATGGGCAGAGAGAGAGGGAGACACAGAGTCGGAAACAGGCTCCAGGCTCTGAGCCATCAGCCCAGAGCCTGACGCGGGGCTCGAACCCACGGACCGCGAGATCGTGACCTGGCTGAAGTCGGACGCTTAACCGACTGCGCCACCCAGGCGCCCCTCTAACTTTTTCTTTCTAGGAAGACCCTGTCTTCAAATACAGTCACATTTTGAGGTATTGGGTGTTAGGAATTCAATATATGAATTTTGAGGGGACAAAATTTAACCTATAACATTCACCAATATCAACAGTTACATCAAATATTCATAGACTAAACACCCTAATTGAAAGGAAAACTGGGAAAACAGATTTTTTAAAGACACATTTACATATTTTCTAAAGGAGACACATTTTACATGTAAAGACAGACAAATATAGAATGAAAGTAAATGGATGGGAAAAGATAGACTGCAAAAAATAAGGATAAGAAGGATGGGGTGGCTACATTAATATCAGATAAAATAGATCTCAAGATAAAAAGTAGTACCAGAAATAAAGAGAAATATTTCATAATAATAGAAGTGCCAGTTCACTAGGAAGATATAACTATAATAGATGACTGTGAATCTATTGACAAAGTTTCAAAACATGGGAAGGAAACATTGACAGAAATTAGTAAGAAATACTAATACATTTCAGCATTCGTGGTTGGATATCTTCACACACTCATCTCCTGGAATTTGCTAGAACAACTAAACAAACAACAGAAGAGTAATGCCTTAAAAGTTCTGTACAACACTCTCAAACACATTGACTTCGTCGATATTTACAGAGCACTGCCCAGCAGTGGCAGAATAACACGTTCTTTTTAAGGGCACCTGTCATTTAAGCCAAAATCGATCAAATGATCAGTTATAAAACAAGTCTAAATAACTTCGAAAAGATTTAAATAATACAGAATCTGTTCTCTTGGCACAAGTAAATGATATCAGAAATCAATAATAATATCATAACTAGAAAAATACCAACTATATACGGAAAATAAACAATGCACTTCTAAATAATACAAGAGACAAAGAAAATATCCCAAGAGAATTTAGACACTGTTTTGAAGGAGTTATAATAAAAATACATTATATTAACCTTTGTGGGGCAGAGTTAAAGCAGTACTTGGAAAATTACAGCTTCCAATAATTATATTGGAAAATAAGGAATATCTAATATCAGCAATTTGAGTTCCCACCTAAAAACGTCTTTTTTTAAATAAGGAAGAGGAAATTAAAGCCAAAGTGAAGTGATAGAAAGAGATCATTAAAAAAAAAGCAAAATCAAATAAATATTAATTGAAAAATAATAGACAAAAATTGATGACACCAAAATCTAATTTTTTTGAAAATACCAATAAAATCAATAAGCCTCTTGTTGGATTGAAAAAGATAAGGAAAGAAAACACAAATTACCAGTATCAAGAACAAAAGGGCGGCCATTACTACAAATTCTACAAAATTAAAGAGGTAAGAGGAAATACTATTAATAATTTTAGGACAATAAATTTGACAAACTGGACGAAAGGTAAAAAATTTCTTTTTAAGATTTTTTTTATTGTGGTAAAATGCACAAAATATAAAATATACTATCTTAACTATTTTGAAGTATACGGTTTAGTGATGTTTAGTGCATCATATTGTTGTGCAAACATCACTGCCATCCATCTCCAGAACTTTTTTCATTTTGCAAAACCAAATCTCTGAACCTTTCTAAAACAGTAACTCTTTATGACTTTCTCCCCCTGATCCCCAGCAACCACTATTCTACTTTTTTTTTTATATCTTCCCTTTTCCACCAACCCCCAGCTTCTGGTAACTACCATTCTACTCTCTATGAATTCAGCTTTATTTTATTTTATTTCATTTACATTCCACATAGAAGTGAGATCACACAGTATTTGTCTTTCTGTGTCTGGCTTATTTCACTTAGCATAATGGTCTCCAGAATTCATCCGTGTTGTCACAAATGGCAGGATTTACTTCTTTTTTTATGACTAAATAATATCCCATTTATATCTATACCACATTTTCTTTATCCATTCATTCATCTGTTAGCAGATGCTTAAGTTGTTTCCATGTCTTGGTTACTGGGAATAATGCTGCAATAAACATGGGAGTGCAGATATCTCTTTGAGATAGTGATTTTATTTCCTTTGGATATATACTGAGAAGTGAGTTGCTGGATCAAAAGGTAGTTCTATTTTCAAATTTTTGGGTAACGTCCATACTGTTTTCTATAATGGCTGTACCAGTTTACATTCCCACCAACAGCACCCAAGGGTTCTCTTTTCTCCACATCCTCGCCAACACTTACCACCTTTTGACATTTTGATAATAGTCATCTTAATAGGTGTGAAGTGATATTTGCAATTCTTTGATAATTAGTGATATTGAACATCTTTTAATATACTTGGGAACAGGGGCGCCTGGGTGGCGCAGTCGGTTAAGCATCCGACTTCAGCCAGGTCACGATCTCGCGGTCCGGGAGTTCGAGCCCCGCGTCAGGCTCTGGGCTGATGGCTCAGAGCCTGGAGCCTGTTTCCGATTCTGTGTCTCCCTCTCTCTCTGCCCCTCCCCCGTTCATGCTCTGTCTCTCTCTGTCCCAAAAATAAATAAAAAGTTGAAAAAAAAATTAAAAAAAAAATAAAAATAAAAAAAATATACTTGGGAAGATAATAAGAACAGTACACTATGAAAGTCAATTAAATACAAACGAAGGCTGCAATGGAGGAATTGAGGGACAAAAATGTATAACGGGTACAGAAAACAAAAAGCAAATTGGCAAAAGTAATTCCTTACTAGTAATTACTTTAAATGTAGACATGATTCATTTTCCCATTAAAGGACAGAGATTGGCAGAAGGAATGCAAAAAAATCTATCTGCATGCTAACTACATGATACTCAATTTAGACTGAAAGACACAAATAGGATGAAAGTAAACAAAATAAAAATTATACTTCAGGCATATCGTAAATAAAAGAGAGATGGGATGGCTATATTAATATCAGACAAAATGCAATTTAAGTAAAAAATTGTTATAAGAGACAATGAAGGATATTATATATCAAGAAGAAGATCAATCCATCAAGAAGACATATTGTTATAAATATACACACCCGTGACCGGAAAGCCCCAACATAGATGAGGCAAGAATGACAGCATTGAAGGGGTAAACAGAAAGTTGTACAACAATATGTGCAGACTTCAATACTCCATTTTCAATAATGGACAGAACAACTAACAGAAGATCAGTAAGGGAATAGAGGATTTGAACAGCAAAATAAACCAATTATACCTAATAGAAATACGCAGAACATTCCACCCAACAAGAACAGAATACATATTTTTCTCAAGTGTACACAAAACATTCTCCAAGATAGACTATTTTAGATTATAAAGTCCAAATAAATCTTAAAGGATTGAGATCATACAAACT
Organism: Prionailurus bengalensis; assembly: GCF_016509475.1. Classification (NCBI taxonomy): domain Eukaryota; kingdom Metazoa; phylum Chordata; class Mammalia; order Carnivora; family Felidae; genus Prionailurus; species Prionailurus bengalensis. The sequence goes on from NC_057361.1 coordinate 117,051,440, forward strand.
ATCCTTTCCACAGCAGATGGAAAGCTGAAAAATTTAGGAATGTATAGAAATTAGTCAACACATTCTTAAATAACCAATAGGTCAAAGAAGAAATCACAAGAGACACTAGAAAATATTTTGAGACGAATGAAAATGAAAATCCAATATACCGAAATTTATGCGCAGCAGAGAAAGCAGTGCTCAAAGGGAAACTTACAGCTATAAATGCATACTTTCAGCCTCACTTTACTCCTTGAGAGACTCAAAAAGGAAGAGCAAACTAAACTCAAAAATGGCCAAAGGAAGAAAATAATAAAGATTAGTGCAGAGAGTAATGGGATAAGGAACGGAAACACAATAGAGAAAATTAATTAAACCAAAAGTTTGTTCAAGGAAAAGATGAACAAAATTGACAAATCATTATCAAGACTGTCTAAGAGAAAAAGAGGGATGACTCAAAATTCGAAAACACACAACTTACTAAAATCGACTCAAGAAGAAAAAGAAAATTTGAATAGATGTGTAATATACAGAGATGGAATCAGTAATCAAAGAGCACACAAGAAAAGCCCAGGACCAGATGGTTTTACTAATGAGTATTCTACAAAATTTTCAAGTATTAACACCAATATTTCTCAAACTCTTCCAAAAAGTAGAAGTAAATACTTCCCCACTCATCGTTTTTTTCAAAACAGTACATTTTATTTGACATTAGGCAACACATTCCCAAATTTATCTCAGTTGTGGTATGTAGATGGCTTTAGATTGCTTTTTGGTGGTCATCCATGCTGAGCAAGATTTTTCAATCTTCAAAACACTCAAAGCTCAAAGATTCTGCATTTCACATCAGTTCACAAGTCAAAGTATATCTTCCCATTTATCAGAGCATTTGGCATAGATTTCCTTTTAGATAAAAGGGTAGAGATGAAGTCATTGCCTTTACAAATGGATGAGTTCACAATTTCATTTATGCCATAAAAGTCAGATGATGATAACATTGTTCTTTTATTCTTTCTCAGTAGTGGTAGTCTGAGGATGCCAGAAACCAAGCCCAAAGAAATAAGGTGTAGCTGGCTGGCACTTCTCATCAGGCTGGCCCATCTGAGTATTACTTGTCTAATTCTTCTCATTGGCCTGGAACGTCTCTTCACATTTTCTCTAGATAGCCTATCTCTTCCTCCACACCCCTCACCAGCCTGATGCTTTCCTTTTCTCATCAGTCTAGAGTTTCTAAGGAAAAGGGAGGACTGGAATACAATGTTACCTATATGTCCATCTCAAGTGGAATGGAGGTGAAGAGAAATGGAAATGTAAAAAACAAACACTCAATAAATGGCTCAACACTGTGATAAAAATTGGCTTCAGACTGGCCCGGGTATAATATTGCCAATCTAAAGATACAGTTCCTTAAAGTAACAGCAACATCAAAAAGGACCATCTTAAAGGAAGTGGGCTTAAATGGAAACATGAGAACTGACAAGGGAGAATGGAAAATGTCCACAAGTAGAGAGGGCAGCAATGGAAAAAATCTGGGGCTTAGCATTCTAATCTTGGGATTTCCTTTGGTCTTGGGGCTTCTATCCTTTCTGGATTCTGGGTCATGGGCTTCCAGCTTCCCACCCCATTTATCCTTGAGGTATCTTTCTCTCTTGGGCCTTCTGTCCATCTAAAGTGGCTGGAGTCCTGGGCCTTTATGTGTGTTTGGGCCCTTCCATCCTTGGATCAGAGATCTTTAAGCTAAGGTTTTTATCTCAGGCCTTGGACCTTGTATCTTAGGTCTCAGGACTTTCATGGGTTCTGGTTCTTAGGCCTTTAGTTTCCCACATTCTGTGATGCCATCATTACCCTCATACAAAAGCCAGACAAACACATCATAGCAAAAACAAACGAACAAAACCCACTTGAGGCCAATATCCCTTATGCATAGAGATACAAATTTCCTCAAGAAAATACTAGCAAACCAAATCCAGCAGCATCAAAAGGATTATACAACATGTCAAACCAGGGTTTATCGTGAGAATGAAAGTGATGTATTTCATATTTAAAAAATATAAAAATTATTCAATTCAATAGGCCGTGTCAACTGAGTAAATGAAAAATGCATGGTCATCTGAACCGGTGCAGAGAAAGCATTTTGCCAATTTGAACCTTCTTTCAAAACACAAATACTCAGCAAATTACGAACAAAAGGGTACTTTCTCACCATGATAAAGGCAATGTGGAAAACTCACATATAATGTCAGACTCAAGAGTGAAGGACACCAGTTTTCACTACCGCTATTCAACACTGTATAGGTAGTTCTAGCTAGAGAAGTTAGGCAAGGAATAGAAAGCCATCCAAACTGGAAAGGAAGTCATCCAAACTAGTTCTGTTCAAAGATGACATGATCATATGCAGACAATCCTTTAAAATAAACAAATAAACAGTGTAGCAGAATTCAGGGTCCATAATCAATACTCCAAAATCAGTTGAGAGGGAATGAGAAATGACGGCTAAATGAGCATTTGATTTTATTTTGAGGCGATGAGAATGTTCTGGAACTAAATAGTAGTGATGGTTGTACAACATTCTAAACATACCAGATATCACTGAATTGTACACTTTAAGATGGTTAAAATTTTATGTTATGTACATGTTACCAGAGTAAAATCAAAGCCAATTCTTGTGAGCCCTGGTCATGGATTTAACTACCCACTTGGACACTTACCAGCTGTGTGATCTTGGGCAAGTGACTGGCCGCCCTAAGTCTCATTCACCATAGATACAAAAATGGGCCTAACAATATTAATCAGGTAGGAATGTTTTAATGATTCAAGATGGTATATGTAACTATAGTACTGACTTGATCATGAACAAATATTTAGTAAGTAGCACTGAAGGCTGGGTGGTGGTAATGGCACTGGCATCATTATAAAAATGGCTTTACTAAAAATAAAAATAAAATAAAATAAAAATGGCTTTACTGGCAATTCCTAAAGCTTAAACTTTGGCCTGGTCAACTAAAACACAAACTAATTAGGTGGTATAATACGTTTATTGATTTCCTGAACAGAAAGTTATACTTTTCCCCGTTTAAAATGAGAGAAAATTAAGATTCTGTGTATTCTTCAAAGATCACTGGAGAGCATGATTATTGATACATTATACAGTATGTTATGGCTGTTTGCCTTAATTGAGAGGAATATATTTCACAAACAACAAAATCAGTAAATAAGTTAGAGATATGTCTTATAATAACTTTTAAATTATAATTTTAAAGCTCTGAAAGTTATAAAAATAAACTTTATGATCCACGATGGTCCTGATTACTATAGGCAAAGTTATACACCATTAGCTCTGGAGACTTTTTTGTTTAAATCTCAAGGCTTCAGGGGCGCCTGGGTGGCGCAGTCGGTTGGGCGTCCGACTTCAGCCAGGTCACGATCTCGCAGTCCGTGAGTTCGAGCCCCGCGTCGGGCTCTGGGCTGATGGCTCAGAGCCTGGAGCCTGTTTCCGATTCTGTGTCTCCCTCTCTCTCTGCCCCTCCCCCGTTCATGCTCTGTCTCTCTCTGTCCCAAAAATAAATAAACGTTGAAAAAAAAAAAATTAAAAAAAAAAAATCTCAAGGCTTCAAATGGACACTTTTTGAGTATACATCCTAAGTCTTTCAGTTTCCCGGAAGCATTGCTGAAATATTCGAGTGCAAACAATATGTCGGGCACTACAGTGTCCTAGTGCTGAAGATATACCACTAAACAAAAAGAGATATGTCCATACAGTCTAGTTAACAAGATAGATATTAAATGAATTGTACCCAAATGTATATTATTACAGTTCTTATGAGTGCTATGAAGGAAAATTACAAATGCTAGGAAGGATATGAGTTAACCAGGGAGGTCTAACTAGGCTCTTTTGGTAAAATGATTACTAAGATCCAAACTTAAAAATGAATATAAAACTTAGTACAAAACACTTTGTAACTAATAGTTAAACTGAAATACAAGATTATATAGGTAGTCCTATGACTTTGAGAGTTGTAGAGACATATTAAAACTATAAATAAGAACCAAGTGGAACTTCCAGATATGAAAAACAATATATGAAATTAAAAAATACACTAGATGGCATTAATAATGAATTAGAAACTGCAGAAATAAAGATCAGTAAAAAAGATGGCGTAGCAATAGAAACTATACAAACTAAAGCACAGAGAAGAAAAAAGATGAAAAACTGAACAGAGACATATGAGTTAGGGCCAATTTCAAGTCTTATGATACATGTTTCTTTGGAATCCCAGAAAAGAAAAAGAGATAGAAATTTACATGAAAAAGTATTTGAAGTGGGTGATCAAACTTGGTTACCTAATTTTAACTCTGCCACTAACCGAGTAAGTTATCATTTTGAGGTAAGGAAACTGATTTGCTTGTATAAAGATTGACTTGATATGAATTTTCACAGAGTAACTTTGTATCTTTGTTCAAACTACCCTACGATCCAAAAATTGCACTACCAGGTTATTTGCCCAAAGAATACAACAGTACTGATTCAAAGGGATACATGGACCACGATGTTTATAGCAGCATTATCACAATAGCTGAATTATGGAAAGAGCCCAAATGTTCATCGACTGATGAATGGATAAAGAAGATGTGGTATATACATATATAGGTATATGTGTGTGTATATATATATACATATATATATATATATGTATATACCACATCATGTATATACACCATATGTGTGTGTATATATACCTATATATGTATATGTATATACATATATAGGTATATGTGTGTGTGTGTGTGTATATATATATATATATATACACACACACACACACATATAACTTGGCAATCAAAAAGAATGAAATCCTCCCATTTACAACAACATGGATGGAGCTAGAGAGTATCATCCTAAGTGAAATAAGTCAGTCACAGAAAGACAAATACCATAGGATTTTACTCATATTTGAAGTGAATTTAAGACACAATAGAGACGAGCATAGGGGGTAAAAAGAGAGAGGCAAACCATAAAACAGACTCTTAGCTATAGAGAATAAACTGAGGGCTGCTGGTGGGGGGATGGGCTAAATGGGTGATGGGCGTTAAGGAGGGCACTTGTTGTGATGAGCCCTAGGTGTTGAATGTAAGTGATGAATCACTAAATTCTACTCCTGAAACTATTGTTACACTATAGGTTAACTAACTGGAGTTAAAATAAAAACTTGAAACAAACAAAAAAAGCAAACAAAGATTCTCTTTTCCACCTCTGCCAACAAAATGAGGCCGAGGATGAAACAAGAGAAGATGATTTCATGAAAACTTGATGGAAAAAAGTAGACAGAACAAGCCATGGGACAAATTCACTTCCAAATATGTTTCATGATAGGGGAGATACTGTCTTTTGATTTTTTTTTTTTCTTAAATTTATTTTTGGGACAGAGAGAGACAGAGCATGAATGGGGGAGGGGCAGAGAGAGAGGGAGACACAGAATTGGAAACAGGCTCCAGGCTCCGAGCCATCAGCCCAGAGCCCGACGCGGGGCTCGAACTCCCGGACCGTGAGATCGTGACCTGGCTGAAGTCGGCCGCTTAACCGACTGCGCCACCCAGGCGCCCCAGATTTTTAAGAAAACAATATAAGCAGCCTGTTAGCAATGATTTCAGCATGCTTCATAAATCAGTCTGGCTTCTCAATTATTCTTTTATTTGAGAAAACAAAATGAAGATAACGATGTTATGTGCTGCCATTTCGAATTTCAAATTTTAAATCAGCCCTAATTAGCAGCATATAAATTTATCCGCTAGTCATTATTATTTCTTCATGTAACCTAATTTTTCCAACATCATCTTTGTCCAAGGTCATTGAATTTCATGATTATATATTCAGAATTGACATTACTGTTTTAAACACTATTATTGTATAAATTAATTCACATACAGTCTAGATTTACAATTAAATTCACCTTCACATTCCAATTTGTTTTGAAAATTCTTCAGTCAGTAAGATATTTTACTGTAATCCACCAACAGTGATATGGGTATTAATGGACTAATTAAAATAACGATTTGGGAGCCATTGGAGGAAAATGAACTCTATCCAAACCTGATGGCAGAAGGCACTTGAGGTACCATGGTAATCTACCTTGCTTTCCAAACAGGGGAGAAGATTGTTAAATAATCAGTGTTGACAGCAGTAACCTTTAACAAGGTACAGAGCCAGCCTGAGAGTAGAAGCAGATTACAGACATGGCTATGATTTCAGGGAACTCCCAACATCACCCACAAACAATTCCATTCACCAATGACTGCGTCCCCAAACTCCTCTATTGGAGAATTTCTCCTTTAGTTTAATTAAGGCTTTGGAGCCTTTTAAAACACTAATCCTTTTGAAAGAAGTCATGCTTAATGTATTTCTTTTCCATGAAGAAAATTCCCTGGCAAGTAAAACTAATAACTCATTGCTTTGCTATACACAGCATTGATTTTTCCAACTTTATTGAGATGTAATTGACATATAACATGTAAGTTTAAGGTGTACAACGTGATGATTTGTTATATGTATATTGCAAAATGATTACCACAATAAGGTCAATTAAGACACAGATCAACTCAACGTGATTTTTTTTTTGGTAATGAAAATTTTTGAGATCTACTCTCCTGAAGCTTAATCCTCCTGACGGTGTTAATCATATCCTTTCCCAAGAACAGAGCTAGATAAAGAGAAGCGGAAAACTAAGTATTCTGAGATCCAAGCAAAGGAGACTGGGCCCAAAAAGTAAATGGGAGACCAGAGATTCCAGAAACAAATCGAGTCTTCACTTCCAAATGAGCTGTTTCTCAAAAGAGGAATCAACAAGTCATCAAGGCACAGAGCGAGTTTCATTTTGGGTCAAGCCTAGTGCTATGGGTTTGTTTTGAGAATGAGAGGAGGGATCTAACTCACACTGGACACCTAATGTGTGTCAAATATTGTGGTACACACTTAGTTATAAAAGTTTTACTCCTAAAGGCTAAAATGAGAGAGAGAAATTAAGAAGCTACTGAAATAGTCCCTGTCCCAAACAATAAAACAACAAACAAAAACAACCCCTCCCCCCCAAATAACAAGCACCTGAAGTGTGGCAGGGGTAGTGAAGGATTGATTTCAATTTGATCTAACGTGGTGACTGGCTGGATATGGAGAGATGAAAACAGAGGAAGCAAGGACGAGTATCAGGTTTTATTTGGAAGACTAAGCAAGAAAAACTGGCAACATTAACCTTCTCGGAACTGTAAGAGTCAGTGTGTGTTACATGGGAAGCAGTGAATTCAGAATGGTTGAGTTTTGTTTCAGTTACCTATGTATTCAGTTGGGGATACTTGGAGTTTAGAAAAGAGATCTTAAATTCAGATAAACATAGACAAAACCTGGTGAATAGATGATTTGTGGAAAAGATGATGAATATGATGAGGACTCTGGTCCAACCTCTAGGAAACAACATTTTATTTTATATTACCTCCAACAATTATATATACTACAAAATACTCACAAGAAGTATATTACTATATCATTGACTATATTCCCTATGCTGTACTTGTCATCCCTGTGACTTTTATTTGATAAGTGGAAGTTTGTACCTCTTAATCTCCTTCACCCATTTTTCCATCCCCCACCCCACTCCCTCTGTCAACCACCAGTTTGTTTTCTATTTTTATGACTCTGTTTCTCTCTTTTTTTGTTATTGTAGTTGGTATAGTTTAATTTGTTTTTTAGATTCCACACAGAAGTGAAATCCTACAGGATTTGGCCTTTTCTGTCTGACTTATTTCACTTAGCGTGATACCCTCTAGTCCCATTCATGTTGTCAAGAACGGCAAGATTTCATTATTTTTTATGGCTGGGTACTATTCCATGGTATATACCACATCTTCTTTATCTATTAGTCTGTTGATAGAAATAACATTTTAAACACAGGCAAGGAAAAAGTTTCAGTGAAAGAAATTGAGGAAGAGCATACAGTGATATAAAAGGAGTATAGGAAGAGACTAATTTTATGTAAACCAAAGGAAGCATGTTTCAGGAAAGGAATAATCCACATTGACATTTGAGAGAACATTATTCAATGGAGAGTGATGGAAGCAGAAGCCAGATTTAAGTATGCTGAGGAATGAATGCAATAGAAAAAAGGAAATTAACGCTTTCTAGAAGCTTGGATGAGAAGGGAAGGAAAGGAAAAATAAAGGGTCAAATAGATTTTTTATTTGTTTTTGTTTTTTGTTTACGATTGGGAAATTGGCATTTTAAAAGAAGGAGAAAACAGAAAAGTCTGAGTATGTGGGGAAAAGAAGAGATAATTGATTCCCAGAGGCATGAGAAGGGAAGGAAATTCAAAGTACAGGTTGAATGGCAGTATGTTTTTTTTAAGTTTATTTCTTTATTTATTTTGAGAAAGAGAGAGAGAGAGAGAGGAAAGAGACAGAGACAGAGACAGAGAGAAAGAAAATAAATGAGGGAGGGGCAGAGAGAGGAGAGACAGAATCCCAAGCAGGCTCTGTGCCATCAGATGCACCCGACATGGGGCTCAAACTCACAAACTGTGAGATCATGACCTGAGCTGAGATCAAGACTCGGCACTTAACTGACTCGGCCACCCAGGCGCCCTTGAATGGCATTATCTTATTCTGAGAATAGAAGAAAAGAGAAAATGGCTGGTAAGTGTGGATACAGAAGGCTTGTAGATGGGAAGTCAGGAAATTGATGAAGTAGAATAATAGGCCTGAGAAAGATAAAGAAAGTTTCAAATGGTTTCAAAGAGGGTGCCAGATTGACTCATCAACCCCAATTCTTCACCTTTCCCTGCATCCACGCTTTTGTCACTGATGAGTGCAAAAGGTACATTGTCACTCCTTGATTTGGGGCTTGGCCTTGTGACTTGCTGTGGCCAAGAAAATAGGGCAGAAGTAACAGTATGCCTGTTCTGACCCTATAACTCAAGAGGACTCACATGTTTTTGCTTGCCCTCCTGTGCCTCTGCAATGAGCATGAGAAGAAAGTCCTCAGGATAGCTGTTCACCCTTCAACCTGGGCCCCAGAAGGAAACCCATTCAGCAGAACTTCCCCAGCTGCTACACCACTGAAGCCCGAGACGCCAAGCCAACCTACAGGTTCATGAGAATTAATGATAACGTTAAGCCACAGTTTGGACGAGGATCGTTATACATTATTACGGTGGCAATATTTAACACACACAAGAGATGGACCAGAGGTAAGAAAACAGATGCCTCTTATGTATCCCAAATGAGATTAGGAAGAAGAGAGACAGAAAAGAGAATTAAAGGGGGCAGCAAAGCTCAGAGAACTTAAGAAACTTCCCCGATGTTGTAGACAACCAAATTATGAAACTAATTCTGGAACTCAGGACTGTCTGATTCCAACTCCAGGTTCCTTTTGACCTACCAATCTGCATGCCTGAGAAGCATGGTCTCAGCAGTGTCGGTACCACCTACCTAAAGAGTTATGAATGGAGATGAACTTGGACCAGTATTTAAAAATACAGGCATCAGGAAGCAAAACTTATATCCTAAGGCTAGTCATGTATGAAGAAGTACAATTTTATACCACGTACTGGCTTTCTAGGGGGGGGGGTCCCAAATTCCTCTTTAGGCACGTTAAAAAAATGATGATAGGGTGGGCATATCAGAAAGAGTCTTTGAAAATAGACAGAGCCAGGTTTGAATTGCATATATGCAATTTACTTGCTATGTAAACTTCAGCAATTCACTTGAATCTCTTTGCACTTCATTTCCTCATATGTAAAATAAACAAAATTGACCTTGCTGGTTTGTTCAAGGGATTTTTATTAACTTAATTAGGCACCTTTTTCCTTAGTAGGTACTCAATAAAGGTTAGCTCCCTCCTGCTTCTTATCACAAGGGCACTGGCATCTATACCTAATGCACCCTTGTACACAGGAATTGGAGTGCAACAACAAAACAGGGTTCCTCTAGACCTGAAGTTGTCAGAAGTTTTTACACAACAAAAATTTCTTTCAAGAGCAACACCCAAAACTACTGCCTACTAGCCTTTATTATAAATATATATATTGTTCCCCTATTATTTTATATTTTTTCCTCCAAATGTATCTTTACTCGGTTTCCAATTTTTAAATGAATTCATGTGCCACTTTGCCTACTACCTCATAGTATTTTGTCCAGGCTAGATAATAGACAACGTGAGTGATGGACAGGGGAAGAATCCCATCTCCCCTGCGGCCTAAATCCTGCCCTGTGCCCACCAAAATGGTGGATCCAAACAGTAGAGGAAGAATGTGAAGAGGAATACATTTTATTTATCTCTTCTCTCAGCAATTTTCTTTTTCCCTTCAGTTCAGTAAGGGTCATGCTGAGGGTAAGAGTGGAAGATTACATGGCTTCCCTCTGTGATTTAAACAACAACAACAACAACAAAAACAAAACTGTACACTTCTCTTCACCTCCCTTTTTACCAGGTTTCCAGAAGAAAAGCAAAAATGACAGATTAGTACAGTAATCTGTGTGTCACACACAGAAAATAATAATGGTTCTGGGTAGAATAATAATAGTAATAATAGTAATAATAAAAGCTAGGATTTCTCATGTTCCTACAATGTGTCAGACACTACTTTAAGGGCTTTATATGTGTTAATTCATTGAATCCTCATACTAGTATTACTCCTATTTTACAGAAAGGAAAAATGTCTCCAACTATAAGAGTGAATTCATCTATTTTTCCTTGGGGCTCTGTCAGTTTTTGCTTCATGTATCATGATCCCCTGTTGTTAAGTGCATGCCTATTGAAGATTGTTATGTCTTCTTGGAGAATTGACTCTCTTATCATTATGTAATGCTCCTCTTTATCTCTCATAACAGAGAAGGAGGGAGAGGGAGAATTCTAAGCAATGAGGGCTTGAACTCATGAATTGTGAGATCATGACCTGAGCCAAAATCAAGAGTCTGATGTTTAACCGACTGAGCCACCCAGGTGCGTCCATCTGTTTACTTTTAATCTATGTGTGTCCTTATGTTTAAAATGTTTCATCTAGAAAACATTAAGTTGAGTTTTGGTTTTTGATCTACTCTGACACTTTCACAATCTCTTTTAATTGGTGTATTTAAGCCACTGATGTTTAAAGTGATTATTAATGTAGTTGGATTAATATGTACCATATTTGGTACTATTTTCTATTTGTTGCCCTTGTTCCTGTTTTTGTCTTCCACATTTTGTCTGGTGTTTGTGGTTTTAATCAAGCATTTTGTATGATTCCATTTTCTCTCCTTTCTTTGCACATCAATTATACATCTTTAAAAAAATTTTAGTGGTTGCCTTTGAGTTTGAAATATACATTTAGAAATAATCTAAGTCCACTTTCAAATAACACTATACAATTTCAAATGGGTGGTATGAATACCTTATAATAAAATAATTCTAGTTTCTACCTCCTGTCCCTTGTATCATTATTATTATTCATTTTATGCATACATAAACATACATAAGCATATATACAATCGAGTACATTGCTGCTGTTATTATTTTCAACAAACTATAATCTGTTAGATTATGAAAAAGGAGAAGTTTTAATTTTATCTTCACTTAGTCTCTGATGATCTTCCTTTCTTTATGTAAATTCAGGTTTCTGACATATATTTTTCCTTCTCTCTGAAAAACCTCTTTCAATATTCCTCGCAAGGCAGGACTATTGACAACAAATTCCTTCAATTTTTGTCTGAGGAAGTCTTTATTTCTCTTCACTTTTGAAGGATAATCTCACAGGGTACAGAATTCTAGGTTGGCTTTTTTTTTCTCTCAAAACTTTAAGTATTTCACCCCACTCTCTCTTTTCTTGGTCACAACTATTTTAAAAAGCTTATTTATTTATTTTGAGAGAGACGGAGTGCAAGTGGGAGAGGAGCAGAGAGAGAGGGGGGCAGAGGATCTGAAGTGGGCTCTGTGCTGACAGCAGAGAGCCCGGTGTGGGGCTCAAACTCACAAACCAGGAGATCATGACCAGAGCCAAAGTGAGACACTTAACTGACTGAGACACCCAGGCACCCCTCTTGGTCACAACTTAAAGCACCCAATAAATAATAGTTTTTATTATATTATCCATATACTAAATGTTTCTTTTTCTTCTCCAGAGATTTGTTTTGAGTAGCTTCTGCAAGTCTGAGCCTTATTTTATCAGCTATAAAAATGGAGTAATAATAATTATCTATATCATGGGGCTGTTGAGAGGACTGGAACATGGTAGGTGCTCAGTAAACAACTGTTAATACCTAATTGGTTACAATTATCATCAGAATTTCCAGCAAGGCTCAGACAGGGAAGATGGAAAGCTGTCTCCATGGAGTCAGGATATGAGAGAGAGAGAGAGTGAGACAGAGAGAGAATAGAGAAAGGGAACAGTTGGGGATGGATCAAGCCTGAAGAGTCACAACCTACAGTATGTTATTGAACTACAGTCGAGAAAAGAGTATTATCATGAGGAAAGCCTAGATCATAAGCCAAAGAGAGAACAAAGTGGGTTAGATTGAACGGGAAAGGTGAAAACATCATGATAAGAACAAAATGAATACTGGAAACCAGTAGAAACAAAATTAATTGAGTGTGAAATGTGACTCGTGGCGCAGACAGGAAATCTAATCTGTGACATCGGGCATACAGTGAGATGGTGTTCTTACACACTTGGCTGACTTGGAAAGAATATACCTCCTTTAAGACACTGCATGGGTTCCACCAGCCCCACTCTTTGAATATTATGAACCTGGTTTAGTGAACCCTCACGGGTATCAATCCGTCTCATGTTCTATGGGCTTAATCCTTCCAGGATCACACAACAAAAGTAGTGGTTCACTGGATGCAAGAGGAGGACAACTTTTACCTTATTTATTTATTTATTTATTTATTTATTTATTTATTTATTTCCCAGGTTATATTATATTTTAATATGTACATGCAAATTTTGCAAGTATATGTATATGCGTATACACACACACACACACACACATACATAGAAAGAATACCCTCTGAGTGGGCAGTGAACTTGGGGCAATTTTGGTTTCTTCCTATGTATGTATGTATGTATGTATGTATGTATGTATTTATTTATTTATATTCAAGTTAGTTAACATACAATGTAGTACTGGTTTCAGGAATATAACCCAGTGATTCATCACTTACATATGACACCCAGTACTCATCCCAACAAGTGCCCTCCTAATGCCCATCACCCATTTAGCCCATCCCCCCACCCACATCCCCTCCAGCAACCCTCAGTCTGTTCTCTGTATGTAGAGTCTCTAATGGTTTGTCTCCATCTCTGTTTTTATCTTATTTTTCCTTCCCTTCCCCTATGTTCATCTTTTGTGTTTCTTAACTTCCACATATGAGTGAAATCATCTGATATTTGTCTTTCTCTGACTGACTGATTTCACTTAGCATAATACACTCAAATTCCATCTAGGTTGTTGCAAATGGCAAGATTTCATTCTTTCCTTTTTTAAGATTTCATTCTTTTTGGGGCGCCTGGGTGGTTCAGTTGGTTAAGTGTGACTGCGGCTCAGGTCATGATCTCACAGTTCGTGGGTTCGAGCACCACGTCGGGCTCTGTGCTGACAGCTCAGAGCCTGGAGTCTGCTTCGGATTCTGTGTCTCCCTTTCTTTCTCCCCTCCCCTGCTCATGCTCTATCTCTCTCAAAAATAAATAAACATTAAAAAATTAAGAAAACAAGATTTCATTCCTTTTGATCACCAAGTAATATTCCATATATATATACATATATATGTATATATATATACATATATATCTGTACATAATATATATAGATATATACATGTATACATATACATATATACATATACATATATATATATATATATATATACACACACACACACACACACCACATCTTCTTTATGCATTCATCAGTCGATAGACATTTGGACTCTTCCCATAATTTGGCTATTGTTGTTAGTGCTGCTATAAACATTGGGCTGTGTGTGCCCCTTCACATCAGCATTTTTGTACCCTTTGGATAAATACCTACTAGTGAAATTGCTGGATAATAGGGTAGTACTATTTTTAATTTTGTAAGGAACCTCCGTACTGTTTTCTAGAGTGGCCACACCAGTTTTCATTCCCACCGACAGTGCAAAAGGGTCCCCTTTCTCTGCATCTTTGTCAACATCTGTTGTTGCCTGAGTTGTTAATGTTAGCCATTCTGACAGGTGTGAGGTGGTATCTCGCTGTGGTTTTGATTTGTATTTCCCTGATGCTGAGTGATGTGGAGCATTTTTTCATGTGTCGGTTGGCCATCTGGATGTCTTCTTTGGAGAAGTGTCTATTCATGTCTTTTGCCCATTTCTTCACTGGATTATTTGTTTTCTGGGTGTTGAGTTTGATAAGTTCTTCATAGATTTTGGATACTAACCCTTTATCCGATATGTCATTTGCAAATATCTTCAACATCATAAAAGCCATACATGAAAGGCCCACAGCTAATATCACCCTCAATGGGGACAAACTGAGAACTTTTGTGCTAATGTCAGGAACACGACAGGGAGGTCCACTCTCACCACTGTTGTTCAACATAATACTGGAATTCAGCCTCAGCAATCAGACAACAAAAAGCAATAAAAGGCATACAAATTGGCAAAGAAGAAGTCAAACTTTTCACTCTTCACAGATGACATGATACTCTGCATGGAAAACCTGAAAGATTGCACCAAAGAAACCTGCCAGAACTGTTACATGAATGCCGCAGTCACAGGATATAAAATTAATATACAGAAATCAGTTGCATTTCTATACACTGATAATGAAGCACTGAAAGAGAAATCAAGGAATCGACCCTGTTTACAATTGCCCCCAAAACCATAAGATACCTAGGAATAAACCTATCCAAAGAGGAAAAGATCTGCGTGCTTAAAACAATAGAAAGCTTATGAAAGAAACTGAAGAAGACACAAAAAAATGGAAAAACATTCCATGCTTATAGATTGGAAGAACAAATACTGTTATAATGTCTATACTACCCTAAACAATCTACACATTGAATACAATCCCTATCAAAAGAACGAAGCATTCTTCACAGAGCTAGAACAAACAATTCTAAAATTTGTATAGAACCAGTAATGACCTCGAATAGGAAAAGTAATGTTGAAAAAAGAAAACCAAAGTAGACGTGTCACAATTCCAGTCTTTAAGCTGTATTACAAAGGTATAATCATCAAGACAGTACGGTATTGGCACAAAAACAAACACATAGATCAGTGGAACAGAATAGAGAATCCAGAAAAGGACCCACAAATGTATGGCCAACTAATCTTCAACAAAGCAGGAAACAGTATCCAAAGGAATACAGACAGCCTCTTCAGCGAATGGTGCTTGGAAAAGTGGACAGTGACATGCAGAAGAATGAAACTGGACCACTTTCTTACACCAGACACACACATAAATTCAAAATAGTGGAAAGACCTAAATGTGAGACAGGAAACCATCAAAATCCGAAAGGAGAACACAGACCGCAAGCTCTTTGACTTCAGCCACAGCAACTTCTTACTAGACACGCCTCTGGAGGCAAGGGAAACAAAAGCAAAAATGAACTATTGGAACTTCATCAAGATAAAAATCTTCTGCACGGCGAAGGAAACAATCAACAAAACTAAAAGGCAACTGAGTGTTACCTTATTTAGATCAATGTCTTCAGAAACACTTTCTGTAGTCCCCTAACCTAGCACTCCCTCCATCCCTATCTCAATACTTTATTTTAATTTACCCCGTATTATTTATGCTTACCAGATGTTTTCTTGTTTATCTTGTTGAACGTGTCTTTTAATTACAATTTATGAAGCTCCATCAGGTTAGGTCTTTGGAGATCTTGTTTGTAACTGTGTATTCCTGGTATAGAACAATGCCTGGTGTATAGTGCATTCTCATTATCAGTAACTGCAGAATGATTAAAACATTTCTTAAATTTGTTCTGTAGTCTCATTTCCATGTCTTATTTCCGTCTGTTCCCCTTTCCCTTTTTTTTTTTAATGTTTATTTTTATTTTTGAGAGAGAGAGAGACAGAAGGCGAGTGGGTTAGGGGCAGAGAGAGAGGGAGACACAGAATCCGAAGCAGGCTCCAGGCTCTGAGCTGTCTGCACAGAGCCCGACATGGGGCTCGAACCCACAAACCGGGAGATCATGACCTGAGCCGAAGTCAGATGCTCAGCCCACTGAGCCACCCGGGCGCCCCCATTTGTTCCCCTTTTCTGACATTTGTTTCCCCTCCATATTCCTCTGTTGGTGTCCTTGCCCCTCTATGACACCTCACTCACATCTCACTTCTTCTATGTCGTCCTTTATTCTCCAGTCAGAAACAATGTGTCCCACTTAATCTGTTTTATTTGGAATAGCCATTTTTTGCTCTAAGAGAACAATTAGAGGAAAACAAGGGCATCATTTCTGAAGATCATCGCATTCTGTATTGAATCATAAATACTGATGCCAATATCTCTCTTAAGCACAAAATTAGGAGTTGTGCAGAAGCATGCAGTGTTATCATCTCAATGTCCTCTGTAGTACTTAGCACATTGTGAACTCATAGGAGGCAGTCGAGTATGCTGGTTAAGCATTTAGGTGGTGGAATTGGACAGCACGGATTTAAATCCCACTTGGTAGCTGTATGATCTTCTACGGAACATCTAACCTCAGTGTCCTCCCTTGCAAAATGTGGACAAGTAGTGGTACCTACCTTGTATGGATATGGTGAGGAATATATGTGATCATGCATATGAAATTTTTAGCACAATATCTTACACCATAAACAGGCACTCCATAAATTTTATCTTCCATTGTCATAATCACCATTACTGATATTATGATTAGGAACTCAAATGATTATTGATTCCATTTTATTGTAATAACACTAAGCTTTATAGAGTATCTGTTTACTTATGTACAATATCCTTTGAAAATAAATATAAAATCCATTTGTAGTAATTAATAAAGTATCACTGACTTAAAAGTGGCAGCTCCTTTTAAATGGTCTACTGGCACATTTCATAAGAGCATGTTAAAAACATAACAATTGTGTCTTAATTTCGAAGGTTCGGTGTTAATCACAGACCTTCGCTTTGTTTCTCTTCTAACATAACAGCTGTGACTTAAAGATAAAGATCATTACACTTTTTACCATGACAAGTAACATTAAGTTGTTCACCACTAGTAACGAATATGATGACCTGACTCTTCCATAATACCCTAAAATTTTAAAACAGGGGTATATATCTCCTGAAGTTTATGAGCACTAGTTCGTTCTACAAAGTCTACATTAAAAATGGCATTAGTTTCAAAACTATTTGTAGAAAGAATTATTTTTAGAAAATTTAGCTTTAATTCTCACGAGTTTGCCAAGGCAGCACTTCTATAACTTCCAAGGAAATCAGTTTTGGCCACCTTCAATGTATGAGTGTGAGACAGTTGTGTGTGTGTGTGTGTGTATGCACGTGTGCACACACGCATTTGTGTATGCGTGTGTTTGTGTGTGTGCTCCAGTATGCCTGTATGTAGAGTCACACTAAATTTGAGTGTGAGAGAAGCATCCATTGGCAAATAAACAAGCATGCATATAAAACATATTGGCAACTTATGAAGATATGCTTACAACCAAGTAACATATGCAACCACCTTCTGGTCATGACTTACTGTCCTTCAGTTCTCTTCTTAGGTTAACTGTTACCTCCTTTCAGAAGTCATCACCAGTCACCAGTCACTTCCCACACCCTGCCCCATGCCCTGAGCCATTCTCTGCTTTCCAGGAAGCAATTTCCAAGAAAGTGGGAGTTTTCTTTTTTTCCCCTTACTTTGTTCCTAGTTTCTGCTAATAGGTGCTCTGTAGATATTGGTTAAGTGCATTAATATATGCTACTCAGATTTAGCTAAGTTAGTGTCCAGTCCAGTGGTTCTCAAACTTAGCTGTGGATATGAAATCACCTGGGAAGCTTTTTAAAAATCTCAGTCATGGGGAACCCTGGAGATTTCATTCAATAGGTCTGTTTTGTTCACTGCTCTTTCCCTAGCCCAGCTGTGGCATATAGCTAGGGTTCAATAAATGGTAAGCAATTGGTATAATCATGACTCATATTATTATGAGTATTTTTCTTTTTTTTAAAGTTTATAGTTTTGAGACAAAGAGTGCATGTGCACACGCAACAGAGTGGGGGAGCAGGGGAGGGGCAGAGAGAGGCAGAGAGAGAATCCCAAGCAGTCTCCGAGCTGTCAGTGCAGAGCCCGACGTGGAGCTCGATCCCACAAACCATGAAATAATGAACTGAGCTGAAATCAAGAGTCAGATTCTTAACCAACTGAGCTTACTCGGGCACCCCTATTATGAGTATTTTCTTGTAGTAACCTTCAATCTCATTCCCTGCCTCCATTTGTTCCCTTGTCCCTAAATTCACACACTCTCGTCCATTTCACTTTCCACGTTTACCCATAGAATTCTGTTCTGAACTAGGCAAACTAAACAAGGCACTACCATACATAAAAGCAGCCCATCATTCTCTATTTTCTTCAGGATGAAGTCTAAAATCCGGACCCCTCACAAACTGACTCCAGCCTACCTTTCCAACCTTTCCAACACTGAACTTCTCCCAGTACACCAGCCTTTGCATGTTCTATTTCATCACTCTAGAGTGTTTTTCCTCCTTTTCCATGTCAAACTCCTTTTATTTATTTTAAGATGTACATCTAATATCACCTCCAGGAACCTCTTCCTGGGTTTCCTAGGCTTAGTTAGCATGTAGCACAAAACCATTATATATTAAGAATAGAACTCATGAGAATAAAAGGCACAGCATAGTAAATAAATATAGTTAATGGTATTGTAATAGCATTGTGTGGTAACAGATGGTAGCCACACTTGTGAGCACAGCATAATGTATAGAGTTGTTGAATCGCTATGTTGTATATATGAAAGTAATGTAACATTGTGTATCAACTCTAGTCAAATAAATAGGTTTTTGAAAAGACGCTGAAAAGAACATAAAGGCAAGTATTATTACTTACGCAGTTACAGTATCAGTCATGGTTATTTGGGGGACTTATTTATTTTATTATTTATTTATTTTTAAAATAAACTTTATTTTATTTTTTATTTATTTATTTATTTATTTATTTATTTATTTTTTTGAGAGAGAGAGAGAGAGCGAGAGAGCAGGAGAAAGACAGAGAGAGAGGGAAACACGGAATCTGAAGCAGGCTCCAGGCTCTGAGCTGTCAGCACAGAGCTGGACACAGGGCTTGAACTCACGAGCTGTGAGATCATGACCCGAGCGGTAGTCAGACCCTTAACCGACTGAGCCACCCAGGCGCCCTGTATTTGTTTATTTTTTAATGAGAAGCGAGAGGCAAACACTTTGAGTGAAGTGAAAATCAAACTTGAACTACTGGGCTCAGGGATTTTCTTTGGTATCCTATCCTCCTACCAGCTCTCTAACAAGGTGAAACTCTGAGGAGATTTTTCTTTCAGAGACAATCTCTGTGACCTTTGTGTCAGTCTTTTGTCAGAAGCAGCATTATGACATATCACTTGAGAGTAAAAATGGCATCTTTGAACGGGCTCCTGACTAGCTGTGGCCTTGGCATGAAGCATCATCCTTGCTGCCTCCCATTCCCTGTGGAGTAGCATGCCGTGGGGGCACAACTTTCCCAAAACAACTTGTGGCAGTCACCGTTCTTTTGCTTACTAGCTGTGTGCTCTTGGGCAAGCCATTTTATATCTCCAGGCCTCAGTTTTGTCATTTGTAAAATTAGAGTAATGAGTAAACAACCACCCTACCTACTTACAGAGGTTTTGATTTTTAGCCCCCAAATTCCCTAGTTTGAATTTGACTGTAGAGAAGACATCGTTGTTTTTGTTTTTTGTTTTCGTTTTTGTTTTTGTTTTTTTTTAACAAAGGTAGTCATTGGATCAGAACCAGAAGCTGCATGGTTTAAAGACCCAAGAAATATTCCCAGGAATTGGGGGATTATGTTCACGGCAGTAATTCGAAAATTCTTCTGAGAAAAAGGTGCTCGCGGTGCAGGAGTGAGAATGCACGGCTCTTTTGGACTTATGTATGGCCTGACGCAGCAGCTCGAAGCCCCAAACTTTTTGAAGACTTCTCCTTATGTAATAAAATATGCTTTAAAAATTCTAACTCCTAATATATCTGTTTTTACTTTAATATAAAGTGCTTTCCACTCCAAATTTTCAAGGTAACGTAGCATTCTAGGAAGTTACTCTGCGTTTATCTTTGAGGGTCATGTCCGGGCATATAAGCGTGTGAAGCCTAGTTTTAATTTGTTATTAGGGTCTGATGCAGAGAAGAAAGGGGCCAAATGTGGTGACCTCTGTGCTGAATTTGGGAAAACTATGTTTTTCCTTGTTCATCTATGGTATCACTTCCTTTGAACATCTAAAGAGCCCTTCCCTTTGCCCTTCATAGAAGGAAAAAGCACAATGCTAATTTTGTGTTCTCATGTGATCTGAGAAGCCAACGTGAAGCTTCACCTCTTTGGGGCTAGGATTTAAATTAGTGACCTTAGACTTTCAAAGTGAAAGCCCGTACTGACTATGCTCCGGGACAATTCCGGTGGTTTTCCCAATTTGCCATCCGCCCTCCCCCCACTACCTACCCCTGCCGCTGTCTTGAGTGGCGGGCTGAAGAAGCCGGGGAAAGCAATTTCTCAGTCTCGA
This sequence comes from Prionailurus bengalensis, assembly GCF_016509475.1. Lineage (NCBI taxonomy): Eukaryota > Metazoa > Chordata > Mammalia > Carnivora > Felidae > Prionailurus > Prionailurus bengalensis. Next base: position 117,072,147 of record NC_057361.1, read on the forward strand.
GGTACTAAAATATACATGCTGACATTCACCACACAAAGACTTTCCACTGATCTTCCATTAAAGCAAAGACCAAGGGCCCCTCATGAAGCATCTTGGCAACAACTACACAGAACCTTCATAAGGCATCCCATTACACTTCCCTGGGGTCACGGCAAAGGAGCTCCCAGGGAGGCATCTGGGCTGCCTACGGCACTTGGCTTTGCGTTTCTGCACTGCTGATGCCAATATCTGCACATCTGTCTGAGGGTACGGGATACGAATAATAAAGAGAAGCATCGGGGAAAATCTTGGCACGAACGAAACGTAGGATTCATTTCTTGGAATCTCCCATTCAACTTAGCACCAAGCAAGCGACTGCTGGGCCCTGGGGTTGGCTGGCTCTGAAATGTTCTGCATATTCAGCAGCACACGTTCCTGTGTGCGGCTCCTGCAGGCAGGTGTGCGGGTCTCTCTTTGGTAACCGGCCATCTGTTGAGTACATTTTGGGATGTGGTGTGGCGATGCAGCTACGCGGTGGCAGATCGTCTCGCGGATCGGAGCGCTGCGTCTGTGCCACTTGACGCTCTGGGGGACTTCCGGGCACGCCTGGACAAGTTCGCTGCTAAGCTGCGCCTCCCCGTCTTGCTGCCTCACCGTAGACTGTCAGGGTGCTCATCTGCCGACCGTAAAAGGACTCTGTGGGTTCCCAAATGAGCTTTTGGAATGCGGCCTATTTGCAAAGGCAACAACTCTCAAGCCATAAACACAGCTTTAGGTGGGATGGTGGAAAAATCAATACACCTTGTTCACGCAGACTCGGATTCCTCACGCCCTTCCCTAAATGCTGTGCAAAGATTATTCCTCCCGGGAACTGCCCTTTTCTTCTTACCAATATGGCAAAGCCAGGGGTTCAGACAGTATGGCGAATCTGTAACCAGGACCAACTGTTTGCTAGTCTAAGTAAACTTCTCATGGTGACATTTCCGCATGGCTTGTAAGAAGTGGTCTATGTAAAAAAAACAAAAAACAAAAAACAACAACAAAAAAAACCCACCAAGGTTTTATTTCTAATTAAAACTAAAGTAATTCCAGGGTTCCTTTTTTTTTGGATTGCCAAAACACTTGAATCCTGAACTAATTCAAGATCATATTTTTAATTTAATTTAATTTTAATTTTATTACTTTATATATAGAGAGAGTGTGTGAACAAGGGAGAGGGGCAGGGAGAAAGAGAGAATCTTAAGCAGGCTCCATGTTCATTGTGGAGCCCCAAGTGGGGCTCAATCCCATGATCCTGGGATCATGACCTGAGCCTAAGTCAAGAGTCGGACGCTCAGCCGACTCAGCCACCGGGCACCCAGTAAAGAGCATCTTATATGTAGGACTGGTTTTTCGACTCTCTCGCTTCCCCTGAGAAGCAAATTCACCTTCATCAGTGTCACAGCCAGCAGCGGTTAGGCTACCACCACTGAGACGAATGGCAGGGATATGGTTCTTGTTGCCGATAGGGCGAAAAATGCAAGTACTGAGCTTGGTATCTGCGACCACAGCAATCTGGCTCCAACCGTTTCTAGCTATGCTTCTGTAATGTCCTTCACTCAGTGACACTTGGTACAGTGCTACCTCCATGCTTTCACTCATCATTTTTGAAACTGTAACGTGGAAAGGTGCCTGGAACCTAGTAGGCATTACGTGAATGTCCCTGAATATTCTTCCCCTCATTCTGCCCATCTGGCCCATCTATCATTTTTTAATTCAGCTTCCATCTCCTTTGTGAGAGTCTGTTATTACTAATACAACTTGTATAGCTCCACAGGTTAAAAAATATAACATCTGTTTTATCTTCATAAAACTCTAAAGGTAGTCTTGTTTTCTGTACATTACATAAGAGGAAACTCAGCTTCAGAGAGTGAAGTAACTGGTCATGTTCATATAGCTAAATTGCAGAGATGAAAACTGCCTAACTAAAAAAGAAGAAAAGGCACATACAGTCAAGGATCCTAAGAACTACTCAGAACTTGGGGATAAAGATGTGACTTTTACATTTTATTTCTTTACTTCTTTCTGACATAAGTGTGCTGTATGTTTTTTTAAAAAATTGACAAATGCCTAGATTTTTAACAAGTTTATTTATTTTGAGAGACAGAGACAGAGAGAGAGAGAGAGAGAGAGAGAGAGAGAGAACGCAAGCATGGTAGGAGCAGAGAGAGGGTGAGAGCGAATCCCAAGCATGCTCCCCACTGTCTGCACAGTCCAACTTGGGGCTCAAACTGACGAACTTCAAGATCATAACCTGAGCCAAAGTCGGAGGCTTAACCCACAGAGCCACCCAGGCACCCCCACTCCTAGATTATTTTTAGTGAATGACTAAAACAAGCCTTTACCTCTTTCCCTCTGAATACACAACTGAAGAGATCCAAAGATCTCACAACTGTGAGATCCAAAGGTCATCTCATATCACATGACTTGTTTTCTAAATTTCTCTTGTATTTTCTCATTTCCTCGTTCTTCTCCCAGATTACCAGCCCACCTGTTTGCAGTGTTGGAGAAGCATGTTTGCTGCTGTTGTCAACTAACAACAATTAAAAATTTTAGGAACAGAAGCCTTTTCATTGCACTTCAGTCTGTCTCCACAAACAAACAAACAAAACAAAACACAAAGTTGTGTGTCATGATTGCCCTTGAACAAGGAAAGAGCCAAACTGGCTTTGGCAATGGTCGTGTCCTGATCTAGAGATCAGGATATCTACCCAGTTTGCTCCTTATCTCCCTTCTGCTTTCACAGCAGATAAAGCTGGGAAGACATATACTACAAACTCATCAAGGGAAAATGAACAGACCAATGAGATGGAAACTACTCCACTGGAAAATACGGATGGAATAAAGTTATAACTTCTGGAAACTGATGCCAACCTCTAAATCCAGGAGGGAAAAAACAAGACAAACCATTAATGTGCAAAGCAGACTTCTAAGGGATAATTGAGTGCATTGCAGTACAGAGGTGCTGGAAAATCAGAGGAAAGTCTTCACTACTCATTTTCTGAGGGTTCCAGAGGGAGCTGATGATAAAAATATGACATAGTTCTTTCTGAAATTCTTCAAAATGTTAGGGCTGAAGATGACTTTTTTTTTAATAAGCAGGGGAAAGATTTAGCAGAGCAGCTAGTGAAAGGAGTTCAATCTAAGAGTACTAGCGATGATTATGTTCTTTCTTACTAGATACTATTATGATGAAAGGATTTAATAAGTCAAAACAGATTTATTTCCAGTCAAGAAATTCAGGCAATTTGGGGAGGAGGTTGGATGTAAGGAACTCCAGAATTTCAAGAGTTTGCATTTTGGCCTAGTAACCAGGTACCGCAGAAGGGGTTTCAAATGTGAACATACCTATAAAACCCAACGAAGATGCAAGTATTTTGAGATCTTGATTTAAATTGACTTGATGTGTCTATTTACTGAATTTTGAGGTAGTTCTCCTTACTTAGGAAACAGAAAGCTAATGTTTGTTCTGATTTAATATTTATGACAACTTGTTATGGTTAAGGGAAGGATTATTAGGAAATTCATTTACAGTTGAAAAAACTCAAGCTCAGAAAGGGCAAGTTATCTGCCCGTGTCCCACAGTTCTTTTATTTAACAAGCATTTTTGAGCCTCCGATATATATAAAAAACGGTGAAATGAAGGCATGAAAATGAATGATCCCAGAATGACCAAACAAAATGCCTAAAATGCTTGTCCTCAAAGAGACCATCTTACTTCTACTAGGAAAGACACTTAAGTAGAAAGATAACTGCAATACAATAGAGGCTATAGTAGAGATACAACAACAGGGAGCAAAATGAAGTCAAGGTACTTGGCTCTTCATTGGGGGAAAGTAGAGGATTCTTTAAAAAGCCTCACAGAAGGAATAAAACCTGAGCTAAATTTTAGAGAGTAACAAGACAGTTTCCAAGAAAACATAATAGGGAAAGGCATCAGAGAGGCAGAGCTATAGAGATCTGTGCTTCTTATTTTTCATTTACTAAAAAAAATTTTTAATGTTTATTTTTGAGAGAGAGAATGAGAGAGAGAGACAGAGCATGAGCAGGGGAGGGGCAGAGAGAGAGGGAGACACAGAATCTGAAGCAGGCTCCAGGCTCTCAGTTGTCAGCAGAGCCCGATGTGGGGCTCAAACCCATGAACCACGAGATCATGACCTGAGCCGAAGTCGGCTGTCTAACCGACTGAGCCACCCAGGCGCCCCAGAGGTCTGTGCTTCTTAAATTTTAATGTGCATGTGAATTACCTGGGGAGCTTATCAAAACACAGGTTCTGAGTGAGTGGGTCTAGTGTGGGGCCCAAAATTGTGGATTTCTAGTAATGTTCCAGATGATGCTGATGCTGTCTGTCCTGGGAAGAGCAAGGTGCTAACGGACAGAGGTAGACTTGAGAATTTCTCCAGCAAGTTACAGCCTGAGGGCCACCAGTGGTAGACTTCTGCATAGACAGAGTCCCAGGGACGACTGAAATATAAGGTTTGAGGGGAAGGAAGAGATATTAAGAAGCACTAGACAGACAGGAGTAAAATTTTAAAAAGAATGGTGTTTTAGAAGCTAAAGACAGTGGGGCGCCTGAGTGGCTCAGTCAGTTAAGCGTCTGACTTTGCTCAGGTCACGATCTCACGGTCCGTGGGTTCGAGCCCCACGTCGGGCTCTGGGCTGACAGCTCAGAGCCTGGAGCCTGTTTCGGATTCTGTGTCTCCCTCTTTCTCTGACCCTCCCCTATTCATGCTCTCTCTCTCTCTCTCTGTCTCAAAAATAAATAAATGTTAAAAAAATTAAAAAAAAGAAGCTAAAGACAGAGAGTTTTAAGAAGTAGTTAATGGTCTTAACTGCTCTATAACGTTCAGTCAATAAGATATTAAAAATGCTCATTAGATTTAGCATGTAAGTAGGGCACCTGGGTGGCTCAGTCAGTTGAGCGTCTCTGACTCTTGATGTCAGCTCAGTTCATGATCCCAGGATCGTGGGATCGAGCCCCGCATTGGGCTCCACGCTAAGCACGGAGCCTGCGTAAGATTCTCTCTCTCTCCCTCTGCTCCTCTCCCCTGGCTCCCATGCTATCTGAAAGTAAAAATAAAAAATAGAAGAAAAAGAAAGATTTAGCACGTAAGTAATCGGTGTTGACCACCTCAAACACAGTCACTGTGGCGTGCGCTAGGTCTGCACTGTCCAGTACAACAGCAACTAGCCCCATGTGGCTGTGGAGCACTTAAAACGTGGCAACTGTCAACTGAACTCATCTGTAAGTGTAAACACACATTGGATTTTGCAGACTTAGCATAAGAAAAAAATACAATATATCTCTCTAGTAATCTTTATATTGATCACATAGTCCAATTATATTTTGGATACATTGGATTAAAATATATTAGTAACCATCATTTTACTGGTTTCTTATTTTTTTTTTAATGTGGCTACTAGAAAATTTAAGAGTATACGTGTGGCTCACACATGGCTCACACAATTCATTGGACTGTGCTGATCTAAGTGGGTAAAAATTGGGCTTGGAGCAAAAGGGAGCAAGGATGTGGATACAGTGAGTAGAGTGAAATATAGGATCAGTGTATCAGTGTAGTAAAGTATTTTTTTAAGTTTATTTATTTATTTTGAGAGATACAGACACAGCACGAGTCGGGAAGGGGCGGCACTGGTGCCCAGCACAGAGCCTGGTGCGGGGCTCAAATTCAAACCGTGAGATCATGACCTGAGTGAAACAAGAGTTGGCGGCTTAACTGCCTGAGCCACCCAGGCGCCCCAGTGTAGGGAAGTATTTTTAACGGGAGAGGATTGAGTGCATTTAAAGTTAAAGTGCCAATATAGAGAAAATGTTAAAGACAAAAGGGAAAGTTCACAACTGGTAAATGATAGAGTGGTTATTGAAAACCACAGGCCTGGAAGTACATCAGACTTAGGTTTCATTCCTGACTAACTATATCTTAACTGTGTGATCTTGGGCAACTTACCTGACTATTCCGGGACTCTCTTTCCTTACTTGTAATATGGACATGATAATAGTTCCTAACTCATAGGGCTGTTGCAGGATTATGTGAAATAATATATATTAAGCACTTAGCACAATGCCTGGCACACAATAAGCACTTACTTAGTAACTGTTAGTTATTGCTAGTGATACACTTAAAAGACAGAAGATCCCAGACGTAGACATTTCTCTTGCACAGGAAGGAGTTGTAGGTTTAGGGCTTTTCATGTCTCACCACTGATTACTTGTAATTAATCAGTGAAATAGGAAATAAGATCACTTGCAGAGAAAGAAAGGTAGGCAATGAAAATGAGGAATCTGATCAGGAACATGTAGACATGCTTCCAAGCAGTCTGGGTGGTCCAGCGAAGGTAGGAGACCATGGCTTTGTGGTGGCACCTGACTGTGAAGAGCAGGGCTGGTGTATGTAGGGGGCAAAGAGGGCAGGTGGTTGGATTGGTTTGGGTTGGAGGCACGCTGGATAGGAACAGCGACAAAAAAAAAATGGAGGATAGCAGCTTCACTGATACACAATAGGGTCTAGCTAAAAGATACTGAACCAGGTGCAACCAGCAAAGAGATAAAAGAATTGGAGGAAGTGGAAGAGGATAAGGAATGGGAACTGAAAGGGAGTTAAAGAACAAGTAGCATGGGAACAATGGAATAAGAGAGTAGGAGAGGTAGAAAATAATAGTTAGAGGATTGCATATTTGAATTTAAGAGGTCAGCAGTGGACGAATTCCAGATGATGACACAGTCTAAAGAGTGAAGTAAATAAAGGTGAGGTTTATTGGAGTCAGGAACCAAGACTATAGTGTTGGTTGGGTTCTTCTTCTGACTTCTAGGCTAGTATTAAACAATAATGGAGATGATGATGGTCTTTTTTCACCATAGCTTTAATATTATCTTCTTAATTGTTCGATCATTTCATATGGGTAGATGAGTGTTTGATCTAGGTATTTTTAAGAAAAACACAGTAAGAAAGAATCTTTCTTTACTAATTATGAACCGACTTCTTATCAGAAAAGATAAGACTTTTATGAAGTGGTACTTGGATTTTTATCATATTGGCATCTATTGATATGATAATATGCCTGTTAATGGTATAAAATATACTAAGAGACTTCTTAATATTGAGCCATTCTTTGAATAAAACCTGCTTGGAAGTTTTATGTTATTTTTTTTAAATATTCTGTTGGCTATAACTTGTGATTATAACCACAGATTCTGCAGGTGAATTCATAAGTGCAATCTATGGGTACTTTTTTTTTTCTGACATTGTCAGATTTCAGTATCAAGTTTTTATTAGCTTAACAAGTGGAATTGTTAATAATAATTGCTTTCATTTTATATTGTTACCAAATCTAGGGAAAACTTTAAATGCTTTACATATTTAATTTGTACAATAACACTAGGAGGTAAGAATGTGTGTGTGAGAGAGAGACAGAGACAGAGATACAGAGACAGAGACATGTAATCCCTATTTAAGAATGAGGAAAATAAGAGAGAAGTTGTTCAAATTCACACAATTTTAGTAACTGGCAGAACTAGGAACTGAATCCAGATATGCTTTACTCCAAATCCAGAACTTTATCATGCTATATAAACTATTCAAATTTGAAAAGAAAATATACAGGTATTCATATGCTGTGAAACAGTGTAATAATATCGAAATTATATGCTTATTGAAGATTTGAAACAAGTTATCTGTAAAATAATTGGGATTTGGTGCTTTTATTGAGGTAGTTCTTTTGTTGTTTTTTAAAAGTTTTTATATCAGGAAATAATTTTTAAGTTTTATGTTAAGTGCGATAAATTACAGAGTTTCAAAAAAGAGTAATCCCTGCCTTGTTAGAGGTTTTTAATTGACTGTAGTCACTGTGCTGTAAATCCATCCCGATGCCTGACTTGTTTTATAATTGGAAGTCTGTACCTCTTGATGCCCCTCAGCCATTTTGCCCAACCCTCAACATCCACCCACTAGTAACCACCATTCTACTTTCTGTATTTATGAGTTTTGTTTGTTTGTTCATTTGTTTTGATTTTTCGATTCTATATATAAGCAAAATCATACCTTATTTGTCTTTTTCTGTCTGACCTATTTTACTTAGCACAATTCCTTCAAGGTCCATCCATGTTGTTACAAAGGGTAAGATTTCATTCTGTTTTATGGCTGAGTAGTATTCCACTGTGTGTGTGTGTGTGTGTGTGTGTGCACATCACATCTTCTTTAGCCATTTATCTATAAAGAGATAGTTCTTTGACAGCATTGTCCATTTCTCCCATGTCTATTGCAGAATTTTTACTTCTTGAGCAAACGTTAATTTTTGTTTTGAAAATTAATTACCTGTTTCCTTCAGAACTTTATACTTTTTAACATTGTATATGGGTAGTATTTTTAAAAATGTGATATAGTAGTTATAACCTGCCACTCAACCATTTTATTGCAAACGCTGAATGGATGAAACTTGTCAGAGATTTGTCTATGCTATTGGAATTTTGAAATAGCCGTATTTTGATTTATTAATTACTACTGCCCTTTTCTATTATACAATTTACTACTCTCTGCTTTTATCGTTATTGGCTCCTTCCTCTTCCCTTTGATATTTTTTTTCGTCTTGTTATTTTGCAATTGTACCTATTAAAAACTAAAATTGAACATACAGGGTTTAGTAATTCAGAGCTCTCTTCATCAGTACATGGATTTAATATCAAGTGGAAGTTATAGATCAGAGAAGAAAAGTATTGACTGAAAGGAAAGAAAGGCATTTGGGTTAGTTCATAGAAGTACAAGGACTTAAATTAATAAAGTGAAAGCAAACTATTTAGGTCAGCCAGAACTTAAGGCAAGAGAGAGACCTTTGAGGGAGAGAGACAAACATACAGAGTAAAAGACAGAGTTGAATAATGACTTTAGTTTTACTAATGACAAGAATGCTGATAGCCAAGAGCAGAGTAATAATCTTAACAGATAAAGTTCGAGGTCTTAGTCAAAGCTGCACTGTTCATAGTCCATTCTCAGTTATTTTAAAACTAGGTCTCCTTCTTTATGTGAATAGCATTACGATAGGAAAACTACAAGTAAATGAAGTAAACAATAACTGGGGCTGGAGTAACATGTCCTCTCTAGTTCCTCCTTGAGGGAAGTTTGGGAAAGAAGTTTTAGAGACATACATTATGCAAAAAATGGTGTTATGAAGGGAGACTTAAATATAAAAGTTAGCCTGCTGCACTGACAACTGTTGTTGTTGTTAGATAAAAGTTATATATACACACTGTGTTACTGGTCTACTCTGTCATCATTACTTAGGAAGAGACTTGAGAAATTAGGGAACTTGGACTGAGAAAAGAGACACACACTCTCCTGATACATTGTATGAAGTTTAAAACAGTTTAGACAGCTTGCTTTTTGCATTGATCTCCATGCTTATCATCACGCTGGGAAAGGCTATCCAAACAGGGAGTAGGAAAGAGAACAGCAAATCTGCACTTATGTATTTCAATTAATCCTTATACAAGACTGTTTCAGAATGGTGGTGCTATTCATGTACCAGCAGAAATACATGTACTCAATCCAGTGGAGGAAAAAAAGAAAATATAATAACTAAAAAAATGGAAGTATAACATAGCATAAAGTGCTAATATAAAAGAATCCAAAACAAAATTCAATGGGGTTCCACCTCATGATGTTACAACATTGCCATAGTAGGTATAGATTCCAATATATAGCAGTAAGCAAATGATCACACATACATTCCTTATAAACTATATCATCAGACAACAAACGATTAGTAGAGCTTTTCTTTTCTTCATTTGGAATTCATTTTAGCTAGGGAAGGATACCACAACGATACACAATAATTATTACTAGTTTGAAGGAGAAAACCTAGTTTAATCCATCAAGAGTAAGTAGTAATTGTAAATATAGATGCGTCCAACATCAGAGTGTGTAATTATATAAAGAAAATATTAACAGATCTGA